>NW_025954235.1:0-313715 GCF_022376455.1 Epithele typhae
AACGGAAACGTAGTGCGCTACGCGCATCGTTCTTCCGAAAGGCGGTGTCATGAACTGATCCACACCCACCCTCATGGACTCCGCACTCGATGTCGCCGCAGCGCTCACAGGCAGGTCTCTCCGACCCACTCCACCGTCCCTGTTTCCTTGTGAGTCCAACCTGCAGGTACCATTCCCGGAGTGATTCACCAGCGATTCATACAGTGTTGTATTGGAGTCATCCCGTCGCGATTCTCATTCCTGCGGACTACATACGCGCACTATCCTGTCTCACCGCCGACTCGATCTCTCGGACCTGCATCAGGATGGCCCAATTGCCTGCGAGAGGGCGCGGCTGGAATGTACGCACGGTTGTGGCGATTGGTGGCATAGGTGGATTGTGTGATCATCTCATTCTGCAACAACGACTCCTCGTACGCCTACGACCTTCGTTATCCGCAGTGTGCGCAACCTGAGAGTCAGACATCGGTCTAACCTGTATTTTTGCGACCGAGTGTACCCCCGCCTCAGGGCCCTCATGTGGACGCTGGTGCCACTGCGCCGCACCGACCTCCGCACAGCAGAACACCGGCTACCTGAAAACGCGTGCCACGCAAGAGAGTCCAAGGGTCCTATCCTCGTTCTATCATTCCGCTCTCACCGCCTCGCAGACCCTCCAATCACCTCGTCCTCGAGGTCCATCCCACCGTCCGAGCTCTCGTACGTCGACAGCCTCCGCGTCGGCCGCTTCGGCACCGGAATCGGCGCCACGTCGTCCGCCCTCTCGTCCCCGTCCTCGGCCTCCGACGCGACCGCGCTGTCCTGCGCGAGCGGAGACACAGTCGGCGCGGGCGACCCAGGCGGAGACGTCTCCTCCGCGAGCTCCTCCGCGTCCGCCGGGTGCGGGTTCGGGAGCTCCCCCAGAGAGCGGCGGCGCGGGCGCGGCTCGGGCGCGTCGAGTTTCCGATCGGGAATCTGGAGACGCACTCAACGACGATGTCGTACACACGGACGGAGAACGGAGGCTCACCGGAAGGCGCACGATGTACGCGGCGAGGGTCGCCACCGCCGCGAAGACGAACACCGCGCGGAGCGCCTCCGCGTACGCGTCGCGCGCGGCGCGCTGTAGCGCGGGCTCGAGCGTCGCGACGAGCGTGGACGAGTGGCGGATCCGCGAGATCGTGCTCTCGATCTCGGACGCCGGCGTGGACGGGGGCAGCGCGCCTGGGACGCGCGCGCGCAGGGACGCGGTGAGGAGGCTCTGGAAGAGCGCGGCGGAGACGGCGACGCCGCCGACCTGGCCGATGCCGCGGAAGAGCTGGCCGAAGCCGGTGCCGACGGCCATGGCGTCTTGCGGCAGGTGCGCGAGCAGGGCGACTTCGAGTGTGCGTAGTTAGAGATACTCTGGAGAAGGATGCCGGACGACGTACTGAGCATGGTTTGGAGGACCACGGCGTTCCCGAAACCCATCGGGAGCTATACGACACGATGAGGGCATTATTGTATGGGGAAGCAGAACGTACGTACGATGCTGAGCCAGAGTATGACTGGTGACGAGTCCTCACGCATGAGCGAGATGAGCACCGCCGACACGAACGGGAACAATCCAAACACCAGGTTCAGCGTGCGGTATCGCCCTGTGCGGTGCATTATCCATCTGGCGGGACCATCAGCACCCGCCCAAGGCCCTGGCGGTCGAACGTACCCGGCAAAGAGTGACCCCAGAGAAATCGAGACTCCGTTGGGGATGAGGTGAGCGCCAGCCTCGCTCGCACTCGTGAGAAGCACGGTCTGGAACCAAGTCGGGAAGTTGTACATGACGGTGAAGTTGCACGTTGCGACGAGGAAGTTGCTGAACCCGACGAGTACGGGTACGCGCTGTCGCAGCAGGAAGGGTGCAAGCATGGGCTCCGGCGCGATGCAGAGCTCGAAAACAACAAAGGTCACGAAGAACACCACGAAGAGCACCAGCGGGACGTAGACCGTCGGGCTCGACCACTACGGGGTCTGTTTCATAAGGACGCGAGAAGGAAAACAACGAGAAGACGCACAGGATGCTCTTCGCTGAAACGGGTACTCAGGAAGATGAGGAAGGAAAGGACCTGAGAGGTTGCCATGTTACATAGCGTACGAACGGATGAGTGACGACCCTACCGTTCCCAACAGCGTTAAGGTGCCTCCATAGTCGATGCGTTTGAGCACCTGTTTCGTGCTCTTGCTACCACCCTGGTTGTGATTCTGGCTCAGTGAAGAGCTAGACGTTTGCATAGCTAATAAGCGTACCGGCGTGGTATAGTGGAGGAAGGTGGACGTCAGCATGAAGGATACCAGGAACATCGGGAGCTGGATGAGGAAGGCCCAGCGCCAACCAAGTCTGCCATCCCCTGAAGTCAACAAGGGTCAAGTCGCACCAGTCACATGTGTCGTA
Source organism: Epithele typhae (assembly GCF_022376455.1). NCBI lineage: Eukaryota > Fungi > Basidiomycota > Agaricomycetes > Polyporales > Epitheliaceae > Epithele > Epithele typhae. The sequence goes on from NW_025954235.1 coordinate 2,408, forward strand.
CCGGTCGGCGATGAAACCACCGAGAGGTCCCCCCAATCCCATTCCCATCTGCAAGTAGCATCAGCGTCGCGCTTCGAGGTAGAGTAGGTCGTAACTTGCACTGGTGAACACGGCGGAGACGCCTTGTGTCAAGCCTCGGTTCTGAAGACGGATTTAGCTATGAGCTGCAGAATCGAGAGCGTTGGCAACACTCACTCTCAAGCTGTACATATCGCTCGTGATAATCCTGGAAGTTACGTGTCAGTACGAAAACATACTTTGGCCCACCGCAGATACCCACGTGGCGGTCGTAAAAACTCCTCCTCCACCCAGACCGGCAAGCTAGATCTTGAGTGAGTCGAGTTCTTCGCCCGAATGGTGGCGGATACGTACGAATCTGGCTGCAATGAGCATCTCCATGTTTGTCGAGAACCGCAAGCAATGGTCCCGAGTCCGGCGAAGAATACGGCGGTCTGGTTCGCGCCTCGTCTTCCGAGTATATTCGACAAGCGGCCATAGAGCGGGGTGAATGTGCACGTGGCGAGGAGGTATCTGCGGGCGACGTCAGAAACTCTAAGGCCACGCTTCGTATGAGTAGGGCGCATACGAGGTACCGAGCCAGCTTGCTTGGTGGGCTTTGTTGAAGTCGGAAGAGATTGATGGGAGCACTGAACGTGCCAGATCAACGAGCGAACTGGTTCGAACTGAGTGCTGCTCACGTGTGGCAACCAGAGTCGCTAACCGGACGATTCAATGATTAGAGTTGAACCACGACGTCATCATGCCAGGCACACGTACTATTCAGCGACTACCACAAGAACAAGAACAGAGTCGGTATTCAGAAAGCGGTGACCATTGGAATGTTACACACGGATAGGAAAGTGGCAGCCCATATACCGGCGAGAATGCCGTGGCGGGTAGAGCGAGAGATTTCCAAGGGTCCGATTCTGGTCGGTCGCTTCGATGCGTCTTCCAAAGGCGGGAGTAGAGGGTCCCGCTCAGAGGGATTGGAAGCCGACATGCTTCCTACGCTGTTCTATGGTGCACGTTTAGCCAGGAGGCGAAGAAACAAAGTAAGGCATGAGCGTCGATCATCGCAAAATATACGTGAGGCCTACCACAACTGTCCAACTATCACCAAATAGATCTTGGGTACACTCTCGCTGTTCAACGTTCAAGCCAAGGTGCCTGGTGGACGACGTAGTGGAGCAGAATCAAGGAGCGTGCGGGCGACCCGCCTGGACTCCTGAACACGGCGGCCGCGCGCCCGGCCGGAGTCGGCTATCCACGTGGTCATGTTTGGTCCTTACGGGGGCAAACAACGCTCTGGCCCTCTGGCGTTCGTCTGCTCCTCCACACGCTCAGCAGCAGCTTATTGTCAACGTCCTGCCCCGTCCTGCCTCTCTTCACGTGCTCGGTATCCAGGCAACTGTCGCACTTGTGGGCGACGCTTTGCACTCTTGTTTGTTCGGCTCCATCACCTGCTCCGAATGGCAGTCTTGTGTGGGCGCACCACAGGCGGTCCAACGATTGGCACTTCGCGTGCGCGAGGGTGCAATCGACGGGCAATCAGTCGCGACGCCCCCGGTACTTAATCAGTCGCCGTCGAATGTGAGTCTCCACCACCGCACACATCGTCCAGCGCATCGTCGGGAACCGAGTCCCAAGTGCTCCTCCATCTCACCTCCACAACACAACCACCCGCACCCGCAGTCTCCTTCCCACCCGCCGAGGATCTCACCATGTCTTCCCGCACCGCCATCCCCACCTACACCTTCGCCGCCGCCCCCGCGTCCCCGAACGCATTCGGCCTCTTCGCCGCGTCCGCTCAATCCCCCCGCGATACCTACGCCCTTTACGAGGACGCGCGCCAGGTCCTACGTCCCTCCAATGTGTCGCGGCGCACGACGGGCGCACCCAAAACTTCGGCCAAGAGCGGCTTCAAGAAGATCCTCAGGCTGTGAGCGTCCGCGCCGCTCGTGGGCCCCGTCCCCGAGCCAGCCCATACGCAACATACGCAACCTACCGATGCAAGACGGGCGACTTTGCCCCGTCCTCCATTTGGCCGCGCGCTTCGCCCTCGCGGCTGCGTTTGATCTGGCCATGCCGATCACGCATGCTTGTGACGTTTCCAGCGGAACGTCTCGAGAACGACCTCGCACTATCCGCGCTCAGCGCAAGCGTCGCTCGTATGTCTCCTAGAGATCCCGATGGATATGGAGAGCCTCTGTCGACCCCTATACGCTACTAATGGGTTGTACTTCGGTATCGTGATCGCATGTGTATTTTCGAACCCATCGCACGCGTTCTACACGCCACGATATATATATATACTATTTTATCAGACAGACCGATCCCCTCATCTCGTGACGGGGAACTCGTGGAGGAGGCCCTCGTCTCCGCTCCCGCAGGACAGCGCGGTCGCGGAGGAGAGAGACGGGTACCAGTTCGGTGAGGCAGCGGTCAGCGCGGAGGCTGTCGACCTAGTGACGTACAAGAGAGTCCGGATATCGAATGGGTCGGGAGAGAGTAGAAGGATAGAACGAAGCTACCACGACACACGACGAATAAATGACGGTGTTGCCCACGCTTGAAAGGCAGTCCGGCTGGCTCCAAAATTCAGGATAGCTCATGCACGCGATGGACATCTATCGCCAACAGAGGGCCGACCGGCGCTTCCCGAGGTCTCATCACGACCACAACTGCGTCCCGACTCCCTACTCCCTGCTGACTTTGAAGCTCCCTCTCCATTCTCAACATATAAATTCACAGTGTGAATCAACATTTGTCGAAATTTAGACATCCTACAGTGGGTCTCGCTTGCTTCTGCCACGCTCGACACCGTGACTCACTGGATCTTACCGTAAATTTTACTCCAGGTTATTAGATGCAAAGAATACACTTCGCCATAGAGGAGACGCAGATCGACAAGTTCTTGCGAAGACACATGCCCGGGGAGGATCATCCAACGGACACCACGGAGCTCTACTATCCAAGCGAAGGCTCGATCTACACCATGAAGTCGGAGCGACGTGTCAAACTCGAGATCGTGAGCGTTTGGCGTTCGCCCGCCCCGCGTCTCTGCTTTGCTGATGCGCGAGCACTCACACAGGCAAAAATGGCTCGCTCAGTCCTCCTGGCCGAAGCGAACACTCGCCGTTCAGCCATGCCTCGCACGTTGCTGCTAGACACCTCGACGAGGTTCCTGGAAGACGACAACCGCGGCGCCGGTGGGCACCAGCGCACCCGCCCTAGCCTCTCCATCTACTTCAACACCGAGCGCACTCGGGAGCTGCTGGCCGCGAACCCACCCGACGAGTCCGAGGCCTGCGACGAACTCGGCGACAGCCCACAGACTCCGACTCGTGCCCAAGCCATGAACGAATTCGCTGGTGCAACGTCGTACGCCGACATCGTCGTTCCTATACAAGTGAAGACGTCGCACGACCACGCAGCCTTCCGGTTCCAAAGTCACACTGGCGGGATGGCACGACGTTACAGCGAGAAAGGGTGTCAGTCTCTAACCCAGATCACCGAGTACTATTCCGCGATCCTAGGACGACAGCACCGCACCCATCTGTACGCGGTATACGTCTGCCGCGACAAGGCTCGACTCCTCTTCATCGATCGCGAGCGGTGCCACATCTCGGAACAGTTCGTGTACGGCACACGCGAAGATCAGACACTGCATCGCTTCTTCTGGCGGCTTGCGCGCATGGATCGTCAGCAACTCGGTTTCGATCCGTCGGTGATTCTGGCCGACGGTGAAGATGAGCGGCGGCTGCTCGCGCACGCACGGGGCATGAAGATGGCCGATCCGCAACGGGCTCTGATTCTCCGCGCTCTGTGTCGTGATCCGAAGACCGAGACCTACGAATCAGTCTCCACGCAGTGGCCACTCCAGCGCATGACGGTCGGAAGCGAGACGTATGTGGTTGGGCGTCCGATCATCCAGACCTCTGCGCTCCACGGACCCGCACCGCGACTCTTCCACGCCTTCCATGTCGAGCAGGACGGCTCGATCAAGGGTTACACTATCAAGGACTATTGGCGACCCGACCACGAGGAGATCGAGCTCGAGCACAAGGTCTACGATCGGCTGAAAGAGGCGAAGGTCACCAACATCCCCACTTGCGTTTATGGCGGCGACGTCGAAGTCAACGGCAAGGTCCAGCGCACGAAGGATGAGGGACTGTTCACTACCGAATCGTCCTCGAGGGTTTGCTCAGCCTCTTTTGGAATTTGAGAACTTCCACGAGCTTTCAGGGTTCATGTTGAACGCTATGACTGGTGCGTTCTGCCGTGATGACGCCGCTTCTAGTAGAACGACTCGTCTCATGCTTCACTTTGTAGCCACGACAGGCGTGGTGCGGCGAAGCCAAAACACTCCATCGTCAGATCGGCACGAACAGCATCCTCATCCTCTCCGAGTTTGACGACGCCACCCAGCAGATCACGCGAACGGCGCTCCTCGGTGACTGGGAGCTGTCGAAGACCAAAACCCTGATGGACAATGCGACGGGCCCTCGGCAACGTGCGGTAGTGGTAGGTGTCACACATTTGTACGACAACTGCTGTCGCGCTCACATCGGACCTGTTAGGGACCCTGGTACTTCCAGTCGAGCCTGTCGTTGAAGTATCCCTTATCCCGCCCGTATCGACTAAGCGATGAAGTCGAGGCGTTCGTACACGTCTTCCAGTATCTCGTCCTGCGATTCAACGTGACGCAATTCACCAATAAAAAAAGTCGTATACGCGCTGCAACACGTCTTGAGAGTGTCTACGCCGAGTGCGACGGCGGTAACGATGTTTACAGGGGTGGCGACGAGAAGTTCATAAGCATGGGCTACCCAAAACCCTGGCTTGTACCTGTGAACAACGATACCTTATACGATATCCTCAAGAACATCGCCGCAGTAACCAGTCAACACTATTCCGCAATTGACGAGTTGATGTACTCCAAACATTACGGCCACAAGCCCCTTGGCGATGTGTTCTCCGGCCATCCCGCCGTCGCCCCCACCGAAGCGCCCTCCGATCAACCCACTGTCGCCCCCGGTGATGTCGAGGACATGCGTTTTGCCGAGGGCGGGCTGCTCAGCACTCACGAGGACCTGAAGGTGATCTTCAAGAAATATGCGGACCTCAAGAACTGGCGCAAGGTGAAGACGTTACGGAACGGGGAAGCCTTGGAAGAGTCTTTGGACGCGAAAAAGAAGGATCCCGACCTTTTCCGGGCGGCGGGGATCATTCCGATGGATGAGAACGGGTACGCAGTGATCCCTAAGCCGCCCGCCGCGGCCGAATCTGGTGGTCCGAACCGGCGAACAAGAAGCAGAGGACGGCGTAAGGGAGACGATCTGGTGTTGTAGAGACCATGTGTTTGTACGCTTCATAGAAAGAAAGAGAATGTGAACTTGTTCACCAGTGAACAGTGTGTGACCCGTGGCGGTGACCACGCGTATTGCACTTTGGGCGCTTCCGATGTTTGTGCATGCGCCCGCCTTCTCCTCCTCCTCCTCCTCCTCCTCCTCCTCTATCCTTCCGCCCATGGCCAAGACATGGATGCTCGCGCCTTGAGCTCGACGTTACACACCAACCGCCCTCGCTTCTCTTCTGGCATCAGAACCTCGGTCACATGAATGGTCCCGGGTCAGATGCTTCGTCGTCCACGCGCCCATCTCCCACTTTCGTGTGCGTCGCCGCGGCCAAGAATGTCCGGTGACGTACATATATAACGAAGGAAGGATTTACTGCTCCGCCGAGCCTGCTCGCCCCAGTCTCCGACCCGTACTACACTCCCAGCATGAAGCTCCGGGTCGCACTCCTCGCGCAGCTCGTCGCCCTCGCTGTGGTGCGTGCAACAGCGACCGACCCGGCGGTGCTCGACGCGTGCCCTGGTTACACCGTGGACAGCGTCGTCACGCAGGGGAATGCTCTCACTGCGAACCTCGTCCTCGCGGGTACGCCATGCAATGTTTTCGGAACGGACATCGCGGCGCTGAAGTTGGAGGTCACGTATGAAAATGGTGAGTTCATGTCTACATTCCACCTAGGAGTGTCCCCTGGAGAACGAGACGGACGAACGAGCGGATAGCTCTTGCCCTATTTCCCCAAACGCTGCGCAAGAGTGCTCGCTGACACGACAATCCAGAGAACCGGATCCACCTCAAAATCACAGACCCCTCAAATGGCGATACGAAATCCCAGAGTCCGTGCTCCCTCGCCCAACAGCAGACCCGACCACCGATCCGACCACGGCCAACATTCGATTCAACTACACGGCCTCGCCCTTCGCGTTCTCCGTATACCGCGCCTCAACCTCCGAGGTCCTCTTCTCCACCGCCTCACACCCTCTCATATTCGAGCCTCAGTACTGCGCGTCAAACCGACCTGCCTGCGAACGCGAACCTGTATGGACTCGGGGAGCACACCGATACGTTCCGCCTGCCGACGCACAACTTCACGCGCACGATGTGGTCGCGCGACGCTACGGAGTGCCACAGGGGAACAACCTGTACGGGAACCACCCCATTTACTTTGAGCACCGGCGACAGGCACGCACGGCGTTTTCCTTGCGAACTCCAACGGGATGGATATCAAGGTCGACGACGCGCAGGCGAACACCACGACGCTGGAGTACAACGTTATTGGCGGCGTGCTCGACTTTTACTTCCTCGCCGGCAGCGAGACCGACCCGTTGGAGCTCGTGCGGCAGTACGCGGACGTGGTGGGGACTCCGGCCGAGGTGCCGTATTGGTCATTCGGGTTTCACCAGTGCCGGTTTGGGTACCAGAGTGAGTGCTCATGCTTGCGGAACGACTGCACGTACTGAGTTTCCACTCAGATTACATCGACGTCTCCGAGGTGATCACCAACTATTCTGCGGCTGGCATCCCCCTCGAGACGATGTGGACTGATATTGGTGAGTGGCCATCGGCTGGAGACCCGGGAGAGAAAGCAGACCTGAACAGACCCCTCAGACTACATGGACCGCCGGCGCATATTCACCGTGGACCCGGACTACTTTCCTCTCGACCGCATGCGAGAGATCGTTGATTACCTGCACGATCACGACCAGAAATACGGTGAGTCTACTTGGATGTCAGTCGCGTCACGAACTAACCTGGTGTGCGTAGTGCTCATGACGGATCCCGCCATTGCTTACCTGCCCGACCAGGATTACGGTCCGTTTGACCGTGGTACCGCGGACGACGTCTGGCTCATGGCGGCCAACAACAGCAGTCCCTTCCTCGGCGCGGTGTGGCCGGGTGTGACGGTGTTCCCGGACTGGTTCAACGACAAGACGCAAGCTTTTTGGGACAACGAGTTCGCGCTATTCTATGACCCCGAGACGGGTATCGACATCGACGGCGCTTGGATCGACATGAACGAGCCATCGAGCTTCTGCAACTACCCCTGCACGGACCCCTTTGCTCAGGCGCAGCAACAAGACCTCCCCCCTCCTCGCTCCACGGCTCCGCCCCCGCCCGATGCACCGATCTTTAACCAGACGTCGACGACTCCGTCTGCCTCCGTGATGAGCGCTCCGCACCCGCGTCGAGTCAATTGCACCTGCGCCTCTCGTCAAGCGCGTCGACCACGCGAGCGACAACGTCCAGGCCCCGCCCTACGCTATCCAGAACTTTGCAGGGGCCGGGGCGCTCTCAGACAAGACGGCATACACTGACGCTATGCACGCCAACGGCCTGATCGAGTATGACACTCATAACCTGTACGGGACGATGATGTCGACGGCGACGCACAATGCGATGCTCGCTCGCCGCCCTGGACTTCGTACGCTGGTCATCACGCGGTCGACGTTCGCCGGCGCGGGCACGCGCGTCGGCAAGTGGCTCGGGGACAACTTCAGCGAGTGGAGCCACTACAAGCAGAGCATCTACGGGATCCTCGGCATGGCCGGTATCTTCCATGTCCCGATGGTCGGTGCGGACATTTGCGGGTACGCGGAGAACACGACCGAGACGCTGTGCGCTCGCTGGGCGATGCTAGGCGCGTTCTACCCTTTCATGCGTAATGTGAGTTCTCCCCCCGCGTTCACGGTGACGTTCGTACTGAGTGCCTTGCAGCACAACGGCGACACGTCGATCAGCCAGGAGTTCTACCGCTGGCCCACGACGACCGTCGCGGCGAAAAACGCGCTCGACGTCCGCTACCGCCTCCTCGATTACCTCTACACCGCGTTCCACGCCGCATCAACGGACGGCACCCCCGTCCTCCGTCCGCTGTGGTACGCTTCCCGAAGGACGCGGCGACGTTTGCGGTCGACACCCAGTTCCTCTTCGGGCCGTCCGTGCTCGTCTCGCCCGTGATCGAGGAGAACGCGACGTCGGTCGACGCGTACTTCCGCCCGCGCAAGTCTTCTACGACTTCCACTCCCTCGCGGGCGCCCCGGGGCCGGAGCCACCACGCTCGCCGACGTCAACTTGACGAGCATCCCGGTGCACATCGTCGGCGGCGCGGTCCTCCCGCTCCGCGCTCCGGGCGCGATGACGACCACGGAGCTCCGAGCGACCGACTTTGAGCTCGTGGTCGCGCCTGGGGTGGACGGCACCGCGGCGGGATCGCTGTACGCGGACGATGGGGTCTCGGTGGAGCAGGCGGCGACGACCACGGTGGACTTCAAGTTCTCGAGCGGGACGCTGGAGGTCTCGGGGGACTTTGGGTACGCTCTCGGGTGAACGTCGTGCGGGTGCGGGTTGCGGGACAGAGCGCAGCGCCAGGGAGCGTGACGGTGAACGGGGAGGCGGTGGATGCGGGGAGGGTGTCCTTTGATGGAGAAAACGGGGTTGTGGATGTTAATGTAGACGTTCCGTTCGATTCTGGGTTCACAATTGCGTTGAACTGAGGATGTGGTTGTAGTAGTACGATAGTGGCAATGCCCGGCATTTCAAATCATTTGATTTTGGACTACCAGAGTGGTGATTTGAAATCACGTGTTTGTGACAGTGCGCGCAAGTCATGTGCATCGTTCGTCGGTAGGGGATGCCGGCCGTCGCTGTCGCACTCGTCGAGCTCGCCGTCCTCCTTGTGCTCCCTCCTTCAACACTCGGCTTTAGCTGCGGTCTGCACGACAGAATACTTCTTCGAGCAGGATGTCTCAGTGAGTGGTCGAGTCCTTCGTCGTGCCCTCGTATCCCGTGCGGCTTTGCTGAACGCTTCGCTCAATGTCCCCCTCACTAGGCGTACCAATTTACATGGACGACGAAGAGCACCTTTGCCATCACTTGGCGATATACTTCCTGATGGGAGGGACAGGTCAGGGAACAAGCTCTATAAGGTCCTAGTGGAGAACGTGAGTCAAATACTTTTCCCCAATCTGGCTCGCTCAGTGGCTTTCCTAGGCGAGAGGAAGTGGAAGTGGTCCCGTAGGCACCCGTGGCAGTCGTGGCGGAACTACTACGAGAAAAACAGCAAAGGTTGGACAAGAAAATCGCATCGCTGGTGAAGAAAGCTCAGCGGTCGCAGAGCGGTACGCCGAACCGTCCACATCGGAGGCCTCCCCCGCCCCTGCGGCGAGGAGAACGGTTCGGATACCGCGACCACGAGTAGAATATACCGATGCGGACGACCGAACCCTCGTCGAGTATCTCTCGGCGTGCGGTCCATCGTGCGGCAGTCGCCTCGGAACGAAGCTGTACAGGGGTCTGAAAACGTGTGTGTTTCTCTCTTTCTCCCGCGCACGGCGTTTGGTTCACCACTCGCCGACAGTATCCCGGGGGGGATCGCCATCCTGAGCAGTCGTGGATGGAGCGCTACAAGAAGCACGAGGCCTGGTTCGATTGGGCCGTCGAGCAGTACGAGGCCGACGATGGCGTGGTCATCCCGATGCCCGAAGGTGTCGTCAAGCCGAGACGGTCGAAGACTACGGCGCGCGCAAGCCGTCCTCCCAGAGGGCGAAACCCGTACCCGCGGCGAAGCGGAGGCGGGTCAGCGACATTCAAGATCAGGCACCTCCTAAGAAGAAGATCCGTGTCGACGTGGAGGCTAGGCCACTGCGGAATAAACCAAGCTCTGCGCGACGGGGCGGCGCCCCTGTTGAAGCCTCCGATGACGAGGAAGACGATGCCGTCGACATACCCTGACACGGCAGGAAGAAGTAATCGAGCTAGAATACAGCGACGACGATGGCGACACTGATAGCGACGAATATAAGGACGACGACGGCGACACGACAGCGAAAGCGATGAGTTGGCGGGTCCTGTTGGGTCGGACGACTATCGTATGGAAGTAGACATTTTCGACCGCGATGTGGACGATATAGAGGAAGCGCAAGACCCTGCCACGGCGTCTGAAGCATCGACGAGGAAGTCGAAACGTCGAAGATGTTGACGGATCAGCCAATTCCCCGTGGCGGGAAGCTCGACGAGAGACATGATGACGATGTCGGGGACAATCTGTTCGCAATTTCGTAAGCATTCCTCTCTTTCCTACTTCACATGTGCTAATACGCTTCGGTCTGTAGACCTGTTGCGGGCCCAGTTGTCGAGGCAGCTATCCCCGTTGTCGAAGAGCCGGCACCAAGCTCTCGGATGCACCTGCATCAGGCGCTTCGCCCCCACGACGGAAGAGTCACGAACACCTCCACCCGAGGCCGAGGCCGCACCGGGCGCGCCAGTTTCTCCCCAATCAGATCGGGCCAAGGGAAGACACCGCCGGGAGCGAAGCCACTCTCCGGCCCCCGTCGCAAGCACGTGCGGCGTATCCACCGTCGGGAACGGGAAGAGATCACTTTCGCCACTCCGGAGCCAGAGGCTCCCTCGTCATCCGTTCCTCCTACTGCGGCTAGCTCTCCGCTGCCCAGGTTTCCCAGCGTCGGAATAGTCAACCTGATGCTTCGTGCGATTCGTCCCCGAAACCTAAGGAGCCTCCGCGGCTGGACGAGGGCGCGTTCAACAAGGCGCTCTCTGATGCGAAAGGCAAGACTCGTGTCGAGTTGGGTGGCAAGGCTCGAAGACGCAACATCGAGGATGAAGCGGAGGCCAGCGATATGGGGGACACGCTATGCGACGCAGTTGATATCGACCGTCGTGCAGACGCAGAAGACGACGACCACCCCTGTACCCGGACGAGCAGTTCCATCGTGGCCCCCTGTGCGCGGGGGGAGGCGACGAGACCCCGGTCCCTCTACTATCGCACGCCCGTCGAGAGCCGACGAGAACGCGCGCTCGCCCAGTTCGAGCCAAGTCGTCACCACCGAAACCGTCACCGTGCAGAGGACGCGCACTGTCGAGCGCAAAGTACCACGGGGGTCGAAGAAAACGCCTTTCTCGCGGACCGCGCCCGCACCTACGGTTGTCGAGTCCCCATCCCCGCCCGTGCGGCAACCCGTGACGACGACCTCATGCTGGATGGATAGACGTCGACCTGCCGCAGCATCACCCCTTCAGTCAACCTCACCACCCGTTCAGCCAGCCGCTCAGCCAGCCGGTATTCGCTCCGCGTCTCGGGGCTTCCTCCAGCGCCAGTTCCACGAGCTCCGCGCTGTTCCCTCTTAGCAACTTGAGCCCCGGTAGGAACAATGCGAAACTCGACCCTGAACAACTGCTCAATGCCGATCGAAAGCGTCCCTTGAGTTCTCCATCGAAGGTGGAACGCGATTCCAAGCGGCCGAAGCCCGCAGGTCCTCTCCCTCCTCTCGATGGCCCTCGTCTGGAGAGCTTGTTGGATGCTGGCGTGCTGTCTAACGGGACCAAAGCCAGCGGTGCCGAACGGAGGACCACCCTGCCAGCGAAACTGTCCAGCGGAAGCACACCGGCGTGCATTTCGAGGACCATTCAATGCCGCAACCGTCCCACCTCGCCGACAAGGGTGACTCGCACTCCTCCCATCAATCCCTCGACGAGCGAAGCTTCAAGCGTCCTCATCCCGCATCGCCCCTCCCCCTCAGCCGTCGAAGAGCGCCGGGCACACACGCCGCCACACTCTCGGCGGCTCCGTCACCCCAGACATCTTCTACGACCACCCGGCACGCCACCTACCGACCCTCGTGCCCGACGGACCTCACTCGGCCTCCGTCGGGCTCCAGCCTGGCAGCGACGCCTCTCGCGCGAGAACTCCTTCCAGTTCCTGTTCCCCTCCGGGCCCGGCCACACGCGCACCATCACGCTCCCGCCGCGTCCGCGTACCTGCCCGGGGCGGGCACGTCCCTGTCGTCGCCGCGCGCAGCGGACGCGCGGTTCGTGAACGCCGTGCCCGCGGCGGAGCGCGAGCTGCTGCAGGCGTACGTGATGCAGCTCGTGGTGCAGACGATGGCCCAGAACCACGGCTTCCACGAGGACATCGTGCGGAGGCTGTGCGAGGAGACGGGGTCGTTCGCGAAGGCAGACAGGCGGCTCCTGGTCATGCGCGAGGGTGCGAGCGAGGCACTTTACAGGTTCGACGACTCCGACGAGGAGGAGGGCGGGGAAGCGGGGACTGCGAGCGGCGTCAGCGACGCGTCGAACCGCAGGGGCTCCGAAGACGCGGCGGAGGTCGAGGGCGTGCTCAGCCAGGACAGATGGCTGCGCGGCGAGCTCCCCCAGGCGGAGAGCACCCGGGTCGTCTCGCGGCCCCCTGCGGTGCCCCAGCGCGGACGCGTCAGCTTTGGCGGGCGCGACCAGTTGCACATCACCCCCGTGGCGGCGGACAGCGAGTCGAGCGTGGACATGGAGTACTCCCCTCCGAAGACTTCGCGCGCGCATCGCCACCTCCGTGAGGTGCAGCGGAGCGAGGAGGATGCGATGGATGTCGACGTCGAGCTGCCTGCCGTCGACCGGGGAAAGGGAAGGGTCGGGCGGAGGAGGCGCGCGAGGTCAATCTTATGGAGATGCTGTCGTACGGCAAGGAGGACTGGCGTCGGCTGGAGCGGCTAAACGGGCCTGGGGGCGCGAAGAAGGCGTTCGGAAAGGCCCTCGAGAAGCTGCTCTGAGCGGGCGTCGACGAACATCACTGTACATGCTATGCTTTTATGAGTTATGACATGCTTTCGTACCGTCCTATGTGTACATAATCAACATCGCCGTTAATACAGTCTGTGCATGAAGCAGAAGCGAGTTCTACGCCCGCCGTTAGCATCACCAGCGTCCACCGTTGAACACCGGCGATATCCAGTGGAATCCAGTGGATATTTCCGGTTTTTGGCATCATTTTGGGGGACAACTTGTAACGACCCAGTCCAGTGGCTTCCACGTGCAGAGTTCGACGGTATCCACTGGTGCTGCAGTGTGTGTATTCAGCGGATGCCAGTGTACTTCACTGCGAACAATCAGTACACCGCTGTACTTCCGCACCGCGTCCAGGGCCCGGGCTAATCAGGTCACTTTCAGTACGCTGTGGCCGCTGTTTACTGAGATGCAGCGAACTCCGCCGCCGAATTCAACTGTGACTGTGGCGTTGTGCGGTATCATCCACCGGATGTCAGCTTACATTGCTAGTTTTACTGGGCACCATGTCTACATAGGCTACTGGACGTTACTGTATGGCATGGGAAAAAACGGAGAGAACCACTGGACGCCGATGAAGAACGGTGGAATCTGTAGAATCCGCAGGATTCCACCGTACTTGCCAACGGTCCGCATAGTACTGGCAGAAGCGAAGGGTTGGTATCATGAAGGCAATTTTCAAGTCGGGCACTTGGTTCGCAGTAAGTATATTCAATTCTTTTCGGTGGCTTGGTCACAAAAGAACACATTAGGTACAGGCTACGACGTCCATTCGAGCGAAAATGGCCCTGCGTAGACCATTTAGAGAGTGACCGGGACACAGCCAATGGACACGAGGCCACCCTGCGCGTCCAAAGTACCGTCAGCATCTCACTTTACGAGCATGTACTGTGGAACGTACGTGGCTGTTGTCTTGGCAGCACACCGCTTGGGCATCGCAAGCGTCGCCGCTACCGACCCCGACGACGCTGATGGGGGAGCAGGTAAGGCCGAGGAGGACGTTCACGTCCTGGACGACAACGCCGATCGAGTCGAGAATGGAGGTCCCGGCGGCGGATCCAGCCTGAGGGGATGATTGTTGAGCGCACAGGCAAGCCTCGATTAAATTGCAGTTGCTTACCGTCGTGGTGGTCTGGCAGCATTGGATGGGAGCGGTGCTGCACGTCTGGCGCGACTCGAGAGGGCTGGCGGCCGCAAGGAAGGGAAAGAGGGAGGCCGCGAGCGTCACAATGGCGGTGAACTGCATGTTGGATGGATGGTGTGAGTACTTGGGTGGATGAGCTGCGAGGGCGGTGTGTTGGGGTCGACCTGTCCCTCCAGCACCCTTATATACCCCTGCACGCGTGCCGCAAGCCGTGCTAGAGCCCAAACAATTTCGTCAGACACTCATCATACGCAGCATCGCACCAGCCCATTTCCTCACCGGACGTCATAGGCGGTAGGAGGTCAATATCCTCCGCGGCCGCGCCCACGCTCTCGCCCACGCAAACAACGCACCGCGATGCAATGTCCGAACGAGAGAAGCCGGTCTTGCCGGCAAGGAGCCACAGCGTGCCGAGAACATGTGGAGACGCTCCGCTTTGCCCGCGCGCGCACCGTATTGCTGAAGCTGATTTTGGACTCACGGCTGACACACCCCTGCGGTGACGGTGTTACGGAGGCTGTGTGCCTTGGCGCTGCAGCTTGGGAGCAATTCGACGGTCCAGTCGCTCCGGCCCCGGGGCGCGGTCGTCGTGGAGTACAGGCTCGGGGCCGCGGCGGTGTAGGTTCGCTGCGCTTCTCAAATCCGCACTGAGTCTGGCGCATGCTTTTGTTAGACTTGGTCCGAGTCGGAGTGGGAGACAGTGGGGGACGTACAAGGGCTGCAAGGTTGGGCGGAAACGAAGCTTGCCTGCGAAATCTTAGCCATAAAATCAATTGAAACCGGGTGTTCTGAGGAGTTGGTGAGTGGCAGTGAAGTCTTCTTGAAGGCGGATAGGTGTGGATACGCGCAAGTTCGCCCAATTAATGATGTCTTGCTTGAGCTCCGGCGCCTCGGGGTCCTACTCTTTCCGGGTCCTGCCGTCCACGTGGCAACCACTGTGCGCCGGCGCCAGCGACCACATTCCTCCTTCCGCAAGACCAGCTCAACACAGACGAGTTTCCACTAGCGGTGGCCTGGAAACTGCTCAATCGAGTATGTCTCGTCTTCGCAATTGTAGTATCTGCCGTGGCTAATAACACCCGATTGCTGATAGCGGGTAAATTTCGTCATGGCAATTTGCACGGCGTCGAGCGGGTGTCGGAGGACTGCCAATTGCAGGGTTGTTGCTTAAAACATGTGTGGTATGTATGTTTCTATCTCATTGTGCTCAATAACGGATCCTCACGTATCTACAGAAGGATCTGGCTGGTAGGAACCGGTCTGCCAAAGTCGTCCTGACGTTTTGGCCTTGGGATGTCTCTCCTTCAATGATCACCATCCAGCCACGGATAACCCGATGGATGCATTTATACTTACCGCTCTCGGTTACGACCATAAGAAACAGCTCTTGCGCCACTATCCGTATAGGGTGGCAGGAACAAACGGGCGTCAAAAGAACAATCAACACGGATGGCTGAAAAGCGCAAGGCGCTTTGTGCCCAGGCCACAAGGCACGTTGCTGCTCTCTCCCACCATCCCCCCATATTGCTCTACTTCTCCCTCCACGACGTTCACGATACCCTCCTGGTCTGTCGACCGTCAGACCGTTCTTGCTGTTCCACACGCCTCCGTCACACCACCACTAACACCGTCGCACCCCCATTCCTCCCTATGCAGCTTCAACCCGCACACGCGCGTCATCCCGACGCTCGCTTTATGAACCTCACCGCATTCGATCGCCCGCGAGGTGCTCGTCTAGCCCGTCTGCGTGGGCCGCGCCGATGCCCAACGAGTGGGCGCAGTTTCCGGACTTCTCGATATTGGGCCTCGTCCCCAACCACCCTTGGACGGTCACGAACAACCACCGCTCCTGCCGCACGGCACCTCACAGAGACACGAATGGGGGATTGAGAAGCCTCGGCCGCCTATGCGCCAATTTCACGCCTCTCTATGGAGCCGTTTGAGACTCCGGTGGTCAACCAAGGACCTCCGGTGGTCAACCACGGGCCCGGTGGAAACATTTGGGCGACGCCGGCGCCCGGCCCCGCGACTGGCAGATATCCACCACGGACGATGCAACGCTCTCCCTTCCAAGCTCTCCCTCTCCTCCCTCCCCCACCTCCTGTCGCGCAACATGGACAGTGGCAGCACGTCAACGCTTTGAGGCCGGCACGGCTCAGTGGTCCCCTCCTCCGGTCCCTGCTCTCCCGCGCCACTTCACGGATTCCAACCAGGCTGGCCACCAGGCGTTCATGCGCCCCTATGACAAGAGCACGTTTTACGCCGTGGCGAACGTCAACACTCGCCCTTCGCCTCCAGTCGCCCCGGTGGCTGCTCCCCAACCAATTCTGACGCCGGCGCCACCGTATGTCTCTTGCTTCAACTTCAACCCCTTCGACGAGGTGGCCGTGGACCAGCCTCAGCCCCCGGCCTACGCGTCTTCGTTCTCTCCCGTTCTGTCGCACAATGGGGCCACGTTCGTGATGACCCGTCGCCTCGGCGAGGGCGCCACGAGCACGGTGCTCCGTGGTTCGTCGGGTGGCGAGACGTACGCGGTCAAGGTGGTCGACAAGGCCAAGGCCGCTGCGAACCACTTCCGCCGCGCGACCTTCGTGAGGGAGAAGGAAGCCATGGCGGCTGTTAGGGAGCGTGCTGGGGCCGCTCAGTTCCTGGTGCCCTTGGTCATGTCGTGGGAGGATGCGGGGAGGATCTTCCTAGTCATGGTGCGTACCGCCTGCGCCGTCCGCTGGGATGTGTATCTGATCTGCTTCGATCTGACAGCCCGTCTATCCGACCGATCTGCATACGCTGCTCCGCAGCAAGATTCAGCTCTCGCGTACGACCGGTACTTGTTCGTGCAAGAACTAGTAGGCATCTGAAACTCATCCACCGACTGCATCGGCTGACCACCCCGTCTCAGATCTGCGCTCTATGCGTGCTCCGTCACCTGGGGATCGGCCACTTCGACATCAAGCCGAGCAACGTCCTCATCGCCGACGACGGCCGTGCCGTGCTCTCGGACTTCAGCATGGCGCGCGCGGTGCCCGTCGCGGGCTACGACGAGTGGCACAGGACGTCCTTCCTCGGCACCTTCCCCTACATGTCCCCAGAGATGGTCGCCGGCGACGCCTTTCGGCACGCGCGCAGACGTGTGGAGCATGGGGCTCGTCGTCGCGGAGATCTTGGGGATGGCGGCCTCGACGAAGTTCCGCGCGAGGACCCTCGAGGGGATCGCGCGCGAGCACGGGGAGCGCCTCCCTCTGCAGCTGCGAGCATCTGGGAGATCGAGGAGGCCACTGGATTCTCGTCTGCATGGTGGGTCTTCCTCGGCCTTCACCGCCGTGGCGGCACTGACCGACGAGCGTCCTGCAGATGCTTGCGGAGGATCCGGCGCAGCGCATCTCGGTGAGGGAGCTCGAAGAGCAGTTCGTCAAGCAGCCGTCGTGGACCGCCGTCCGACAGGGCCGCACCGCGCTTCGTACGTGTCTTTCATGTGTTGCGACTGGGCGGGAGCTCATGTGCCGTCTGCAGATGACTGGAGGCCGGCGCCAGACACCTGTTTGCCACCTGAACCGGAGGACTTCAGGCGCTCATCGCGCTTCTGAACGCCGTGGAGTACACCTCTGCGGAATACGAGGATCCAGAGGATCTCGAATACCCACGTGGGCCTGTTCGTGCGACAGCGCCCCTCTCGTTGCTGTAGAACGTGTTGTTGTTTTACGCCCCTTGTCCAATGCATCGCTTTGGTTGTTCGCATTTGTCGTATCTCTGAGCGTTACACAAATAAGTACCTAGGCATCGTGGTCCAGGACTACAAAGGTACGGTATGTCCTCGACTCGGCGCAGCAACAAACCTTCCAATCCGTATGTACCACAAAAAACCAGTCCCCAGTCCCTCTCCACGCATCCACCAACTCCACCATCCGCCGCCACCACTGCACCGACCCCGCCGCCGCTCGCCGCACGCTTCCGACGAATGGCATCCCGTCCGGCCCGCACACCGTCGACGTCCCTCCTCTGGCAGGCGCCTCGTCGAAGGCGACGACAACTTCAATGCTTGTGTCCGACCGAGTCCTGCTCGAGCAGCACCGGGCCGGGGGGAACCGCCGCGCGCGCACGCCCTGAGCGGCGGCGGCGGCGGCGTCACCGGATCGCATGCGCGTCGACACGACGAGCGGCGGGTGCGCTGCCGAACGTCGCCCGGAGTCTGGAGGACCGTGAGCGCGGCGGTCGCGATGTGTGGCGGCGGTGCGCGCGGGAGGACGGCGGGTCCCCCGGGCCGAAGCCGTCTGCGAGCGAACACTTGGCGTCCGTGGTCCGCCTTGAAGCTTGACGACAGAGTTCCGGGGTCGCGCGGCGGTCGCGCGAGGAGGAGGAGTGGCGCGAGCGCGCAGTGGGGAGGGCTTCGTTGTGCGGATCGGGTTTGCGACGAGGGGAAGTCGAGTGGTTTTGCGAAGGGGGAACCAACGCGGAGGGGGATCTCCACAGGTTCTGGTTCGAGAGCGTCGAGGAAGCGGAATTTGTCGCGCGTGCGCATGCGGTCGGCGGTGGGCTCGTAGATGGGACAGCTGGCTGGACTGGCCGCGTGATCCAACGGCGTCGTCGATGCTGAGTTCCACCGTCCGCACCGTGCGGCGGTAGATTTCCGCGTCCAGAACGCCGTCGATGACGACGCGCTTCGCCTTCTCAGGGCACATGGCCGAAAGCTAAGTACTTACTGGTCCAGAATTGACCCGTGGTTCTGCGCGCGTGTCAGTCACGACCCAAAGATTGCTCAGAAGACGACGTTACGAATCCCCGGCGTCGTCCTCAGTGTCCGACCAATGGTGCACTTGCATCGGCGTGCAACAAGCTTCGTCCGCCTGTGGAAGAGCTGTTGATTGGCTTGCGTGGAGCGGCTGGTGGCACTCTTGCGCGGCCGAAACACCCCACCTGGCAGAGGGGTCGGCGAGGCAAAAGCGGACCGGGATCGACCAGCCCGCGGCCCCGCGCGGGTTAAAGCCAAGCACGTCGAAGGAGGGCCGACGACGCGCGTCGCGCGAGATGTGCGTGCCGCCGTGCTGCGTGAACTCGGCGGCTGATGCAACCCGGGCCGCCAGGGTTGATGAAGATGAAGCGGCGACGGTTGGCTAGTATCATACGCAGCGCGATGGCGGTCGTCTGGGCGTAGGGAGTGTACTCCATGGATGGCCGGGTTTACGGTGCCCTGTGTAATGGACACCCACAGGGTGAGCTCTCCTGTACTGTGTTACTGGGCCACTCCGCGCACCGAAAACCAATCAAAAATATCCGGGTTGTCCGCAACGAGTTCGTTCGGCTGCGAGAGCGGGTGCTGGTGGAGAAATGTCTGCAGTACAAGCGGCGCAGAGATGGCGGATAGGGCAGAGAAGATTGCTTTCTTTCGGAGGGGGGTGCTGACGCGGGACTTGTTCGTGCCGAAGGGTGCCGGTCGATTCTTTGACGCCGAGTTTGTCCATGGACGTCGTTCGCGTTGTGTTCTAGGTTGAGAGAGCGGAATACATCGAAGTCTCCACCAGAGTTCCCGACCGTGTCGGAGGCGCGAAGGGAGATGTCGCAGTAGCTATGTTCGAGCACGAATGACACAGAGCCCATTCGATCCCCATACGTACGCGCACGGCGGCACGGAGGGCTGTAGGCGGCAAGTTCGTCTTATGGCTGGCAGCCTGGCAGGCGGTCCAATAGCGATGCTGCAAGTGTCAGGGAATATGAGCCTGACCTGGCGTGTCCTGGAGGCTGGGGCAAGGCAGAGGTGCCTGCGAGGAAATGCCGTACGCTGACGTGCGGCTGCGGGCTGGCTTCGGTTGTTTAAATCACATCATGTTTGCCGGCGGGGTTCATGGAAGTCGCGCGCGTGCGGGGGTAGACCTGGGTAGACGAGAGAGTTCAAGGTGCGGGGGGCTGGTCTACCGTCGATGCGCCACTGGGAAACATTGAGCTTTTGACCAACGCCGTTGTTGATGCGCAAACGAGCGTGGTGGGACGAGGACAAGTTGAGCATGAAGATGAGCTGAAGAGCGCTGTGCCGCGTGCGCCAGAGCTAGCGGGCGGGGCAGCGGTCACAGGACCGTGATCCGGGCTGAAACGATGGGGAGCGAGCTGGCGACGGCTCCGCGCATGTTCTGACCACCACCTTTCCTTCACCAATGCTCGCCATTTAGCACTCGCCTCCCGCACATTCCTTTCTTGTCCTTTCCGCCCTCACTGCACGAGCCGCGCTGGTCGTCGTCCTGCACAACCCTCGCCATGCAGCTCGTTCAATCCCCCTCCCCTATCCCGATGCCGCACAGGCTTTCCTCGCGGACAAACGCCCCATCCACCCGCTCCCTCAAGGTCCACTTCAAGCTGCCCGTCATCAAGAAGGCCTCGCCCACCGTCTCCATCACCAACGCCAACGCTGCTGCCCGCCTCGGCGTCCTCAGCGTGTGCGCCGATGTCCCGCAGCCTGCCGCCATCTCCTTCCCGTCCGCCCCGGTCCCGATTCCCGCCAGCTCGCGCAAACGCGCCCTCAGCGACTTTGGACACGGCGCGCCGAACGTAGTCGGAGCAAGAGCGGGCTATGGTGACGACGGTGAGAACACGACGAAGGCCAACGCACTCCCTTTCCACCGCCGCATCTCCCACATCGACATCATCCGCCGCCGCTCCAACTCCTGCGTCCCCGGCTCCATCTTCCCCACCGATGCTCAATTGCCGCAAGAGCAGCTGCATGCCGTCGCCTTTCCCTCCACTCCATCCTCCACTCCCACCTCGTCCTCCAAATCCTCCACCCCTTCCCTTCCTCCATTCGCGGGCTCCCGCAAACGGCCAGCCGGCCGCCGCGAGAGCATGAGCGCAGGCACTCCTCCCCCACCCTCGCGCAAGGCCCGTCGCGTCGTCGCCGACGCCGCATTCCTCGCCGCGATGCACAGCAGCATCGCCCTCCACATCCGCGCGCGCCTCTCCCGCCTCGCCGAGTCCATATCCGCCGCCGCCGGCTCGGACGACGACGTGCTGTCCGCCCAGGACGCCGTGCTCGTCGACCGCATCTGGCACAACCTCGTCGACATGGGCTACAGACCCCCGCCGCCGCCGTCGCCAACCGCGCCCGCCTCGACCGAGGAATCTGCGCACCACGCGATCGAGCAATCGCAGGCCACCACCACC
Organism: Epithele typhae; assembly: GCF_022376455.1. Taxonomy (NCBI): domain Eukaryota; kingdom Fungi; phylum Basidiomycota; class Agaricomycetes; order Polyporales; family Epitheliaceae; genus Epithele; species Epithele typhae. The sequence continues at coordinate 23,618 of NW_025954235.1, forward strand.
GCCGCCGATCGTGCGCGAGCCGCCGCGGAGCGCGCGGCCCGCCGGACGCTCGAGGCCCAGGCCTCGCGCCCGGCGCAGGACCTGCCTCTCCAGCCAGCGGTGCTCCCCGTCCCGCAGCTCGTCGCGACGCTCATCATGCGACACCGCGACCGCGCGGCCGTGCGCCCGAGGTCGTCGTCGTCGTCGCGCAAGCGCGCCGTCGAGGAAGACCTGCTCACCCCGCCCTCGCCGCGCCGCCGGCGGTCGCCGCTGTCGACGACGTTCCTCCCCTCGAACTCCCCCTTTGACGGCTGAAGGGCGCTCCCTCTCCACTTGTCCGTCGTCTGGACGGCGGCATTCGTTCACCTGCTGCAATTGGCCGACCTGCAAGACCTCGACCCTCGCGATCCTTCAGCCTTTCACGACCTGCTGACGATTGTGAGTCGTTCCGTCTTGCCGCCCCGCGATGTCGCTGACTCGTCCGGTTGTTGCACAGATGACGTACCACTAGCTTGCATAATCGTTAATACCTAATCTCTTTGCGAACTCTCCTACTCTCACTGGCTTTAGTAGTATCGCGTTGGTCCCCCGGCCCTGGTTTTTTTTCCCGCTCTACCCGTCTCTCCCTCGTCGTATAATCGCCGTCGTAACCCTGTTTTCCGTATCCCCGTCCGTCGCAAACCCAAGTAGATAGTGTATCCGTACCGTCCACCACATCCCTCCCTCTCCTCCTCCCACTGGCCCGTAGCCTCGCCATCGCCGAGTAGTCTGCGCCGCAAGTCCCCCGGACGCGCATCCCCGCCGGTCGGCCGCGCTCTCGCTCTCGCTCGCTGTCTCTCCCTCTGCTAGTACTCCCGTCCCCCCTTCCCCACCCGCACGCGCTCCTCCCCTTGGGCTGGCCCTCGAGATCCGGACGGCGCGAGGCTCGGGCTCTGAGTCCGACCGCGGCACGCCGGGTGCCGCCGCCGCCCTCGCCTGCATGTAGATAGACTGCTACATGGAACTCAGTTTTGTCGATTCTTTCTCTCCGTCCTGCCGTGCGTCCCCGTGTCGCCAGCGGTGTCTTGATCGGGTGAGGTGGACGGTTGTGGATAGGAAGTGGGTGTGATTGCAGCCAAATTGCCAGCAGAGTCCCGCGGCACTGCCGCCGCCGCCGCCGCACTTCTTTCTCCTCCACCACACCTTCACGCTTCGACCCTTGGAAGTTAGATGCATGGATTGCAAATCATTGCATGGCCTGAGGCGAGGTTATTTCCCAGAACAGCGCGTCTACTAGGCCTACACCGGCTTACATCCGATCCATGTGCAAAACGTTTGCGCCGAGTGTCGTCTCTCTCCCGCTCTTGCGTCAATCCCTCTCGGATTTGGTGAATTTGGTGATATATCTTAAACTAGAGCCATGTACCTCATATGTATATTCTTACAGCAAACGGAGGAGAACTGAACGAGATCGAGGAAAGACCCATATGTTTATGTGATTGAAGGCCATCAGTCGCAAGGTGAAAAATGTTATATCTGATGCGCAAGTGTTCGCGAGATGTGCATTTCGCTTTGAGGTTCACGACACCAAGCACGACACAACCGTGATAGTCCGCCGGTCCGAAATTGGTAGATTTGATGTAGTCACTAGCGGCCCCCGCGATGCCGACACGTCATCCGTCCCGTATACACATCTCTTCTCTCGCTAGCTAGATTACTGTACGTAGCGCCCACTATAGGGCTTGGCCCTCCGGGCGTTGAACAGGAGACAAAGCCAATAAGATAGTAGTATTGTACTCGATACTTTACACGCCTTTACCACGCACATCCCGGGGCCCGCGCGCCTGCTGATTGAACAGGTGATTGGAGCTGGTGATCTGCCCGAGCGCGTCCGCTGCGCCAACAGTCAGCCACAGACCGCCGAGCCAACACCGAACGTGCTCACCAAGGTACGGGACCGCCTTCTGCAGCGCCGGCACGCAGCCCACGAGCACCGCACGCGCCGTGGCCCAGTTCGTCGCGCAGAGGCGCTCCGTGGACATCGCGCTCTCCTCGAACGCGATCGACGCCGTCTCTATCCAACACAGCTGCGAAACGGACGCGTCAGCGCGCCCGCCCCGCGCCCCGCGCACACACACAAACACACTCACCCCGGCGAGCGGATCGATCATGCGGTAGTCGCTCGCGCTCAGCGTCTTCCCGATCCCGACCGTCTTGAGCACCGCCGCGAGGCACATTTCGCGCGAGACCGCCTCGGCGGGCGGCGCGAGGTGGTGCAGGACCGCCTCGGCGGTGAGCGCGACGATCGTCGACATCTTCAGCCCGAGCGTGGCGACGATGCCGTCGACGGGGATCGACGCGCGGACGAGGATGGACTGCAGGTGGCCCAGCAGCGCGTGCGTCTCCTCGAGCGCCGCCCAGTACTCGTACGACCACTCCGACGGCTGTTCCGGCGCCGACCAGGGCGTCGTCGGCGCCGTGGAGAGGCTCGCGGCGAGCCGTTGCGAGCGCCGGAGGAGGAAGACGGCGCGCGCGCGGAGGAGCGCGGTTTGGGACCGGAAGAGCGCGGGGTGCATCACCTGGGTTTGGCGCGGGCGGTCAGTTCGGCGCAGTGGGGCACGGCGGGGGCTCACCTGGACCGAGAGGAACTCGTCCTCTTCTCCGGAGCGCAGGTGGAGGGGGGCGCCGTACACCATGTTCAGGCTCAGCGCGTGGTACCAGAATCCACCGAGCGCGCACACGGTCGCTTCGTGCCCTTCTACCTCCTCCGAGTCCGTGATGAGCGGATCCCAGATCCTGATGTCGGAGGTCGTGAAGCGTATGTTGTGGCGATGGACAAGCTCGTTAGCGAGCGCTAGATTCTCCATGGCCTGCATGGGCTGAAAGCGGATCGTGAAGTAGAGGACGAGGGCTGTGTACACCGGGAGCCTGACGAGGGGGTCAGTGTCTTCGCTCAGAAGGTTTACCGTGGAGTCGAGTTCGAACGTCTCCATGACGCTGAGAGAGTCTGTGAAATTTCGCTCTTGCCACACGCTGCATCCGAGCAGGTGTCCGACGTGGATGATGGCGGGGTGGACGTGAGGGCTGAAGAAATCACCGTCGAGATAGGCTCGCTGAGCGTGGTCGTTGAGTTTCAAGCCGACGATGCAACTGAAGTTCAAGAATAATTGTCGGCTGGATCAGCAGAAACGTCAGCGGCTTGAGACTCTGCACTGTGCGAACCATGACGCTCGGAACGCACAATTCACGGAACTGTTGAAGCGTCGCGCGGGGTGTCATGGGACGATCGATAGGTTCTGGCGGAGGGATCCATACGTGTTGGAGGGCTTCAGCGGAGGAGGAACCTGATGTCGTGGCGGCAAGAACGCCAGATTCGCCAGAAGACGTGGATTCGGCGGGTGACTGGCGAGAGGTTGACGCTAAACGCTCTTCTAGCTCTCGAGTCCGCGCGAGCAGTGACTGGATGAGGTTCTTCTGTGCATCGAACTCGTACATGCACTGATGTTGCTTGTTAGTGGCCTTGCACGTGGAGCAGTATGGTCGCTTTGCATCGCATTTCTAGTCCATTTATCTGTCAGATGAGATTTCTGAGGAGAGAGTTGAAAGAGCGCGAACCTTCTTCTTTCGCCTGGACGATGCAGAAGTTATGAGTCGTCATCCATAGCACGCAATATCGGCTCACCTGCACGGAAGACATGCGGCGCCCTTTTGGAGGAGGTTGGCAGCTTTGTCGCTAGGACCTATGGCGCGACTGCTGAAGTCACAGTTGATGTTTGAGCCGAATAGAGCGCATGGGCCACAGATGGGTTGGCTTCCATCGCATTGCTGACGAAGTTGTCAGCGCTGGCTTGAGGGCCCAGCGAATACGCTCACAATATCGCGTTCTCTGTGAACGACGATCCGTTCAGAACAGGAGGAGAAAGAGCTGTGAAGGGCACTTACCGGCACAGCGCACAGGCTTTTGTCATATCAGCAGGTGGAATAGACAGTAGATGGGGGCTTCCGAAAGGATCATCTGTTGGTCAGCTCGATGTTGCTCGCGGAGTGATATATAATGCGATGTCGTGCTGCGACGGCGATCGGTGCCCGATTTGCTGGGATTACTTTGACTGCACGATTTACCTTTCCATTATGTAAGCAACCAACTGATGCTTTCATCAATGATCAAATGGGCTTCGGCTGGGCCTTCGGGCAGATTCTGCAAGGACCACAGTAAGTCTGAACCATCGACGTCGCCATTGGATGTATCGTATATTTGAGGTGTTTATTCCCTCGGATTCTCCGTTCACGGCTCCAGCAGATTGCCAGCAGACGTGCATTGGCTCCGGACTTTGAAATTGATTCACCGATCAGCAGCACGGGTCGAAGGTTTTTCAAATTCGGAGACGGCTATGTTGGTTGGGGCCCCACTTGAATCGCTTGCACAGCCTGCAGGCCTAGGCCTGTGGGTCTCATGCGCTTGGAATACACACGGAGTAAGCATAAGTACTCGGAGATTTGATGTGGGGGGAAAGCTGGTGCAGGAGCTTCTGATTGCGGGGGTTCTCCTGGTTCTTTGAGACATGGAGCTTCGAAGGACTCGATGAAGAAAGAATTACTTGAAGACGACTCGGATTGCACCATTGGGGGTCTGTAAAATTCGAGATCTTTGCGTAGTATGCATTAATCAGCAGCGCGCTGCCCCGAAGGCGAAGTGCGAATCTTTGAGAGTACATGATAGTCTGAATTGTATCGTGAAGCACTGGTGTGGAAGTTTAAGCCCGCTCACACGGAGCACGTGCCCGTTGTTCATTTCCGGACTTTGCCGAGCGCGGTGAGCTCGCGCGCGGAGGCGTTCGCGACGTCGTTCCCTTCGACGAGCTCGCCGCCCCTACCGTCGCCGACGCCATGTCGACGGCGCCGAACCATCGAGCAGACTCTTCCGCACTCTCGTCTATTCCCGACATCTCACTCGGCTCGTTCGCCTCCACTTTCTCAACCCCTGGCCGGCCCCTTCGTATTCCCTCCTCTTCGACGGCCACTACAGCGGTCTCACCGTCCACATCTTTCTCTAAACGACGCGCAGAGGAAGCCACACCCATCTCGAAGCGTTTCGGACGAGGCGGCGATGATGATGACGACGACGGAGACGTCTTGGACACCCCGGACGGGAAGAAGGAGGGGCGGTGGGATGCGTCTGAGATCGCGGGTACGGGGAAACACAAACGGACACGCAGTTCCACCGCGAAGGGGGGTATCAACTTGACTCTACGAGACCAGGAGAAGGTGCGTCTCCGTTCGCTCGAAGCCCGTGGTCGCCGGTCGCGAGACGGCGTGCTTACGCCCCTTGCAGCACATCGACGCGCTCAAGAAGGAGAACTTTAACATCAAGCTCAAGGTGCACTTCCTCGAGGAGCGCCTCGCCCAACTCGCCCCCGACCAGATCGACGCCGCCCTGAAGCAGAACATCAACCTCAAGATCGAGGTCCAGCAGCGCGGCATGGAGCTTAAGAAGCTCAAGAAGCTCATGCTCGAGGCCCAACGCGCCCTCGACCAGCTCCAGCGCTCCGGCGGCGCCGACTCCCGCGCCCGCGAGCTCGAGGAGAAGCTCGAGGAGCGCGAGCGCGAGATCCGCGGGCTCAGGCGACGCCGCGGCCCCGGCGCGGACGACGGCCTCCTGCGCGAGCTGGAAGCGCGCAACGCGGAGCTCGAGGAGGAGCTCGAGAACGTCCGGGCGCTGCTCGAGGAGAACACGGACGAGCTCGAGCGCATGCGGGAGCTCGCCGAGGCCCGCGGCGACCACTCCTCCCACGGCGACTCCCGGTGGCGGCGGCAGGTCCAGGGGCTGGAGGGCGACAACGGGGATCTGCGCGCGCGGGTGGAAGAGCTCGAGGAGGAGGTGGCGCAACGGGCGGACGAGCGGGAGGACCTGATGGACGAGCTCGAAGCCGCCCGGCTCGAGCTTGAGGACTTGGAGCGGAGACGGGAGGCGGAGACGTTGGAGCGCAGCCAGAGTCGGGCGCAGGTGATCGAGGAGCGGGAGGAACGGGAGGCGGTGGAGGAAGACCTCAACGCGATCCGGGACAAGCTCGCGGCGGCGCAGATCGAGCTGCAGCAGAAGGAAGACGACATCGACACGAAGGACCGGGAGATCGAGGAGCTCATTGCGGAGCACCACCGGGTCGTCGAAAGCGTCGAGGACCAGTGGCGTGGCGAGGTGGACGAGGCGAAGGGCCAGATGGAAGAGCTGCGTGATGTGAGTGCCTGTTCCGCGTGTGGTGTGCGCTTTCTCACAACGGATACGCAGGCTCTGGAGCAGCGGGATGCGGAATGCAAGGAGCTCCGGCTGCACATCGACGAGTACGAGGCGAACGCCGAGGATCTGCATCAGAAGTTCGAGGCGACGCTCGCACATCTGGAGCGGGAGGCTGAAGAGAAGGACAACGAGCTGGAGGCGGCCAACCGAGATCTTGAACGGATCAGCAACCAGCTCTACACTCTTGAGGAGGAGCATGAGCGGGTGAAGGAGCAGATGGACCGGGTCCGAGAGGACGAAGGGGTGGAGCGGGATCGTCTAGAGCAACTCGCCGCCGCTCTCAAGCAGGTACGTCTGCGGAGATGTTTGATGCATTGCACGCTCACCCCGTCAACAGAAAGTCGCCGGGCTCAAAGCGGACCTGGAGGAGCTCACCGACCTCTACAACCAGCGGGACGCAGAAGTGCAGGAGCACCGCGATCGCAAGGAGGACCTCGCCCGCCACATCGAGAAGGTCGTCGAAGAGCTCCAGCGCGAACGCGAGCTGCGCGGTGGCCTGGAGGCGGATCTCGACAAGGCCGACCAGGAGCACGAGGACGCGATACGCCGGGAACGACGCTCGCTCGAAGCCAAGGAGTCCGCCCTCCAGTCCGCGCTCAACGACCTCTCGCGCACGCAGTCGCTCCTCACTCAGCGCGAGGCCGACCTGGCTGCGGTCCAGACGGCGCTGCAGACGCTCGAGGCCGACAACAAGAAGCTCGGGGAGTCGCACACGAACGCACGCTTCTCGCTCCAGCTCGAGGTCGACCGGCTGCGGCGCGACGTGGAGCGGCTCGAAGACGAACTCGTGCGCGCCCGCAAGGACCTCGACGACCGCGAGGGCAAGGGGCGTGATCGGGACGGGGTCATCGACAAGCTCCACGCGGAGAACCGTGATCTCGCGGCTCAGCTTGCTGCGCAGACGCAAGCACGTTTGAACGTTTCCGAGAAGCTCGACGACACGCAAAGCAGCCTGCGCGCGGCGGAGAACGAGACGTCGACGCTCAAGGCGCGTATCGCGGAGCTCGAGCAGCGGCTGTCGAAGGACCAACGGGCGCTGCTCGCTGCGGAGGCACAATACCGCGACCAGCTCACGGAGCGCAACACGCTCCTCCTCACGATCTACCAGTACATGGACAAGATCGTGGGCGTGGAAAAGACGCCGGTGCGTAGTCTGCGCACTCTCTTTCTCTCGCATGACGTCTGACACGCTTGCAGAAGAAGAACGGTCAAGCGGAGACAAAGCCGTTCACCAACTTCAGCGTCTTCCACGACAACCTCATCACGCGCTTGAAGGCTTTGAGCCACATTCAGTCGGAATTCGACAAGCGCGTGAAGGAAGCCGAGCAGCGCTACAGCGACAAGCTCACGGACATGCGCAAGCAGCTCGACCTCCGCTGGAGGCAGATCGACAAGTTCGAGGCGAGCGTCAAGACCATCGCGGAGGCGAAGGCTACGTGGCGGAAGAAGCTCGCCACGAAGGACGGGGAGATCGAGGCGCTGCAGGTGCGCACGCTGTTTGCTGGAATGTCGTCGTCGTCCTGACCTCCTCTGCCAGGCCACCAACACCGCGCTCCAGTCGCACGTCGTCTCGCGCAAGGGGACCCAGGGCGATTCTATGGAGATCCGCTCGCTGACCGCCCGGGCGCAGAACGCCGAGCGGCGAGCCATCAACCTCCAGAATCAGCTGCTGCAATCGGAAGAGCGGCTCACCGCGGTCAACCAGAAGACGACGGTGGCGGACACGAAGTGGGAGTCCCGTGTGAAGCAGTACGAGACGATGTTGAAGACCGCGGAGGAGAAGGTGAAGCGCGAGCGGCAGGGCGGCAAGGAGCGCGCGTTGGAGCTGGAGACCCAGATGAAGTGAGTTGATGTCCGCTTCGCACCGAGCGTGTCCCTGACAAACCGCGCACTGCAGATCTCTCCAGCGGCAGCTCGAGTCAGCGCACAAGCGCACCACGATGCTCAACGAGATCATCGACAACGCCGGACTGTCGTCGAAGGGATCCCCCGTTCCCGGCAAGTCGTAACCGGCTCGTATCATCTACCGATTTGCTTTCCACTCGCTCTCGTTGTGTCTAGATAATTGCTCGCTCGGAGGTATAATGTCTCGTCGCATGCATAGGTATTGTACACTATCATCGCTTAACTATCACGCCCGCATCCACTGTATCGACTACCGCTTATAAGACGACGACTTATGACTTCATGTTCATCTACCCGATTCCCCAGTGCGCATCTTCCTCATACAAGGATTAGTAACCATCCATACGGTTGGCTCTCGTCATGTTCGCAACCCTTCGTTTGTCCAGCCTCCGTCCGGTACACCAATCCAGTCAAACTGGTGAGTGGTTCTGTTATCTCATAAGTTAGTGGGTGCCGACGATTCAACTGCTATTCGGCTGTGCTACGTACCTGCGCGAATGCCCCGGGTCCTGGTGCAGCGGTCAAGCGAGGCCGGACGCTCCGTCGCTTCGCCTTGGCGCCGGACGATGGACCGAAGAGACGGGAAGTTTGCTTGGCCAGCATTCCGCGCGCTGGATGGCACACTGTCGTGCTTTCAGCTCAACATGATCTGCGTCGCATGGTAAGTGCCACCCTCCGTTCCATATGTCCCCCTTCAATTTCAATGGCCTGGGATCATGTAGCGTCTGGCATCACCGATCGTACCATGCACTCCCAACATGCTCGGTGCATGTGTAAGGAGGTGAGATGAACGGCGGTCTCGAAACATCTAAAACCCTTTTTGAACTTCGCATCTTGAAGCCTTCTCAGCCCCCTCGCTCGCTTGGCGCGCCCATGATGGTCTCCATCCGCCTCGCAGTCCTCGCCATGCTCGTCACTGTTGGGATGGGGAAGCCCGCGACACCGCAAATGAAGGTCCACGAGCTGCTCAAGAACATCCCTGACGGCTTCTCCGCCGTCGCCATCGCGGACCCAGAGCAGACGCTCAAGCTCCGGATCGCGCTTGTGCAGAGCAACTTCGCGGAGCTCGAACGCAGGCTGTATGACGTGTCGACGCCATCGAGCACGAACTATGGAAAATACCTGTCCAAGGCCGAAGTACGTTTCGGATCTGCGCGCAGGATATATTCTGACATGGCGACGTCTGTGCAGGTACAGGGCCTCGTAGCTCCGAAACAGGACAGCGTCGAAGCGGTGGACGCGTGGATGAAGGAAAGCGGACTCACGGCCACCAGTGTGTCGTCGACCGGGGAGTGGATCTCATTTGAGGTTCCCGTGCGCAAGGCGAACGAGCTCTTCGACGCGAACTTCACCGTTTTCGAGAATGCCGACTTGGAGTACGAGGTCGTTCGCACGCTCTCATACTCTATCCCCGTAGAGCTCGAGGGCCATCTCGACCTCGTGCATCCTACAGTCACGTCAGTTGTGACGTTTCTCAGTCAACTCAGAGAGACTGACGACGTTTTCACTCACTGGCTTCCCCAGTCCAATGGCCCACCTCCCCGTCCTTGCGTCCCCAATGAAAGTCGTGACGGCGGACGGCCATAACTTGACTTCTCGCGGGGTTCCTCCTTCATACGGCAAGACAATCACCCCGCCTGCCTCCAAGCGCTCTACGGCATCCCCACGACACCCGCGACTCAGTACTCGAACAGGCTGGCCGTCACTGGGTTCATCAAACAGTATGCGAATACCGCAGACCTGGAGGTCGGCCCATCTCTCGGTGAACTTGGAGACTGGCATTGCTGAGCACGCCGTACCTCCTAGACTTTCCTGTCGAAGTTTCGTCCCGACATGCCTTCGTCAACCACGTTCACTCTTGATACCATTGACGGTGGCTCGAATCCACAGCAGGGTTCTCAGGCCGGCACCGAGGCCGTGAGTCATAGCATGGGACGAGGACATTGCACTATGCTGAGAAAACCAGATAGAATTTGGACATCCAGTATACCGTCGGTATGGCCACGAATGTGCCCACTCTGTTCATCTCGGTCGGAGAGGACACCCAAGACGGCGGTTTGGAGGGTTTCCTCGACGTCGTCAACTTCTTGTTGGAGATGGACAGCCCGCCGCAGGTGTTAACCACCAGCTACGGCCAGAACGAGGATACGATGTCGAGGAACCTGGCTAAGTACATACACAGTTTGCGACCATCCTTATCAACGTCGGGCTGAGGAGATTTGGTAGCAACCTCTGCAACGCGTACGCCCAGCTTGGTGCCCGTGGTACCTCAATCCTTTTCTCCTCCGGCGACGGCGGCGTGGGCGGCTCGCACCCCTCCGTGTGCTTCAACTTTGTGCCCACCTTCCCTTCAGGATGCCCCTTGTGCGTCCCCGCTCCCCCTTTCTAAGCACGTCGACGTTTACTCACCACACGAACTCAGCTTGACCTCCGTCGGCGCCACACAGGGCACGTCTCCAGAGACTGCTGCGTACTTCTCCTCCGGCGGGTTCTCCAACTACTTCCCGACACCCGAGTACCAAGCCGACGACGTCGCGGACTACCTCGCCGCGCTCGGGAGCGACACCTACGCCGGGCGGTTCAACGCCTCCGGGCGCGCGTTCCCCGACGTCGCCGCACAGGGCGTGGACTTTGAGATCGTCGTCGACGGCAAGACGGAGGCGGTCTCCGGCACGTCGTGCTCTTCCCCGCTCTACGCGTCGGTGATCAGCCTGGTTAACGACCGGCTCATCGCGGCCAGGGAGAGCCCGATGGGCTTCCTCAACCCGTTCCTCTACTCCGCCGCAGGCAGGGCGGCGCTCACGGACATCACCTCTGGGTCGAATCCCGGCTGCCTGTCGAGCGGATTCCCGGCCAGAGCGGGATGGGACCCCGTCACTGGCCTTGGGACCCCGGACTTCGACAGGCTGTTGGCGGCTGTTGGTCTTTGACGGCGCTGGCAGAAGTGGGGCATACATAGAAGCAAACCGAATACAGACAGACCGAGTACACTGGGTAGATACACGACAAGATTCAGATCAACGATTCGGGGACCCACATGCGCCGCTAGTCGGTGAGACGGCACGTCATCCGTCCGATCCCGTATGCGCATTTCCTTTTTCGCTGCTAGATTACTGTACGTAGCGCCTACCATAGGGCTCGACCCTCCACCGTCAAACGGGAGACAAACAATCAACCAAACAAACAAACCGCTAGTCGTTCACCACGACAGGCTCGCCGATCGCCGCCTCTGACTCCGCAGCATCCGCGCCCGCCCCGCGCCGCTGCGACGCGCTGTGCGAGAGCGTCTCCTGCCCGTCGACCGCGTGTGGCTGCAGCTCCTCCCGGCGCACCCCGCGCTTCTCGAGCGCGTACGCGCGGCACGCCTCGCGGCTCTCGCTCAGCCGCGGGTCGTTGCGGTCCCACGCGTGCACGGTGAACCCGGGGAAGTTGTACTCGAGCACCTCCTTCAGGTCCGGCAGCATCAGCGCGTCCGGGCTGTACGTCCCCGAGTTGTTGTCGATCACGAGCTCCCACCTCACCGCCTCGTCCGCGACGTCGTCCGAGAAGCGCGCCCAGCCGCCCTCGGGCCGCGGGTGGAACTCGCCCGAGTAGCGCACCGCGCGCGCGCAGTTCGCGTGCAGCGCGTGCTTGGACGCGAAGTCGACGAAGAACGCCGCGCCCGTCTCCGAGAACCGGAACGAGTCGTCCTCCGCCGCGATCACGTACGTGTACACCGCCGGCTTCACCCGGTGAGCGTGCGGAACCTCCGTCGTTGTCGACGTCGCCTGCGGGCCCGTTTGGGTGCGTGACAGGCTCGCGAGGATGCCCTGCGCGACGCCGGCCCCGCTCGTCGTCCCGTCCGGGTTGCCGACGCTGCCGTGCAGGAGGAGACGGAAGACGTCCTGGGGGCCGTCGATGACGCCGAAGCCGTTGGTCGTGCTGCGCGCGTAGAGCATGCGGTGCCCCGCCTGGATCGTCGAGCGGACCGCGATCGACGCGGGGCCTTGGAAGATCGACTGCGCGGCCTTGTAGTCGCGGTTCCAGGGCTGGACGGTGTCCCCAAAGAACATGCGCACGCCCTTGATGTACACCTTCCACGTCGAGTATAGGCGCGCGTCGTTCAGGTTCGTGAGGCGGCCGACGGTGGGCGAGAAGTGGCGAGAGAAGCGGATGGGGCCGTCGAAGATGTACTGGCGACGCTCGGCTTTCCCGTCCGTCGACGGCGTAGAGTCGATCTGCGCCGATGGTCAGCAGTTGCCCTTCGGTTGTCGCAAGCACTCACGTGCAACCAGAAGGTTCCACGGTTCCTGCGCAGGGACACGCTCTCGATGGAGCACTCTTTTGCGCCGGGAGCGACGGACGAGTCAAAGGTGCCAATGTGGTCGTCCGTAAGGTTCCCTACGTCCTTGTCGAGCACCTCGACGTGCAGCGTCGCCGTGCTGGGCACGTTCCGGATCTTCCACAGCTCGTTCCAGACCGGGGAAAGCGTGTTGGGCTTGACCGTGGATCTATCCACACAGCGTCAGCTGTAGTCCAGACCATGGGCCTCGAGTAGCAGGCACGAGGACACGCACACAAACGAGAGCCTGTCGTCCACCTTCGCGACGAAGTACGGGTCCGCGGAGCCCACGACGTCCATCTTCGGCAGGCCCGAGGCTCCGATGAACTTGACCGTAATGTCGACAAAGTGCCGCTCCAGCCCGTGCTGCTCCTCCACGAGCGCCTTCGCGGACTTCACGCCGTCCTTGGCTTCGTCCTTGGCGCGGCTCATCGCGTTGTGCAGCGTGCCGAATATCTGAGACATCTGGATCGGGTTTTTGCGTCCGGGCATCGCGGCGGGAGAGACGCTGCGCGGTGGTATCTGTGGCCGGGCGAAAGGGAAAGGGGCTGGGACTTACGGGACTCGCAGGTTTTGTAAAGGGGCGCGGCGGCGTGCGCAGCTGCAGAAGGCAGAATGGAGGACAGCCTGGGCGCGGACCGGATGTGACACCGCACCGACGGATGCCTTTTATGGGCAAAGTGACGTCGTGCTGTGGCGATCAGTCAAATGCTTACAGCACCCTCGACCGTGCAACACCGAAGGTGGACCATGCTGAGCAGAAGAACCAACAAGCACTATGCCAACCGCAGAAGCGGTTTTTGAAAGAATTGACCCAGAAGCGGTGTTCGGCCTTCCGCTACCTTTTCCTCGCACTTCTGCGATACAAATTTTATGAGGCGCGTATCTAGAGGTTCCTACGAGCTGACTAGAGGAACAATTGTGAGATTCTGGGCAGGAGAGCTCTCGCAATTTGAGTAACAAAGTCGTGATTTTGTCACAATCGACATTAATGGCTTAGCCTCTTGACATGTAATTGCAGGCGCTCTCTCGCAGGGGCTAGAGGATACTTATGCATTGCTATCAGGGGCTAGTACATCTTTTTCGGAGGCCCCGGAGGAGGAGAAAAGCACACCGTGGAGGAATGAGCTTTGGGCGTGACATCAGGCACACGGCGGTCAAGCGGAGTCGCCAACCCGGCGGCGCTTTGAATCGTCACAACGGAGCTTGTGTCGGCTGTGGTCGACCGACGGCATCGTGACCCGATGCGGCGCCAAAGCACCGTTTCTGGGGGTGTGTCAGTATTTCCTTGCGCAATTGCTTCGCCCTACTGGCCCGTTCTTCGTGAAATTTGGTATATAGGAAGGAATCAGGATTCGGCACCCATGTGTAAAATATGAAGGCAGAACGGCGGTACTTGCACCGCTTTTGGGGTGGGCATAGTAGATGCACTCCCTTCATCGCACGCTCACACGGCGAAACAAGAAAGAAACGGCGACGCCGGCGCGCGGCGCCACGCGCGAAAGCAAGCACTGTCCATTCTGAATCTGCATCTGCGGCGAAAACATGATATGTAGTGCGGGGCGGGGGTGAATAGATGAAAGCACGGGTATGCGGAAATCGACTATGACAACATGTAATAGCTACAGAAGGATTGCATGGGGATGTTGGTATTGTACAACGTTTGCCTTCCATCCTGTGGTCCAAGGGGCGGAGAGGCGGACCGGGTGGACAACGATTACGGGGAAAGCGTGACATGACAGAAACAGCGCGGAGAGCAAAACAAAAGCAACGCAGGGGAAACAAAGCCATCCACACCGTCAGCGCAAGCCCGCTGGAACACGAGAGACGAGCGACAACGCACCAGTTTGCTCGCAACAAAGAGGGAAAGCAGTTCACATCACCATGCCGTCATCCTCGGCCCTACCACCCTCGTCCTCGAGCTCGCCCGGCGCGCACGCGTCCCTGACCAGCCCCAGGCGCGACGGACGGCGGACCAGCGGCGGCCGCGACCCGTCCGCGCAGAGTGCCCCGAGCCGGTTCTCGAGCGGCCGCGCGCGCTCACGCCGGCGGAAGATCATGTGCGCGATCAGGTGCGCGAGCGAGCGCGTCCAGCCCTTCGCCCCGGGCGGCGGCAGCCCCGCGACGGGCAGGAACGCGAACGCGGCGGCAGACGTGTGCGTCTTGAGCTCCAGCAGCGCACCGACCTCCTTCCCGCGGTGCTTCGCCGCCTTGCGCGCCCGCCGCGCGTCGGCCCGCTTCTCCGTCAGCACCTGAAGCTCGCGCTTGCGCGCGCGCACGTCGGGGGCGGTAGAGAAGCACGCAGACGGACCGGGGGTGTCCGGCGGCGGCTCGTCCGTCTGCATGCAGTCGGGGTCCGTGGGTGGAGGGGACGAGTTGAGGGGCGCCTCCGTGCGAGTGGGCGGGAGCAGAGAGGTCGCGACCGTTTGGATGCGTTCGCCGAGCTCGGCTTCAGCCGCACGTGCCGCGCGTTCTTGAGCCTGGGCCGTCTTGCGTATACTCCGGAGACGACAGAACTCCTCGGCTTCCGCTGGGGTGGCGTCCGCGTCGAACTGCACGTCCAGAAATCCAAAGTCGTCTTCGTCGCCGGGCGACGGGGAACGCACAAACGCTGGGTCCGACAGCGGCTGCATGTCGAGCCGCAGGCTGTCTTCGAGGTCCGGTGCGCCACCGAGGAGCGAAGGCGAGATCGTTTCGAGCGTCGGCGCAGACGGTTCGGCGAAAAGGCCGTCAAGCTCCGGGAGGGCGGTGTGGGGCGAGTGTGGAGACGACGGGGCTTCATCGAGGTCGGGAAGGGAGAGCGACGAACAATGAGGCGACTCAGGAACGGGCGTTACACATGGGCCACCGTACGGCGGCATGTCTTCGTAAAGGTCGTTCGAGGGTCGTCGGCCCGGAGAGGGCGGTGGCAGCATCACGCTGTCGTCGTCCGAAGGCATTATGGAGTCCGCGTACTCGGAGTCGAGATCCGCAGGCTCTGATGAGATGGGAGACTTGTCGAAGTTCAGGAAAAGACGGTGATCCTCCGCGAGAGGCGTGGGCGATACGGGATCGTATCCAGTGATGCCATAGAGGTCCTGGGGGTACCATGGTCGCACGCCAGGGAATGAGGCGTACTGCGGGAAGGTCGGGGACTGTGCATGGTACGGTAGAGGGAAACTCAGTTGAAAACCAAGCGAAGAACCAAGATCTTTGGGGAGGGGTGAAGCGAGGGTGTCCACGACGGTCGGGATCGGGCTCCAGTCCATGTCCGACTGTGTTTCCCAACGTCCGAAGGGGGAGTCCGTGTCGGAGGGACTGATTGGACTGATCAGAGAGTCGGTGTCACCGAAACTACGATCGAACATTGGGCTCAGTTGGGGGAAAGGAGGGAGACCGACCGGCGGGAGACCCTCGTCGTCCATGCATTGCGGGCTGGCCCACAGTGGCGTCGGCTCGAGCAAAGGGGAATCTCCGCAGTAACGTTCGTGCTTGTGAACATCATCGCGTCCTCTTGAAGGGACAAATTCCTCGAACCCGGAGTCGTCACGTACCGGCGGGAACAGCGGCGCGGGAACGCCTCCATCCGACCTGCTCTCCTCGTAGGTCCATGTCTCAACCGAGTGTCCCTCGTCATCTTCCTCATCTCCGTACGGCAGCTCCTTCGGGGTAACAGGAACGGTCGGAGGCGGGGACGGTAAAGTTATCAGTTGGGCGGCATCGTGTGACATGTTCTGGGGGACGTAGTCTTCGCGATAGAACACCTTCTCCCTCAGTATTGGCGGATCGGCGTATACGTCAGGTAGAGGGACGGTCGACGCGAGGGCCGCGTCGGTAAGAGGCGGAGACGGATAGACGGGGTGCACGTTGAGGAACCGGTCGGAGGGTGGCGTTGACTTTGGGCGAAATTCCAGCGGTGGTGATGAGTGGAGCAAGAGGCTTGAGGCGGGATCGTGTGCTGGGAGGTCGGTGGGAGAAGGTGGGAGAACAGAAGGGGCTGGCGTTGAAGAATGAAGCGGGTTGTCTGGAGGCAAATGCCGTGCCCTGCACGCAGTCATTATCGCGGCGTTGCAAGTCTTCGCTGGAAGGTGGATTAAGCAACGGGTGGCACAGGGATATCGCGAGATGTCGGGAGCATGGTGCGACTCACAAGGATCGTCGTGAGCACGTTACAAAGCCATGATTGAATGCGATGAAGAGAGGGTACGGCCAGCGAGGAGGAGCAACTGGTCAGGATGAGAGAGCCCAGCCGCTGCTGCCCACTCGAGCAGGCGTGTTCGACATCTTCGCCCGCTCCGGCCCCCGGCCACCGCCGCACAATTGCAGGGCTGTGCACCGTGCACGTCCGCAGCCTGGCATTGACGCTGGCTTTCACCGCAATAGCCCTCGATTGTAGTCCCGATAAGTAGAATCCGTCGGCCCGGTAAGCCCGGGTAAGTACCGGCCCTGGGGTCTTGAGCGCGTATCACCGACATTGCGGACGACGGGAGCTTTTTCTCCTTTCGCGACGTCCTCTCTTTTGCCCCTTCCAGACGAGACGGTCGGGACAGAATCGATTCCGTGAGTT
The DNA here is from genome assembly GCF_022376455.1 of Epithele typhae. Lineage (NCBI taxonomy): Eukaryota > Fungi > Basidiomycota > Agaricomycetes > Polyporales > Epitheliaceae > Epithele > Epithele typhae. The sequence continues at coordinate 40,643 of NW_025954235.1, forward strand.
GCTATGTTCTTTGTCGCTGTCCCGTCTACATATGCCGTGCGCTCTCCAGGGCGCGTCTTCTATCCCACAAAGATGCGCCCGAGTACAAGGGTGTCAACCACCCCGCACGCACCCGACACGAGGCCCGCTTGTCAACTGCCGGCCTGGTGGCTTGTCCTGGGGCATCGATTTCGCCTCGCCACGCCCCCTTGTCTTGCCGTTGTGTCATCCATCGCGCTGGAATCCAGGCCGAGCTCGCGTCTCGACCTTTTGACGTCGCTGGTTGTCTCAAGCCGCTGCAGGCCGGTTGGTCCTCGATGCAAGATGTACGTCCTCCTGCCGTGCACGAACCCTCTCCGTCTCCGCAGCGGTCTAGGCTGCTTGTAGCGGCGTCCGCGCTCAGGCCAGCACCCGCAGTGGCACCACTTCGTCCGGCTTCCAGGCACTGTCCGGCTCTACGAGAACCGTGGAGCTGCGGCAAAGGGCCGTCCACATCGGGGAGCGATGGTGCGTCTCTGTCTCCCAATCCCGTCCTACGCGCGCACGCCTCGACCAGCGGAGGCGGTGCCACGCCCCACGGCTCGTGCTCTGCGGGAACGGAGAAGCGTCGTCTGCCGCCCCGGTGTTTGCACGCAGCACGCCGGCCGCGGGTCTTTGGGGCACCAAGCCGCTTCTGTGCTGGACCCAATTGTGCGCACGGAGCGCAGGGACGGTTTCGCTCGTGGCTATCGCCGCGAGGCAGGGGCGCCGTGCCGCATGTCGAGCTTCCATTGGACGGTCCCGGCTTCTCTCGCGCTTTGTGGAGGTTCGAGAACGCTTCTACCAGGGTCGGGGGAGGGCACATTGTTGGGCAGTGTCTGCGCTCGTGTGTCCTTCCGGGGTGCCCTTGCGATCGTCCTTGCTCTGTTCAGACCACACAGTACCTGAGCTTGTGCTCGTTCGGGTCGCGCAACTGGATGACCATGGCTGCTCGTGCGGCTCCGGTGATCTCTCGGAGCTCAGACTGAAAAGGTACTTGGTCTCCGCTTCCGAAGAAGTTCGGATGTAATGCGGACGCTCTCGAAGATCAGAACAGCTTTCTGTCGCTCCTCATTCATTGTATCGTGCGCGGCCATCTCGACAGCTACTTCGCTGTTGAGACGGTCACGACCTTGTCGTGTTCAATAGAGGGCTAGGACCCACCTCATGACGGAAGGAACAGGAGCCACTATCAGCTTCCATCATGTCAGCAGACACGCACATATCGATAGTCAGCGCTTGACTTCTTCCGCCAAGCTGAGCACACCATCGCTCGTGGCCCCACGAGACTTGCACGAGACGAATCAGTTAGGAAGAGTTGTCGATAACGCATCCAGGTCTAAACTGCGCCCACTGGACAACGCGCGAGTCAATCGTTTGTGGCTATCCCACCCGTTCGGTTCTAGATCGGGCATGTTGCGCCACCAGCAGTAGATGGTGGCCGCGCGTGGCGGAGACGAAGGGGATCTTTCAAGTACGTCTCCTCGCTACATTCTAGAACACATACTTGATTCTCGGTCCCGGACTCCTTCGACTCCCGACCGAGATCAGCATCGTCCGCAGCGCACGCTCAATCCTGCATTTTCGGCCGCACGACACCTATTTTCTACAACGTCGGCGCTTGCAGGGTACGCTATCCCGCGCCTTATAACTCCAAAGAGACGCTGGTGTGACGCCATAGTTTGATGGAGAGCACGATCAAGCCTCTTGATCACGGGAAGTCGACAGTTCGGATGGATGGCCTGCACCAGTACTCCATTCGAAACTCGACTGACGAATATAATCAATTAATCAGCCTGTTCTTGTAAGCCTTGTATCGCGGACTATCAGTGTCACACCTGACCTGCTCGTATATGGCCAGGACCGCCCTTGATACACGTTTCACTGTCGTTCCTTCCATTTCCAAAGTGTCGAAGCCATACGCACTTGCTACCGTTGGTTTCCTCCCAGAACATCGTGGGCATATCAGATACTATGACTCGTAGTTCGAAAACAAGCTGAGATGAAGCGTTCAAGCTGCAATTTGACGAGGACATTGGGCAAGGACTTGACGTGGGAGTTGTCCTTTTCGCCTCCCGCAAAATGTGGTCGGCCGCATGTGATGAGCTCAATTTGCTCTTTGCCACGTGGATTTCATATCGGCACCTTCACTCTCCCCGGCGGCGTGGATCCAAACGATGTCGACACCCTCTCGCTCACCTCCGTCACAGGCTTCTCTCAGAGCATCCTAATTCCTGAAGACCGCCAAGATTTACGTCGTTACGGGATTTCTTCCCCGGTGGGCGGCATGCCAAGGTGTTCGAAGTTCAAGATTCGAAACACTGGTGAAACGCTCCTGTCCGTTCGGGATATAAAATGCATAGTTGAATCGTCGGCCGGCCAAGCGAAAGAGCTCGAGGTTGATTGCAACCCTCCGACTCGCAGGCCGCTGCGATGGTGGTCGGCCCCTCACGGACTCGCGGTGGGCTCCACGCTCTTTTCTCCGCCGCGCGCCCACTGGGAGGCGTATGCGCGCATCATGAGCTCGGATATCTTTCAGGTTCCGACGTCGTGCTGATCGTCGATGCCTCGTCGCGACCTGGCGCTGCGCCTCGGCCCGGCGTCCCGGATCCGCACCTGATCGTGGAAAAGAATTACGAAATATGATCGTATCCACACGGCCGCATGCCCTTTCCGTCCTCTTCTTCGACCGTACCACTGCTCCCTGCAGCCAGTCTGCAGGCTTTATTACTGCTACCCAGACCACATTCCCGTCTTGACAGATGCTGTTAGCAACGTGCTCCACGCGACCTCGCCGCTATCCGACTCGGGGAAGTTTCATGTCGCATCAAGATGATTCGACTTCGGTCCCCTGCTGCTTCCTCGCCATCCTCGGCCTCAACTATCACACGACGCATGCGCTCCCAATTCCTTGCTCTCACGGAGATAACAATTCCAGGCATGGAGAGCACCGCTCGCAGGTCGTCGCGCGTGCAGCTCGTGCTTCGCATGTCGTCAAGGACGGGAGCTGTTGAAATAAGCAGCTCCGAATGGCCCCTGCGGACAGCCTGATCAATATTTCCATCTGTTCCGGCGGCGACGAGCAACGGCGCAGAAGCGTAAGCCACATCTACTCGTCATGTGATATCATCCCGTTCATCATACATACTCAACATATCACCCTGTGTCGCACACAGGGATACGTCTCTGCATGATCGTGAAGGCAGAGTATTCGACTTCCACGATAAGAGTGTCCAAATTAACGCGGTCGTGATGCGCTTTCAATCCTGAGGACAGCGACCACACTGCCGGATTCGTAGGACTTCTTCTCAGTACCCGCCCATCCCATGTGGTTTTCGGAGAAGAAGCGGGCGCAGCACGCGTTGTAATCACACCTCGGGCGTATCTGGAGACACGAATGTCGCGGTTTGACGGTGGCCACCCTGCGGTGCGCACACATTTGTCCCGGAGCTGCCAAGACTGTGTCTAATAATAGCCTGCAGGTGTGGACCCATTCCCGCAACCGGCACATGCACATGCACGATGTGGGCAATCAGACACCGCACGGTCATCCCATTCATGACGCGGGTCTCTCGTTGACCCCGCTCGCGCGTGCCACGCGGGGAAGTTCAACCGCCCGGCCTACAGCATGCGCCGAGCTCGTGTCTGCACTATTTCGAGACCTCGTCGCGCAAATCGCTGATGACACCATGTGGGCGACGACGATTGCCAACCTCGACACCGGCCATTCCGCGGCGTGCATTGACCCGCACCGCCCGCAACGACGACGGGACTTCTAATCGCCATGGTATAAAGGGGCGCACACGAGAGGCATCCTCTCCAAGCCCAAGGTCCTGTCTAGAGTCAGCTCTCCAGCCCTCAACCAAACTAGCCCTCCGTTCGTCGTCGCCAACATGGTCGCCACCGGCTTCGCTATTGCCTCTCTCTTCATCGCCGCCGCCTTCGGGAAGCCCATGGCGCGCAGCATGAAGGTGCACGAGACCCGCGAGGGCGTCCCCAGCGGTTTTTCGGTCAAGGCTGCGGCGAGCCCCGACCAGACTCTCAAGCTCAGGATCGCGCTCACCCAGAGCAACTTCCCCGAGCTCGAGAGCCGTCTCTACGACGTCTCGACCCCGTCGAGCGCGAATTACGGCAAGCACCTTTCCAAGGCTGAGGTGCGCTCATTTCAACCTTCGACACGTAGACTATGCTCATGATCGCTGTGCTTCATAGGTCAACGAGCTCGTTGCCCCGACCCAGGAGAGCATCGACGCTGTCAACGCGTGGCTCGCGGAAAACGACATCACCGCGACGAGCACCACCTCCACCGGCAGTTGGCTGTCGTTCGAGGTCCCGGTCAGCAAGGCGAACGAGCTCTTCGACGCCGACTTCACCGTGTTCACCCACGACGACTCGGGCATGGAGGCGGTCCGCACCCTCTCCTACTCTATCCCGGCCGAACTCCAGGACCACCTCGACCTCGTCCACCCCACGATCACCTTCCCGAGCCCGAACAGCCACCTCCCCGTGTTCGCCTCTCCGTTCAAGGGCGACCTCGCTTCCAACCAGACCCTGACGTCGCGCGCGGTCCCCTCGTCGTGCAAGAGCACCATCACCCCGGCCTGCCTCCAGGCGCTGTATGGGATCCCGACCACCAAGGCCACCCAGTCCTCGAACAAGATCGCTGTCTCCGGTTTCATTGAGCAATTCGCCAACCAGGCCGACCTCAAGGTGCGCCTCACCCAGTTCTCGCCTGCGCGTTTGAACTGACCTTCACGCTTCTCGTAGACCTTCTTGACCAAGCTGCGCACGGATCTCTCTTCGTCGACCACCTTCACCACCCAGCTCCTTGACGGCGGTTCGAACTCTCAGTCCGGCTCGCAGGCTGGCGTTGAGGCTGTGAGGCAACCTCGATGTCTTTCGACCGATGACGTTCTGACAAGATCCTTCCCAGAACCTCGACGTCCAGTACACCGTTGGTGTCGCCACCGGTGTTCCCACCGTCTTCATTTCTGTTGGTGAGAACTTCCAGGACGGTGACCTCGAGGGCTTCCTCGACATCGTCAACTTCCTCCTTGACGAGGACGCTCCTCCCGCGGTTATGACGACCAGCTACGGTCAGGACGAGAGCACCATCTCGCGCAACCTTGCCAAGTAAGTCACACATTAACCCGTCCTCGATAGTAAACTAAATACGATCTTCCGCAGCACCCTGTGCAACGCGTACGCGCAGCTCGGTGCCCGCGGTGTCTCCATCCTCTTCGCCTCCGGTGATGGTGGTGTTTCCGGTTCCCAGTCCCAGAGCTGCCGCACTTTCGTCCCGACCTTCCCCTCTGGCTGCCCCTTGTGAGCACAACTTCCTGCATAGCTGTTCTCGCCGAAGCTCACCGCGATGCGTTCCAGCATGACCTCCGTCGGTGCCGTCACGGGCATCTCGCCCGAGGCCGCCGCCTCGTACTCGTCCGGCGGCTTCTCGAACTACTTCGCCGCCCCCAGCTACCAGACGGCGTCGATCAAGACCTACCTCTCCGCGCTCGGCTCGACCAACTCCGGCAAGTTCAACACCACCGGCCGCGGCTTCCCCGACGTCTCCGCCCAGGGCTCCAACTTCGAGATCGTCGTCGACGGCCAGGCCGAGCTCGTCGACGGCACCTCGTGCGCGTCCCCGTCGTTCGCCTCCGTCGTCGGCCTCCTCAACGACCGCCTCGTCGCCGCCGGCAAGAGCCCGATGGGCTTCCTCAACCCGTTCCTCTACTCCTCCGCCGGCGCCGCCGCGCTCAACGACGTCACCTCCGGCTCGAACCCCGGCTGCAGCACGAACGGCTTCCCGGCGAAGGCGGGCTGGGACCCGGTCACCGGGCTCGGCACGCCGAACTTCGCCAAGCTGCTCTCCGCGGTCGGCCTCTGAGTCTGAGCGAGCCACCCGCGCTTCTGTAATGGGATCTGTACTGTTCAAAACTTGGGACATTTAGATAGTGGAAAGTACTCTCGCCTGCATGCTGTACGCTCTCTCGCACGTCGCAATCGCATCTGTTATCGCATCCATACTTTTCACCTCGGACAAGGGCCTCGTTAGCAAGGGACAATTGTGGAGGCGGCCTTTACCCGAAGTGTTTGGGGATAAATCGCCACGCATTGCTCCGCAGAGGTGTAGTCCCGCTATGTCTTTCTTTAATCAGACCTTTGAGCGAGAGTGATAAATATAAGCCGCCTACACTGGTGCGGCTCCAAATGTGGTGGGATCCGCAAGAGACGCTGGCTTACGGCGCCGGCGCCAGCGCCGGGCCGCCGGATGCTCTCCCGCGGCGGCCTGCCTTGTTCGATTTGAACGCAATCTCTGTGCGCTGCTTCCTTTTGCTCCTTCACTTGTGCAACTTGAACGTTTGGACATGAACGTTTGAACCACAAGCCCCCCAGCTTCTTTCTGGACAACTCCGCTCCTCTTGCACTGTCAGCGGAACGGGTAACAATGTCCCTTCGGTTGATTAGCCGCGTCGCCGGCCTCACTCCCGATCCAGGAACACCGTCATCAGTTTTGCGCCTCCAGCTCGCTCGTTCGTCCTATGGTGCTCTGAGCTCTCTCCGCTTCAAAACACTCATTTGCTATGTACAGGCAATGAGCAACTTGTAGCGGACTTGCTGCAGCACGCTTTGAAGCCTCGGTGGTATTATGCCTGCCCGCGTCATGAATTCAGAGAGCTCTGAACAGTTGGGCACGGCGGCCATCATCGCAACTTTCCATCGGAAAGGAGCTCCTTCTTCCGCGTTCGGTGCCAGTCTCTGCGTAATCCTTCAACCCGGCCGTCGCGGCGCGGCATATGCTGGCGTACCTGGCTCTCCATAAAGACACGGCCAGGTCAGTCACATCGCTCACCAGGCTTCCTGCCCTGCACTCTCCCCCTCCTCCTAGAGGCTCTCTCTCACCCACCCCGGGTCCCCTCACTCTTTTCCCCCACGCTCCTTCAGAAAAGCAGCACGATGCTTTCTTGGTCTCGGCTCTCCCTCTTCGCGACCTTCGCGATGGCGCTTGCGCCCGCGGTCGAGGCGTCCGGACGCGGCGCTGCGCACAGGATCCACATGGACAAGACCAAGAGCACCTCGTCCACGGCGAGCGCGTCCGCGAGCGCGACCGCCGCGCCGGTGGAGAACGTCGCGGACGTGAGTAAGGCGACTAGCCTCGTCGCGACCGCGGCCTCCGGCACCAAGGACGTCATCATCGAGATGTTCCAGTGGAACTGGGACAGCGTCGCGGCGGAGTGCACCAACTTCATCGGGCCGGCGGGGTACGGTTACGTCCAGCGTGAGTTTCTCTCTGTTGCGGTCTTGGGGCGTCCGGAGGGTTGACTGGGATCCATGCAGTGAGCCCGGCGATGGAGCACGTCCAGGGCACTGAGTGGTGGACGGACTACCAGGTGGTTTCGTACCAGATCAGCAGCAAGCATGGGACCCGCTCCCAGTTCCAGAGCATGATCAACACCTGCCACGCCGCGGGCGTCCAGGTCCTCGTCGGTGAGTCCCCCTTCGTCATGCGCTTTCTGCGACCTGCGATGAACGTGCGCGCGTGTCTGCCCAGACACCATCTGGAACCACATGACCTCTGGGTCTGGAACGGGCACGGGTGGGTCCTCGTACACCCAGTACAACTACCCGGGCACGTACATGGTCTACGACTTCCACGATATCTATGCGGGCATCAGCGACTGGGGCAACTTGACCCAGCTCCAGTTCTTCCAGCTCTTCGGACTGGCGGAGTGAGTCGTCTTTTCCCTCCCGTTACTGCCGCCGTCCGTGCTCATGCGTGTCTCAGCTTGAAGACGGAGTCCGACTACGTGCGCAGCCGACTCGCGCAGTTCGGAAGCGACCTCATCAGCCTCGGCGTTGACGGTTTCCGTCTGGATGCTGCGAAGCGTGAGTCTTGTCCTTTACGCTCGTAGGTTGGGTGGCTTTGACGCATTCGACACAGACATGCCTGTTGCCGACTTGAAGTCGATCGTGTCCCAGCTCAACACCCAAGGTCGCAACATCTTCATCACTCAGGAGGTCATCAAGGGAGACGCGCAGCAGCTGCACCCAAGTGACTACCTCGCGATTGGTAAGTTCATTGCTACCTTCTTTGACATACCTGGGCTCATTTTGTCTGTAGGTCACGTCCAGGAGTACGTTTCTCATGAGCCTAATAACTTGCAGAGTCGCTTATCGTCGTCATAGATTCGCCCTGCGCGACGACATCCGCGATGTGTTCATGACTGGCGTCAGGAAGTTGTCCGACTTCCAAAACCTCGATAACAAGGGCTACCTCCCCAGCGCCCAGGCCAACACCTTCGTGACCAACCACGATTCCGAGCGCGTGAGTGTTCTCATCCCGTCTTTTCCACTACGCTCTGACTCGTTTTCCCATCGCAGTACACCAACCAGCTCAGCTTCACCCGCTCGCCGCACAACGGCTACGTGCTCGCGAACGTCTTCCTCCTCGCGCACCCTTACGGCCAGCCGAGCATCATCTCCTCGTACCAGTACAGCAACGACGACGCGGGCGCGCCCAACAACGGCTACGGCACCTGCGACGGCACCGGCGGCACGAACGGCTGGGTGTGCCAGCACCGCTGGGTCGCGTTCCAGGGCATGGTCGCCTGGCGGAACCGGGTCGCCGGCGCGGCGATGAACAACTGGGTCGCGGGCTCGTCGATGAAGATCGCGTTCGGGCGCGGGAGCAACGGCTTCGTCGGGATCAACAACGAGGACAAGGACTGGACGACGACGTTCACGACGGCGCTCCCTGACGGTGTCTACTGCGACGTCATCGGCGGGCTGTTCTCCAACGGGCAGTGCTCGGGCTACTGGAAGTTCACCGTCAAGGGCGGGAAGTTCCAGGGCACGGTCCCCGCGCGCGGCGCGGTCGCCATCCACACCGGCGCGAAGCTCTCGTAGAGCCGCTCTCGCTTTCGCTGAGGGTTTGCTTCGAGTGTTTGGACAATGGTTTTGATTTTAGCGCATGGACTTGGACACCAGCGTGTCATCGTTACATTGTGTCGCACCCCACTTGAACCCGCTACTCGCTCGCACTCCCTCGTCTGTTGTACTGTTTACTCTTCTCTCGGATGCATGGGTCTTCTGTTATGCATTGTGTTGCCATTCATCCCGAGTGATTTCACGCACGGTGGGTGAACCACCTGGTAGAAAAACAGGATATTTGCGAGTCAAGAGTCGAAAGTCACGTGTCTGCGCGTCGCGCCAGTAGACGCGTTGGACTCGGCCACCTGGCCTTTGCTCCCTACTTCGGCGTTAGGCATGACCCTCGCGCCAGTTCCCCGTCGTCGACCACCATCATGCCCAAGCCCCCCTTCCCCACAGACATCCCACTCCTCCTCGCCGTCCTCTTAGCCGGCCATGGCTTCCGCAAAGGCTCCCTTCCCCATCCGGCGCCGGCGCTGCCTTTGCGGTCGGATACACCATGATGTCGGTCCCGCTCTCCGCCTTCGGCGTCGCCCTCATCGTCTTCTACCTCACCGGCTCGCGCGCGACCAAGTCGGCAAGGCGCTCAAGCACAAGCTCGAGGAGGGCCACCAGGACGCGGGCTACCGCTCCGCGGCGCAGGTGCTCTGCAACTCCGCGAGCGCCGCCGCCGCCGCGCTGCTATGGAGCGCGCTGTACGCCCCGGGCTCGTGGGTGGCGGCGGTGGCGGACGCGGCGGGCGTGCGCGTCCCGGGCGAGCTGCGGGTGCCGCATGACTTCGACGCGTGGTGCCCGCTCACGCCCCCGCCGCAGGCGGCGTGGAGCCGCACCTTGCTGTTCGCGACGCTCGGGTGAGTGTCTCCGCTGGGGATCTTCGCGAGGGGTGGGCTCGGCTCACGCGCGAGGGGCGCACAGGCACTTTGCGTGCTGCCTCGGGGACACGCTCGCGTCCGAGCTCGGCATCCTCTCCAAGACTCCCCCCATCCTCGTCACGACGCTCAAGCCTGTGCCGCCGGGGACGAACGGCGGGATGTCGACCGTGGGCACCCTCTCGTCGCTCGCGGGGGGGACCCTCATGGGCCTCACCGTCGCGGGGATGTTGCTCTGGCAGAGCCCGGCGTGCCAGTCGCAGTGGACGGACGTTGTGGCTTCCCTTCTCCTGTGGGGAACGTTTGCCGGCGGATTCGGCTCTCTGGTGAGTTGTCGTTGCATTCATCGCGTTTCTGTCTGGGTTGTGCACAAGAAGGACCGAGTTTGAGACTCTATCCTTGAGATGGTTGGAGCATGGGTGGATTGTGTACTTGGGCACACGCCGAAGGCGATATCTCGGTCGCGAGATCTTGTCTTCGGTATTGTCCTTAACGGCAGCAGTGTGGGTGCCCCTATTACGGAACCAGCACTGCAGACTCATTTCTGATGGCCTGTAATCTCACTTCTCCCGTCTCCCAATGTTCAGCGAGAAGGAAGTTGTTGTAGCGGAACACACTCCGGTGCAACCGACTCCCTGCCGCATGGCGGGCCGTCGTTCGTTCGTTCTAAAGATGTGCCTGTAGAACGAACGAAGTGCCTGGGTATCGTTCCCTCGATGTTGGGCGACTCAGCGGCTTATTCTCGATCATCCGTTGTACCTGTCCGCGATTGCCTCACGTCCCCATTCCATGCTCCCGAGGTATCCCAACTCACTTTGACCACATCCTATTCGCAGCTCGACTCTCTGCTCGGCGCAACTGTACAATGCACACGCTTCCTGAACACCACCAACCGCATTGTCACTGACGAGTCCGGCGCTCCTGCTCCCGGATCGGACGTCAAGATCATCAGTGGTTATGACCTCTTGACGAACAACCAGGTACGTCGAGCGCGTGAACGTGACGCGTTTGCGCTCACCTCGGTTAGGTCAACTTGCTTTCGTCTATCGTGACTGCGGCGCTGCTCGGAGCCTTCGCGTAGAGACTCGGATGTACTTAGTATGTTTTATATCGCTAGCACTTTGTAGAGATTGTTCGGTCCCGTTGAATGCGCACAGAGTCGCGTGGGCAGCTGTGCTGATGTGCGGCATCACTGTTCATGATATAGAGGTCGACATCGACGCTATGGGTCTACTTCAAGTGAGGCCGCGGCAGTTATACAGATGTACATGACCACGAGTCCTTCCGATCTCCCGGCGGAAGCCCACGACCTGCGATAAGGCTTTCCTCTGGGACGTCGCTCCCGGTGCTTGGGAGGAAATGCCTCAGATCCCGGTCAACGACGGTGCCTGTTCCTCAGGGGATGTATTCCCTCCTCATCTGTGAAGTGCTCATCCTGCCTCCGGATGCGAAGACGCCGTGAAACTTTCCGCGCAGTCGTACCGCCCAACGGCACTGGAAAGACCCCTTGTGTTCCCAGTCCCACGACGCTTGTCTTCGAACAAGTGAGCATGGCACACCCGCCGAACAGGACGAGAGACGTCAAACAGCGGGTGGATTGCAAAACCAAAGGACGCAAAGTACTACCGCATACGAGCAATCCGAGGTAAACATGTCCGTCCATGACCCGCCTCCCCCCTCTACGACTTCCTGCTCTAGCTACCCCTTATCCGCGCCTCACCCGCTTTCTTTGGGCGCGGTAGCCGTGACGACCGCGCGGGGGGTGAGGCTCGGCCCGTCGAACGCGCCGCCGGAGGGGCCCGAGGGGGCTGAGCCGGAAGGAGGCAGGGAGAAGCTCCCGGAGGGCATGGACTGGCCGCTGGCGGCGGCCGGCATCATCATCCGGGTGCCGCTGGGCATTCCGGAGGGGGCGCCGCTGGGCATTCCGGAGGGGGCAGCGTTGGGCATTCCCGAAGGGAGAGCCGGGGCGTCGCTGGGGAAGCCGGAGGGGACGCCGCTCGGGCGGGCGAAGGTGAAGGTCTGCGAGGGGTCGATTGAGCCTGGGGCGGAGCCGGGGACGAAGCTGACGAAGTCCGAGGGGGGTCCGTGAACGGCAGTGAGCGCGGCATTCGGTGAGGGCGGGCTGACGGGGACGGCAAAGCCTGGAGTGAAAGGAAGTTAGCATGTACTAGGTCGTGTCGGAAGCCATAGGGGAACTTACTCTGACCGAAGAGCAACGCGCAGGCGAGCACGAGCGACGCGAAAGTAGACTTCATGATGGAAATATTGAAGTAGTTTAGGAAGGGTGAGACGAGTTGCCTAGTATAACTTGACGAATGAAGAATGTAGAGTGAATGAGCGAGTTGGAGATGTAGTGAGTGGCAGCGAGGAGTGGGCTTTATACCCGCCTGCTACCGCCCACCTTTGCGTGGACGCCTGCAAAATCCAAGAACCGCGGAGAAGAGCGAACGGCTCAGACTGCGTGAGCGATCGTCGGATGAGTAATTCGCAGCACCAGGATGACCCTGGATGACCTCGACGTAGCGCATGGTCCAAAAATATGTATCCGATCACTGGAGATGCGCAGCAAGAACAATGCGATCCTAGACACGGAAAGGTCGTCAATGAGATGTCGTTCACTCGTGGAAGCCTGACGGTGCCGAACATGGCTGCGCACCGGGTAGTAGGCTTGAAACGAAGTTCGCTGCGGGCTTGGCTGTACTTATGCCAGCACCATCTGGAACAGCGCACAGGAGTGTGTTCTCAGCATGGATGAATGGATAGTACGCACGTTCACAGTGGTCTTCCCCGCATTGGATGAAACACTCGAGCATCCCCGGAGCATATTCCCACCATGAAAATGGGTATGTTCCACCAATAGGTCTGTGTGGATAAGTTGGCCAGATGATTGGATGCTAGTAAGAGCGAGGTAAACCATAATATCAGCTATGAAACAAAGAATGCGTATGCTCACCTTTGGTAAGTGATTGAAGGAGTAGGACGTGGCTAGGTTGTCGCATTTTGAATCCGAGGAGAACACCAACAGTCACCGAGTGACAATGACTGGACACGCAAGTCACGTCACAAAGGCGAGATCTGAAAATCCAAAAACGCATTCATGGCCGTGTCGATATGATACATTATACATACGGCGCATCCACTTCTTCCAATACCGCCTTACACACCCGTCCACTCGAACCGCTTCGCGATCTTGAACTCCGCAACGTGCTTGAGCTCCGCGGGCGCACTGCTCCGGCCGACGCGCACGCGGTACACGCCCGGCTCGACGACCCAGCGGCGGATGCGCTCCTCCCAGAACGAGACCGCGTACTTGTCGAGTGCGAGCGTGACGGTCTCGCGCGCGCCGGGCGCGACGGACACCTTCGCGAACGCCTTGAGCATCAGCGGCGGGTGCGTCAGCTCGGACGTCGCCGGGAGCGACACGTAGAGCTGGACGACGTCCGTACCCGCCAGCGCGCCCGTGTTCGCGACGGTGATCGTCGCCGCGAGGCGCACGTCGCCGTCGGCCGTGACGGGCGCGGTGAGGGTAAGGTCCGAGTACTCGAACGTCGTGTAGGAGAGGCCGTGGCTGTTCGGCGCGCGTCAGCAAGAGCGAGAGCCGTGCGAGAGAGAACGCACCCGAAGTGCCACTGGGGCTCGATCGCGCGGTGGTGGAAGTGCTTGTAGCCGACGAAGAGGTCCTCCGAGTACCACACCGTGCCGTGCTCGTGGTGGAAGTGGCCCTGGCTGGGGACGTCCTCGAGCCGCTTGGGGAACGTCAGGCTCATGCGCCCGCTCGGGTTGACCTCGCCCGAGACGACGCGGCCGATCGCGTCCCCGGTCGCGTTCCCGCCGTACCACGCGTGCACGATCGCCGGCACGTCGTCCGCCCACGGCATCGTGATGCTCGACCCGCTCTGGGTGACCACGATCGTGCGCTTGTTCGCCGCGGCGACCTTGCGCACCAGCTCGTCCGTCCGCCCGGGCAACGCGAGCGTCGTCCGGTCGTACCCCTCCGTCTCCCAGTCCGCGTTCAGGCCGACGACGGCGATGACCGCGTCCGCCTCCGACGCGAGCTTCACCGCGGCGGCCATGAGCTCGTCGGGGTGCTCGACCACTTGCCCCCCGAGGCGTACGCCGGCGTTGGTGTCCATCAGGGCCTCGATCGGGTCCGAGTCTGAGGGCGCGCGGACGTTCATGAACTCGACGAGGACCTCGTGCTTGACGCCCGCCTTGAGAGTCGTGGTGCCGTAGACCTCAGTCGAGCCCGTGGCGAAGAAGGCATCGCCGCGGATCTGGCGCGTCCAGTTGTCGATGACCTCCTTGCCGTCGATGAAGAGCTTCGCACGACCGGCCGAGAGAAGGCCGAACTCGTAATCGGTGTCCTTCTCGCGCGGCTTCATGAAGCCGCGCAGGCGGAGAGTGAAGCGCTTCGTGAGCTCCTTCGGGTAGTCGATGCTGGGGGTGAAGTTAGCGATAGCACGTAACAACAACAACCGGAGACGTACCTGAGGAAGACACGCGTCTCATCGATGTATCGCGTCACCTTCGGGTCCTTCAGGGCCGTCATGCTCTCATCATCCTCGTGTGAGTAGAAGTGGCCCGTCCAGCCAGGTTGGCCGTCCTCAGTCTCGAGCTCATTCTCAAGCGTTGGAAGCTGCATGTATGCTGAAGAAACGGTCAATTTCATGTCGTTCCGAAATAAAAACAAAGATAGCGCACCCCGAGCACCCTCTCCGTAGGTGATCTCGACATCCTTGTCCAACTTGCCAATCGCGGAGGCCAGACCCTCGTAGGGCGACACGAAAAAGCTGGGCTTGAGAGCGGCGGATCCACCACCGCTCAAGACGATGGCCTTTGCATTCCCGCCGATGATAGCGATCTTCTTGATTCCTTGTTCCTTGGGCTTCAGAGGCAAGAGCCCGCCCTCGTTCTTGAGAAGAACAATGGACTGAGTCGCAAGGTCAGTCATGATATCGCGGCCACTCTGACGGTCACCCGTCCGCTCCTCATGGTCACCGTCCAAAACCTGCCGAGGAGGGTTAGTGACATGCCTGGGTTGATCGAAGCACCATACCTCGGGGGCACCCTTGGCACACTTCTGGACCAGCTGGAGGACCTTGGTCGCGCGCTCCTTCACTGTACGAATGGTAATCTTCCTCGACGCGATCCTGGTCAGGTACATGTAGATGAGCAGAAGCTCGCGTAACACATCAGATGGGACACATACGTGCGGTTCATGAGATCCAGCGACCGCCATTTGTTGGTACCAGGCATCTCAAGATCGAGACCAGCGTTGATGGAGCCGTCGATGGAGTACACGCCGAACCTGCGGGAAAGCTCAGCGACGTGCGAGCCGAAGCTCAGATGAAGGGGCTTACCAGTCGCTCATGACCATCGCGTCGCTTCCCCAATCGTTGCGGAGAATGTCGCGAATGATTGCGGGGTTCTCTGAAAGGTGCGTTCCGTTGACGCGGTTGTAGCTGCAATCGCGGTCAACGCCCGGACAGAGATAGGAGCGCAGGAGGAGAGCTTACGCAGTCATGTAAGCCCACGGCTTCGCGTACTTCTCCGCGAGCATGAACGGCATCAGGTAGATCTCGCGCAGAGCGCGCGGGGTCATAATCGAGTCGTACGCGAAGCGGTCGTTCTCCTTGTCGTTTCCGACAAAGTGCTTGATGCATGCGCCGATACCACCAGCCTGGACACCTTTACAGTATGCCGCAGCGATCATGCCAGAAAGGTGCGGGTCCTCGGAGAAGGACTCGAAGGAGCGGCCACCGAGCGGGTTGCGCTGGGTGTTGCAGGTGGGGCCGAGGATGATGGAAGCAGCCTTGAGCTTGACTTCGGGGGCAAGGAGCTCGCGAGCTACGCGCTCCATGAGGGCGGTGTCGAAGGTGGCGCCCATCGCGGTGGAACTAGGAAGACACTTGGCGGGAGTACTCATGAAGAAGTAGTTCCCGCGAGCACCTGATGGAGAGCAGCGGGTCAGCGAGATGCAAAGAATACACACACGCACGTACCATTAGGGCCGTCCGTGACTTTGATCGCAGGGATACCGAGACGAGGGACGGGGTGGGTGTGCCAGAAACCGACACCTGCGGTTAGGAGGATGGCTTCATCAACAGTGAGCTGCTCGACGACCTCCTCGATGTTGGCGTTTGCGAAACTGGACATGGTTGAGAGGGCGACGTGAAGAGAGCTGTGCGCGTCGTTTAGATGCGCGCAGCGAGAAGAGGTGGGATGAGAAGGGATGGTGAAGGGCTCTTATAGCAGAATGGGATGAGGGATGAGGGTATACCCCATGGGGATTGCGCCGAGGTTTATCCGAGCGTCTAGGGGTTCACTCTAAGGGGCGAGCCGCGACAGTCGGGGCGCGCGTCCGGGTGATTCAAGATGGCAGGCCAACTGCAAGTTTCGACCCCGCGAATCTTCACATGACGAGCTGTTGCCACAGAGAACGGCACGCTGGCGATAGTCGTTGGCTGAGCAGTCGTTTCGGGCACCGTCGCGGTTTGGGAGTTGCCCTGAAAGCGACCGCGCTGTACATGGTCACCGGCCGGCCATCTTCTTCTGCCGTCCTATGATCATGGCGTCGAGGGCATGTGGACACTTGTGAGATAGGCTAAGGGAAGGAAGAGTTGGGATGACAGCATCGATGTCGATAGCTGCACGTGAGTTACGGAAAAACCTCGGATGTAGACGCTTGACTACACGGAGGTGCGTTTGCCGCCGGTGCCGTGCTCACGAGATGCTCTTCCTGATTTACAGGTGTAACTTGGCGCGGTTCGCTTGCTCCACACGCGCCTTTGTCGACGCTGGGAGAGATTGAGGAATCTGACGTTGGCGGCTGAGGTAGAAGTGAGCGCTAGTTTGAACTTGGATGTTGAAGAGGTGTTGGGAGTATGTCGTCGAGTGTTGAAGAGACAAGCGAGAGAGTGGGAGAGAAGGATGGGGGGGGGGGGGGGGCGTCGGGAGATGGACGGCTGAGTCGAGCAGACGGGCGAACGGGAAGGGTGCATGTTGAGGGGAGACACGGAGTTGAATGTCCAGGGACTGGAGCGTGTATATATATGAGGGCTCGTCGCCCCATAGCCGTCCTCTCATGAAGCTGGGGCGACTCGTCACAGATCTGAAAGCGAACAGAACAATCGAGAAGCGCGCATACAACGACGGGACAGTCCGTGGGCCGGTCGCGCGCTTGTCCACGTCGGGACGCCCGGGCGCTTAGATATCAATACTACGTTCCCACGCATTGTATGCCGCCGTATTGGAGGCTAAGTAGCTGAATCGATATCCGGCGGTCTCTCATCCCATCCACCATCGTCGTTCTGTTCGTCCTTTGGCATTTACGGCTTTCTTCCTCCATTGATATGCGTGTAGGTGGCTGTAGGTGGGAGGTGGAAGTGCCTAAAGCAATGGTGACGCCGCTCAGCCCGGCCTACCACACTTCGGGATCGTCGAGTTTGCTCTCACGGCCCGATAGGGTGCGCGCTGGGACGTGTGACGCACAAATTCTCTCCTCCCACTCCAATTGATACCGACGTTCACACAGTTTCTGAGAGTGTGGGCTCACGCGACAAATAGACCTTCCAGCAGCAGTGCTACCTGCAAACAGTGAGGTGCGTGGGCCATTTCGTGCGACTTGCGCGACGTATTGTAATGTCATATTTACTGATGGGGACCCTGCCGCCCTACAGTCCCTTCGTCAGAGATTACGCTCACACGTTCGGCTGAGCTTAACTGCTCATTACGTCCGCTTTCCTGAATGGAAGGGGCCCCATGCTCAGTCAAGGTGTTTTTGCTTCGGTGCAGCGTGTCAATGGCATTGACATCCTCTAACCCGGTCGCCGCTCCCTTCGGACGCCGGTTGGCATAAAAAGGCGCAGTCGCATACCTCGGCCCTCTCCACACCCCTTCAGTCCGTCAACTGCAATGCCGTCCCTCGAGTATTTTCTGCTTGCTGTAGCAGTGCTTGGCCCCATCTGCCGGGCTCTTTACATCCACGTCATTCGTCCACCGTTCAGCAATGTCGCTGGTCCACCTTCAGGCTCGTTCATCACAGGTACGTCCCGAGTCTGTCGGCACTACTATACCAGCAATAACACGTTTTCCAGGGAACTTGCTGCAGATTTTTGCGCGTGACAGCTGGGACTTCATCAAGAACCTCAATGACACATACGGGCCCGTGGCTCGCATTAGAGGGATGTTCCAGGTACGCACCACTCCCATTCGTGTCTGAACAGACAGCCGATGGTTTTTCCAGGTCCCCTGGCTGCACGTCTACGACCCCAAAGCTCTGCATAGCATGCTCGTCAAGGATGCGGAGAGCTACTCACGGGGCGTCGTCACGACCAGGCAGGTTCCCCGCCCTCCCTCCACCGACTTCCGACTTACCACCTCCGTAGCTTCCTCACGCTCGTCCTCGGCCCAGGCCTGTTATCTACCGCAGGTGACCGTCACAAGAAGCAGCGGAAGATGTTGAACCCCGTGTTCTCGGGGGCGCACATGCGCGCGCTCACGCCCGTCTTCGGTAGTATCGCTGCGCAGGTATGCGTGCCGCCGCCTCACCTTGCGTCGCCTGTGGCGCTTGTATCCGGTCTGACGCACACGTGACTCCCCGAACAGCTGAAAGCGGCGCTCGAGAAGCGCGTCCGCGATGGGCCTGCACCGCTCGACATGGTCGGCTGGATGGGGCGCACGGCGCTCGAGCTTGTTGGGCAGGGCGGGCTCGGGACGTCCTTCGATTCGCTCATCGACGACAGGCAGGACGCGTACGCGGAGGCGATCAAGGGGTTCTCGTGCGTCCTCGCGTTGATGTGCGCGCGCTGCTCGTGTTCGCTTACGAACGGCGGTTTTCCAGCGCGGCGAACTCGGAGGTGCGCGCGCTGCGCGAGCTCTTGCCGTATGCGGACTACCTCGGTCCAATGCGGTTCCGTCGATGGCTACTTGACAGGCTTCCGATCAGGAGCGTACAGCGTGTCAAGAACAACTTCGACATCGTGTCCGCACGATGCACCGCGCTCTTCAACGAGCGGAAGGAAGCCTTGAAGCGTGGCGACGAAGACCTGCTGATGAAGATCGGGGAGGGAAAGGACGTCATGAGCGTGCTGTGTGGGTGTCTTTTGTGCTTTCACTCGAGGACAGTGGGCTGACGTTATGCAGTGAGGGAGAACATGCTCGCGGCCGAAGACGACAAGTTGCCTGATGACGAGCTGCTCGCTCAGATGGCGTGCGCGGAGCCTCACTTTATCCTCTCGTTCTGGGCTGATTCACACGTACTCATTAGGACCTTCATTGTCGCTGGAACAGACACAACCTCGAACGGGTTGGCACGCGCCCTCCATCTACTCTCCGAGCACCAGGACGTCCAACGCAAGTTGCGCGATGAACTGCGCGAAGCCCACCATCGGTTTGGCGAGAACATCTCGTACGACGACCTGAACCGGCTCTCTTACCTTGACGCCATCTGCCGCGAGACGCTACGACTGTACGTCCATCGATACTCACGCTGGTATATCCCCCACTGAAATCCCCGATCGCCAGCTTTGCCCCGGTCGCGCTTACGTCCCGAGAGTAAGATCCGCACACGTCATATGGGGTTCCTGAGTCCCATAATGACGATTTCCGCCAGAGCTATGAAGGACACCATTCTCCCTCTGTCCGATCCGATTCGCGGGGTCGACGGGCGACTCATAACGGAGATTCCGATCCCGAAGGGCACCACGCTCCTCGTCAACCTCCGAGCGTGCAACACCCACAAGGGCCTATGGGGCGAGGACGCGGAGGTCTGGAGACCTGAACGCTGGCTCGAACCACTCCCGCAGGCCGTGGACGACGCGCGGATCCCTGGGATCTATGCAAATTTGTGCGTGCGCACGCACGATGGGCTCTGAACGTGTGACTGATCGCACTGGCTGCAGGATGACGTTCCTCGGAGGCGGATACGCCTGCATGTAGGTTTCCATACATGTACAAGGGTCCATGCGCATCACTCACTCATTTCGCTTCCAGTGGCTTCAAATTCTCTCAGCTGGAGATGAGTACGTAGCTTGGCGCAGCTCCGCGTCCGGGATACTGACTTGGTATGCGCAGAGATGGTCCTATACATACTTCTGAACGCGGTCAAATTCGAACCGGGCCCGCGCGAGAAGCCGATCATTTGGAACTTTGCCGGGATCTCCTACCCTTCGACCAGCGCTCAGAGCTCGACGCCGGAGATGTATCTCAATGTCAGCATGGCCGCGTAGGCACGTGTGTAGCAGAGGATTAATGGCTATATGACATACGTCGATGTGCAACTGGTAGTTCTATGCGCACGTTGCACAAGTCGGCCTCCAACCAACTTTTGTCGCATGTCGGTGATGAGATCCCCCCAATATCTTCAACACAAAATCAACCTTCCGGCCGTTATCATATCGATAGGCTCGTTCAAAAAGTAATCACACAGAGAGGAATTCGTGCGGAGTCACAACGGGACGCTTGCCCATGAGTAGCGAGCCGTAGCGACCCCTTCGCGCGTGAAGCGATATCCGCGTCTGTAAGGATCCGGGGGTGGTGGACCTCAGGTGAATCTTGAGGCCGTCGCAAGTGCGTTAGATCAACATCTATAGCGGGGATAAAAAACGAGAGGTAGCGACGATGGTGGTAGTAAGACCAGGGTAGCATACCCCGGAGACTCATCATGCCTATGGTAGTGACCCTAACCCAGGACCGGGACCCGACGGTGTCGACTGGGTAAGGCCTGGTGGACTCGTTTGAGCTTGAAAGTCTTGTGTGTGATGTTTTAAAAAAACAGGCCTGTCGTGCTGATAATGGCTGTAGTGTCCTATACACCAAGTATACTCGATGAAGTGTCTGACTCTAATGACGTCATAGCATAAGACGTGAATCCCCTCATCTATCAAGATTCAAGATTGATGGGATCACGTTGGCAATTCGTGATTCGCAAGTCGCGCACTGTCGCATGTTTCCTTTGCCCCACCACCACCCACCCATCCTGCCCCCCAAAAGCTTCCCCCTTCCGCGTCCACAGCCTCAAGGGAAGCCGCCCAAGTGAACTACACGTTGCTCAGTAGTGGCACATACCACAGCATACCACTCGTCGCGCAGATTTTGGGGAAAGCATATATGCAGAGCACACGTCGACCTTCACTGCATGCCCTTACGGTGCTTTTACACTCCCTCTACCGACGCATATAAGCACCTTTCCTTGGGCGTGTGCGGGGACTCGGAAGACACCATGCGAATACTTATATCAGGTGAGCTGACATGTTTCATGAACATCAATAGACTGACGTACGCAATAGAGTGCGCTTCTCGAAGGCGTATTGCACGGCTACCAACAAGCCTGTGAAAGATTTGCCCTGAAGTCCGACTTTCGTTGGCTACGGGCTGTGGAGGACCTCTGAGCTCCAAGCGGGTCTGACATGGGTGGGATACAGTTCATCTATCTATTTTAACTGAGACCATTCCTCAACGGGTGGCTCCTGTTTGAGGGATTGTGCGTGCGTCTAGCCTATTTCTGAGCGTGCGTGCTTGTGTGTGTGCCGCGTTGATTCACTCCGAGGCTGATACTGCTCTCTTCGATCCCCAGAGCTCAAGGCATCTTGAGCGAAGTTGTGCGCCGTTTGTCCAAGGCGTGCAACCTAGAAAGTCTGGAACGGACCTGCGACAACCAGCGGAAGGTGACGATGATCGGGGCAACTGGACGACAGCCTCGCCACGGGCGGCTCCAGTCGCGGGCGTCCCTTCACAGCGTCACAGCGTCGCTACAAAAGCACGGCGGACGGACCAGAGCCGTTCACGCCTCCTTCTCTTCTCTCCCCGATACCTCCTGCCCACTCATTTGCAGGCCGCACTCTCCTTCCCGCCATGCCTTCCTGGTCTGCACTCTCTGTTCTCGTCACCCTCGCCGCCACCTGCGCGCCCGCCCCGGCCTCTGCCCGCCATGCCGCGCGTGACCTCCACGCCCACGACGCCCGTTCGCCGTCCAACTCCAAGACCGTCATCATCGAGATGTTCCAGTGGAGCTATGCTAGCGTCGCCGCCGAGTGCACGAACTTCATCGGTCCCGCAGGGTACGGTTACGTCTCTGGTCAGTTCCCCGTCCATCCCTCCGCGCCCCTTCCCCGTTGCAGCCTTCGGGCGTCTTTGTGCGGCCCGAGCTCATTACGGCAACCTTGCCGCTTGCGCAGTGAGCCCGCCGCAAGAACACATTCAGGGCAACCAGTGGTGGACGGACTACCAAGCCGTCTCCTACAACCTCGTCTCCAAACACGGCGACCGCGATGCGTTCCAGAGCATGATCAACACTTGCCACTCGGCCGGCGTGCTTGTTATTGTTGGTACGTCTATTCTTCCTCGCACTGCCCCCGCGCGCCGCAGAGCCCAGACTCTCGCCTGCGTCCCCCAATTTCGCCCATCGTGCGCTCATCGGCAGCATCGTCTCTCCGCAGACACCGTATGGAACCACATGTCGGGCCAGACCTCGGGCACGGGCACTGCCGGCTCCTCGTTCCAGAAGTATGTCTACCCGGGCACCTACACCGGCTGGGACTTCCACTCCTGCCACCACGGCATCAACGACTACAACAACGCGACCGAGGTCCAGTTCTGCGAGCTCGCCGGTCTAGCCGAGTGCGTCCCCGTTTTTGGCCTCAATCATGAGTGCTGCTGACCGGCTCTACTCCGTCTCGCTTCCCAGCCTTGCGACCGAGACCGACTATGTCCGCGGCCGGCTGGCCCAGTACGGCCAGGACCTCATCAACTTGGGCGTTGATGGTCTGCGCCTGGATGCTGCGAAGCGTGAGTGCCTTGCACTGCTTGCCTTCATGATGCCTCGCTGACAGACGGAATCAGACATGCCCGTGGCCGACATTCAGAACATCTTGTCGCGGATTAACAAGAACGGCAAGTCCATCTACATCACGCAGGAGGTCGTATTCGGATCCGGTCAGCCTTCACCCGAACCAGTACACTCCATCGGTGACGTTCAGGAGTGAGTGCATCTTGAATGATGCTTTCAGGATGTTTCGTTGATTGCGTGTTAGGTTCCGGTACACTGATGCTCTTGCAAGCGCCATGTTTGAGACCACCAAGCTCTCCGACCTACAGACTCTGGATGGTCGCGGTAAGCGCCTCCGTTCGCTGACTTTGAACGTGCTCTCATTCCCTCGTTAGGTTGGGTTTCCAGCTCCAATGCCAACGTCTTCGTCGCCAACCACGACACCGAGCGTGTATGTCTCTGTGCCTTCTGCGCGCCTACCTATTCTTACTTTCTACCCCCACGTCTCAGAACCCCGGCACTCTCAAGCCCACGTCGGCCAAGAACGCCTACACGCTCGCGTCTGTCTTCTCCCTCGCACACCCCTTCGGCACTCCCACCGTGCTCTCCGGCTACTCGTACTCGACCACCGACGATGGAGGCCCGAACAACGGTTACGGCACCTGCTCGGGCAACGGCGGAGCCAACGGCTGGCTCTGCCAACACCGCTGGACCGCAATCTCCGGCATGGTCGGCTTCCGGAACAACGTCGGCAGCGCGGCGATGACGAACTGGTCCGCCGGCTCGTCACAGCGCATCGCGTTCGGGCGTGGTGAGCACCTCTTCAGCATTCGGAGATGGAGGAGCTGATTGTGGGCGTGCAGGCTCGCTCGGCCACGTCGCGATCAACAACCAGGACTCGACTTGGTCGGTCAAGGTGAAGACGTCGCTGCCCGACGGCAAGTACTGCGATGTCGTCGGTGGCGCGCTCTCGGGCGGCCAGTGCACGGGCACGACGTGAGTACTTACCCCGGGATGCCGCGAGCGACTGTGGCACTGACCGCCGTGCGCCCCGTGCTAGGTACACCGTCTCTGACGGATACGTGACCATCAATCTCGGTGCACGGAGCGCCATGGCGATCCACACCGGTGCGAAGCTCTCATAAGCCCGGCACTGCCTCACGCACGACCACGACGGACCACGACCACGACGCGCACGAAGCTGCGAGGAGCCGCCCTTTTCTCCCCTCCCTTCCCTCCTCCGTCCCCCCTCTGGACTTACACGATAGACACGGACTTCATCCACGCACTGCACCACATCACACTAACCCGAGCCTCCACCACATTCCTACTTACCCCCTCGCCACGCTTCTTGGATGGACTCTAACTAGCGCTCGTTATCTTATGCGTCTCGGTTATCCCGTATCTCAATGGTGGAATATGTTCTACCCCTGAACTTGGGCTTGGTTTCTGGTCAAGGAGTCCAGGACGCGGACCCTTGGTCGGCACGGCAGGAGCTTGCCGCAAGTGCACGTAGACCTAATGCCGCGTCGTCCATCCCCTCGTATGGGATAGCAGTAGTTTGACTAAGCGTGTTCACGACATAGGCGTCGGCC
The DNA here is from genome assembly GCF_022376455.1 of Epithele typhae. Lineage (NCBI taxonomy): Eukaryota > Fungi > Basidiomycota > Agaricomycetes > Polyporales > Epitheliaceae > Epithele > Epithele typhae. The sequence goes on from NW_025954235.1 coordinate 64,801, forward strand.
CGTCGGAAATTGGTAGATTCGATTGAGTCACTTGCCAATAACCGGCCCCCGCAGGGCCGACACGTCTCCGTCCCATATACGCATCTCTTTCTCTCTCTCACTGGCCATATGACTGTACTGAGCGCCTATCACAGGGCTTGGCCCTCCAGGGCGTTGAACAGGAAGCAAAAAAACAAACTCGCCAATAAGATAGTATCATTGTCCTCGATAATTTACGTGCGGTCACCATAGGGCGCGCGCGCCTGCTGATTGAACAAATGATTGGATTTAGTGATTTGCCCGAGCGCGTCCGCTGGCCAATGTACAATCAGCCACAGATGACAGAGCCAACACCGAAGTGCTCACCAAGGTACGGGACCGCCTTCTGCAGCGTCGGCACGCAGCCCACGAGCACCGCACGCGCCGTGGCCAGTTCGTCGCGCAGAGGCGCTCCGTGGACATCGCGCTCTCCTCGAACGCGATCGACGCCGTCTCGATCCAACACAGCTGCGAAACGAACGAACGACCGACGCGTCAGCGCACCCGCCCCTCACACCGCACACACACACAAACACACTCACCCCGGCGAGCGGGTCGATCGTGCGGTAGTCGCTCGCGCTCAGCGTCTTCCCGATCCCGACCGTCTTGAGCACCGCGCGAGGCACATCTCGCGCGAGACCGCTTCGGCGCGCGGCGCGAGTGGTGCAGGACCGCCTCCGCGGTGAGCGCGACGATCGTCGACATCTTCAGCCCGAGCGTGAAGACGATGCCGTCGGCGGGATCGACGCGCGGACGAGGATGGACTGCAGGTGGCCTAGTCTCGTTCCCAGACCCTCCAGCGCTACGCTCCGCTTGCCGGAGGGTCTGGTGCATTTCGGGCGCGGGATGCACATACGTGACAACGGTCACCAACTGATCGTTATGTAATCTATTAGTCAGCCGACAGCGTGTAACGTAGCACTGCGAGAGGCAAGAGCATATTCCACTGCACATTATATTCCCCAGCCCATGGACGACGTTGGGACGACGTTCCGGCGCCCACAGTGTAGACGCTGTCGAGAAGCGGCACCCACGATCATTTGAGCTTCTCACCAAAGCTCGGGCCGACGCCAAGAAGAGGTCAAGATATGATTCTATTGCTACAAGGCAGAAGATGATTACGGAGTGCCAGAAGCGCGTCAAGCTCACACCGCGCAAGGAGCAGCTCGACATCGCAGAGAGCATGCTTCTTGGTCTTGACTCGACTTCTATGGCTGGAACGGGATGGGGAAGACCCTCCGTTTGCACTTCCTCTGTTTGTACGCAAGGGGAAGACCGCAATCATCATCTCTCCATTGAACGTGCTGGAACTGGACCAGGTGAGTGTATATCAACCAGGAGAACCGGAGAAGGGCTCACATGATGATGAAAGGCTCGGAAGTTCGGCGAGTGGGGGCTGCGCGCAGTTGCCGTAAATGGGGAGACGTATGATGATGGCATGCACGAGGTATGTTGTAAACGTCATGGCAGTACATACGCGTGCGTGTGGTAACGTCACCACTAGAACATCAAGAAAGGGAAGTATGACATCGTCATACTCGGACCAGAGCTTCGCCTCGACGCCGGCGGCCGCTTCCGGCCCTTGCTCAGTGACCCACAATTCTCAAAGAGAATCCTCAACATCATCGTCGACGAGGCGCACTGTATTGCACAGTGGGGAGATAGCTTCCGACCAGAGTACGGGCAGCTCGAGGCGTTACGCGCTCTCGTCCCGCTACATGTTCCCGTCCATGCGACCTCCGCCACACTGACCCCGATGCCCTAAAGAAAGTCCGCGATGCCCTCCATATCTCCGCTCAGCACTCATTCCACCTCAACCTCGGTAATGATCGCCCAAACATCAGCTGGGAGGTGCGGAAGATGAAGGGGACAAAGACCAGCATCCAGGAGCTCGGGTTCCTCGTCCCAGAAGATGCCGAGCGAGCAGAAAAACTCACCTGGTCAATCATGTTCTTCAACGACATTGCGCTGTTCATCAAGGCGGGGGAGTGGCTTCGCAATCAGCTTCTGGAACGCCTGCGTGATCGCGTTAAGGAATACAATTCCCAACGCGGGGACCTATCGAAGAGGCTCACCTTTGAGCTCTTTCGAAGGGGGTTTGTCGACATCTTGATCCCCACCGAATCAGCCGCATGGTATGTATTCGTTGTCCTGTAGTTTCAGACGCTGACCGAATGACTACAGGGCTGCGACGTACCAGACATTGAGCTAGTGGTGCAGTTCATGGTGCCAGACTCGCTTACAGTTTAGATTCAACGCGCTGGACGTGCTGGACGCCGTCCGGACATTCGCGCGCGAGCGATATTATTAGTGCAAGAGTCCGTTTTCCAAGAGGTGAACAAGGCAAATTGTGAGCCAGGGGATCCGGTCCAGCACAGGAAGGAAATCGACAACGACTTACGTTCGTGGATTGAAGCACCTGAGAACCAGTGTCGTCGTGAGGTCGCAGATCATCTGTTTGACAATCCGCCCCATCAGAGTGAGTTTATCTATAACCGATATGACGTTTACTCACCGCTGGCTTCTGCAGACCCGTTGGGCGCGTGCTGTGACCACTGCGAGCGTGAGGGTGGTGGAATGATGGATGTCGATCCACCGGCCGACCCGGATTCCGGGGGGACAGAAAACGCAGTCGAGGAGCCTTCGCAGGACGAGCCCGATGCCCCAAGACCACGGCTATGGCGATCTGTGGTGCCCATCACCCGGACGGGCGTGTACTTGAACGAGGCTGTCGCCCTCCTGCAGCAGTGGCGGAGACGGGTGTAGTGATCACCATGGGTCACCCATGGGTATTCGCAGCATGACCCGGACCCATACCCACAAAACCCGGACCCACGGACCCCCGGGTCATCACGATCACGGGTAGGCGTCTATATACATGGGTGGGCATGGGTGGTGACCCATCGTGGGTCACCCGAGGGTCTAGAGCGAGTGGCATATCTTGGAGATAGCACAGAGACGGTGCATGAGATGGCGCGTGGGGTTGGCAGAGATGACATGTGCAGTACATGACGTGCAAGGTACTTATGGGGACAGAGACAACGTGCGCGGCGTGTGGTACGGCGGAAGCGCGCAGGGAAGAGACAACGCGCGTGGTCGCGCCGGCGCACACGGAATGGTGGTGTGCCTCGCGCGCACTGGTGCGGAACCGAGGGGCAAGGTGGGTGGGAAGCGGGAAGTACATTGATAAGGACATACACAATAAAACATGTTATTCCCGGCCCGAGAGATCGATCTTGTCGTAGCCGCGCGGCATCTTGAAGTCTAAAAGGTCAGTGTCGTCAATTTCTTCCATGGCTGCCACCTTGAGGACGTCTTCAGTCCGGATGAAACCAAGACGGGACCAGCTCCCGAGGCACAGCAGCGCGCGGGTCGTCTGCGCGCTGAGCCGGTTGCGGACGTAGGGCAGAAGGAGTCGGCCACGGCTGAACAGCCGCTCAACGTCGATCGAAGTTGCTACACCAGCCAGTAAATAACGAGATACGATTCCAGACACATAAGAACTCACCCGGGATCATCAAGAAGTCACGAGCCATACGGCTCAAGCAGGGGTACTGCTTTGCGTGTGACCTCCACCAGTCGAGTGGGTCTTCCGCACGCACGATGGACTCCGCGAGGTAGCGCGTGAGCTCGTCTTCGTCCATCGAGTCGCCACCGCTCGGAAGGAAGGGAAGCTTATCGAAAATATTGATATTCTCGTTGTCCTGTATCAATACAATGAGAGCTTGTCGCACCGCACATGCTAGTAGAGAGCACATACCATGGTGTTGTCTCGACCTGCCTGTCTGCGCAGTGGATCCTCATCGACATCCATCTCCGTCTCATCGGAGACTCGATCGCGCTTGTAGTTGAGGTCGTACTCGTCGCGAACGAGAGTCTTCGCGGTCTCTATCCAGTCGTCCTGCCACTGATGAGTCTTGAAGTAATCAAGCTTGAAGCTTGGGTGTAAGACTGCGCATACTTTTGTTAGCTATAACTCTAACAAGATTAAGCTACGGACTCACCCATCGCAATCCGATACGCTTCAGACGAATCAGTGAGCGCGTAATACTTGTTCAAGACCTGCTTTGCGAAGCCGTGAGCTTGGCGAACAGCGATGTCGTATGGGACACCTTTCGAGGTCTTGCTGCCAGGGAGGTGCGTGGTCGTGAGGTGTTCGTCGAGAATGTCCATCACAGGGATGACGGTGGCAAGATTCGGGACGCCGCGAGAGAAGAAGAGCGTTGCATCCTTGAATATCTGTGAACAACAGCAATGGCGAGTGTTTGGATGCGTGTGGGTCACAGTGGGTTGGTGCGCGGGTGTCAGGCGTGCAGCGTGTGGGTGGGTGTGTGGGCAGGCGGCGGGCAGTTGTGCAGATAAAAGGGTGGAGAAGTCGACCCGGGACCGTGTGCATGCGTGCGTGCGGCGCGGTGTGTGTGGTGTGCGGCGTGTGCGTGCGCATGCAGACGCCGGGCAGTGGGCAATCAAGTCGTGCAGGACAGAGAATGGAGAAGTTGACCACGCGCGTGCGTGCGCGGTGTGTGTGAGTACGTGTGGTCGTGCGGGCGTGTGGACGCCAGGTGGCAGGCAGGTGTGCAGCAGGTGGGTGTGCGCCGTGCAGGTGTCCAGCCGGGCGGGTGGTATGTGGGGAGTGGAGGGAAGAGGGCAGGCAAGTCACCCAGCGCGAATGCCGGTGGGCATGCGAGCGTACAAGCGTGCGGGCAGTCGTGCGTGTGGGAAGAGGGCGGAGAAGTTGTCCGTACGTGGGTGCGGACGGACGGACGGATGGGCCGACGGGTGTGCGGACAGACAGATGGGTGTGGGTGCGGACGGACGGACGAGCAGGTGGGCGTGCAAGTGAGGAAGGCAGCGGAGAGGTTGGAAAGATAGAGGAAATGCGGCCAATAAGACGTGTTGGACAGGGACGTTGGAATGATGATCAGCGCATGATACAAACATCGTGCAGGAACACTCACCTTCAAGACCTCCACGAGCTGTTCAGCAATTACCCATTCCCGCTTAGAGAGACGGTACTTCTCAAGATCTGTGGGGTGGAGATCATGGTCAGGCGCACAGAACGACTTGATGGCAGTCTTGAGGCGCAAGGCTCGCTTCAGCATGTCGAATGTTGAGTTCCACCGGCACTTAACGTCTCTTCGAAGCATCAGAGTCGGCTGATTGAGAAGAGCAAGCTGTTGCTTCCATGCCGGAAGCAAGATCGTGGACGAATTCTTGATCGCATAGGCGAGACGGCGGAGCTACGAGGCCGCGGGCCGGTGAGTCTCTGGCAGCAGATCATAGGAGTGGGAACCTACCTTGGTCAGCATCGCGCACACAGGGCGAAGAGCGGCACGATACTCGCGGAGCTCCGCGTCAGTCATGCCGGACAGCTCGTCAACCCATTCCTCGCCGTCGATGATCCCCGCGAGGTCCTCATCACTCTCCGCCTCCTGCTCACCCTCTTCTTCGTCTTCCTCCTCCTCCTCGCTCTCCTCTGCTGCGTCCTCAAAGTCCTCGTCCTCGTCCTCGTCCTCACGGTCCTCGTCCTCTACGTCGTCTTCACTCTCCCCCTCCGCGGTCTTCTTTTTGCGAACAGGCTCGAACTGCTTCAGCAAGCCGAAGCCGACAAGCTGGATGACGTGCCCAAAGCAGTGTACATGTCCGGTCGACGCGCGGAACTTGGGCAGACGATCATCCATCCGCTCAATCGTTGCGTTGTTTGCGGAGGCACTGTCGCATGCAACAGCAAGGAGCTAGGTGAGTTTTACAGTCAGCTTCAACACTCTCAGGATGCTCAATATGCGCACGAACCATATCTTGGATACCAAACTCGCACAGAATGCGGACTTGTGTGTCGCCGAGAGTCTGGCCTGTGTGTGACTGATAGAGAAGATCAATCAGCCGCTTGCCCAACGTCAGATTGGGCTGGATCTCAAAAGGTGCGTACCTTCGGCACCTCGATAACATCGAGCACCAAGCTGATCGGATCTCCGTTGTGTACAAAGTGCACTAGGATACCAACGAACGGGTGCCCATTGGGCGACGTCCAGCAGTCAGTTGAGATGCTGAGTTGGCCGTCATAGTTCTGGCCGCGCACAATCATATCGGGTAAGCTCGCATGGTATCTAACATCACAAGATACTCACTCACCCGCAGCATATGACTCAAGCGGTTGCGCGAGCACGCGAAGAGAGTCTTGACATCGCGCGCCACAGTTGTCGCCAAAGGGATCCAGTATCCGGGTTGTCCAGTCTTGAGCAGCGACCGGAGGCGTTCGTCGTTAACGATGTTGAACGGCCGGTAAGACTCTGCCATCCATCTCGCAAACTCGGCGCTGACAGCTACATTAGAGGCACCATTATAACAAGAAACAACGATGCAAGACTTACCGTACTTCCGTGCGGGTATGTTGACGATGTGAGTAAGTTACCGGTCCCTTCCCTTTGCGCTCGAAGAACGTGGTGATGTCACCGTTTTCAGACGCGTTCTTGACGAAGTGCTGGCGCACTTCGCCCGGTGTCATTCTGTTCTTGATAGTGTGATTGACTGCTTCTTCACCCCAGCAGACCCTCGCATGTCGGAACATATTCCCAGTCGAAGTTGCGTCGGCTGTGTTTAGAAACCTATTGATGAACTTTTTGTTACACTTACAGCCCTTCGCTCCACACTCGAAGATGTGAACACGGCGTCCGCCGACATCCACGATCTTGGGGATGGGTTTGAAGAACCCATAGATCGGGGAGTTCCAACCACGACCCATCATGGCGGCTGCATGGCAGCGTACATAACGATTACCAGTAAGTAAATGTTCATATATGCAAGACTGTGTACTTACCGAGCTGCTTGAGTCCGTCTTCATCATCTTCGAACCACGGCACACCATTCTTCCCCTTGGTGAAGGATTCGGCCGGAGTGCCAGAGTCTTTGCCCTCGTTGGAGTCTTCAGAATCATCGATGTCGATCACATCACGGTGCGTAGCCTCCTCCTCTTCCTCCGACAAACAGTACGGTGACTGATATCGTACCTTGCCCTTTGATGCGGCCTTCTTGCTCTTCTTCAGACTTTTTCCCAGCTTGTCTACACCTCGCGCCAAGCCGCCCGCGACCTTCCCACCACCATCCTCCACGACCTTCGCACTGGTCGCCGCAGCCTTCGCGCTGGTCGCCGTGGCCTTCGCGCTGGTCGCCGTGGCCTTCGCACCAGTTGCCACGACCTTCCCACTGCCCGCCGTGACCTTCCCGCTACCCGCCGTGACCTTCCCACCACCTGCTGCGACCTTCCCACCACCTGCCGCGACCTTCCCACCACCTGCCGCGACCTTCCCACCACCTGCCGCGACCTTCCCGCTGCCCCCTACGACCTTCCCACCACCCACTGCCTTCCCGCCACCTGCCAACTTCGCAATCTCAGTGGGGCGACCAGCAGGGGAGGAGGCGGCACCGCCAGGTGGAGTGGAGGAGGAGGACTGGGGCAGCGCAGTCGAAGCCTCCGAGATGTGAACAGGGCTCGCGTGGGCAGTGGAACTGGCTGGTGCTGGTCCCACACGAGCCTCAGCGGCAGAGCCAGGTGCAGGCCCCGGCGCGCGAGCGGCGGGCGCAGGCCCTGGCGCGCGAGCGGCGGGTGCAGGTCCCGCACGAGCCTCGGTGGTGGAGCCAGGACCAGGTGCCACGCGAGCAGCAGAGCTGGCCTCAGTTGTCGGTTTTGGGCGAGCACCTCCGTTGCCAAGAGGCTTTGTGCGTGCAGCAGATGCGTAGCTGACAGGCTTCTCGCTCGCACCGGCTGCACCAGGCTGTCATATTCGGTGAGTAATTTGCTGCAGTATTCAAGTAGTAGCCCGACAACTTACAACCATTCCCTCAGACTCAAGCATCTTCTGGGCCCTGTCTGAGAGCGTGCGGACTCGTTTTCCTGAGATCTCCCCCTCTGGCGCAGAGGGAGAGGCAGCTTGCTTGAGCGTCGGAGCAGGATGCCGGGGGTCGGACTCGGATACGGACATGAAGTGCAAGAAGAGGATATTCTGGGCGGCGGGCGGGGAGGTGGGGTGCTCAGGATAGCAAGCGGAGGATGGCGGATTGGGGTTTGTGATTATGTAATTGTAGAACTGTACAGTTGGTGGCGCTAGCCACCCCCTGTCGTGCTGATGGTAGTGACGGGAACGGCCCGAAGCACCCAGATGGCAGCGTTCAGTACAGCGTGACATAGCCGCCGGGTCACCCGCGGGTTACCCGGCTAGTGCGTGGGTCATGAGGCCGTGACCTGGACCCGGACCCAGCACACCCATACCCGGGACCCGTGAGGGTTGGCCGTACCCGGGGTGATCACTAGACGGGTGTACATGGCTCTGTACAGCGAACTACCCTTCGGCCCAGCGGGGATCCTCCCAGATTCCATCCTCAAATTGCTTTCAAGTAGGACGACGTACCTCGAGCCTGCCGATCTGGCCCCGCTCCAATGGCTCCATCGGGATGTTCACGGTGCGGAGGTCCTTCAGATCTTGCACAGTCTTGATCAAAAGAGAGCCTTGACTATTCTTCATGCGGAGGCGGAGGCGGAGGAAGAGAGGTTGCGTATTCTGGAGGAGAAGGCGCGGGCCAAGGCGGAAGAGGAGGAGCGGAAGCGTGTGGAGAGAGAGGAGAAGGAGCAGAAGAAGGCGGAGGAGCGGGCTCGCAAACAGGCTGAGAGGGAGGCGAGGGCAGTGGAGAGGAAGTGGGTTCAGGATGAGAGGGCAGAGAGGATTGCGCGCGAAAAGGCAGAGAAGGAAGCGAGGAAGCAGACAGGGAAGTTGCGCAAACGGGCGCTCGACGGCGATAAGGAGAACGCCAGCCTGGCGGTGTCTATCGCGCCGGCGTTTGTCGTCTCCCTCTCTTTCTCCCTCCACCACTCCTCCTCCCGCTCCTCCCGTTCCTCCTCCTGGCCCTCAACCACGTCCCAGGCCTCGGCATAAGAAGACTGCCCAGGCCATTGATTCGACGAGCTCGGCAGCAGCATCAACAAGCGCAGCCGCTGATGCGGCTCCTCTCCACCCTCTGCCGCCACCACCCTCCGGGATCCCGCCGTTTGGGTACGTTTCGCAGCCAGGAGGCGCAAGCCTCGGATGTTTTGGAGTTTTAGATCTTGGTCTAGGTGAGCTTCTACTGTTTTGGTGCCCGGTCTCTGCTTACTCATGGCTCTTGTGTTAGGCTCGCTCTGATCTCATTCGGCCGACGGGATGAGCGAATGAAGTTCGCACCATACGAGCGTGTCGAGCTCATGCTCGACCATGCCCTGTAAGCGGTCTCTCCGTCTCCCGTCGTCTTCCGCCGAGCCTGACCCTGAGCGCAGGCGGTGGCGTATCCGTGCGCACCCACGAGCCAGGGCAACACCTCCGACATCACCCCCGTCTCCCGTCGCGTCGCATCGCCAAGCCCCAGCCAGTCCGGCTACCGCGTCGTCGCGCCCAACGTGCACGCGTCCTTGTCTTCGAACACTGCAGCTGCGTCAACCACGCTGTCGGGCCCCGCGACGTCGCTCCTGCTCTGGAAGCCGTTCAAGTGCCCGAGGCCAAACCGCAACAAGTTGTACAAGCAGGCGAACGGCCTTGTACTACATGAGGCACGGCTCGTGCAACTTCGCGCCGCCGAAGGACCTCAAGGACCTGCTCGACGGTGGCCACGCTGCCCTTGTCGTTCTCCGCACCAAATCCGGTTGCTCGGACGTGCCGCCGATGCGCGCGATGGCATGTAGCGACAAGCTCGCCACGTGAGGCGTGCTCGGAGTGCAGGGCGCGCTCACCTCGCGGGTGCTCGCACCTGCATACGTCGCGCGTGTTGTCCCCAGGGAGGCAATGGTGCGTGAGGACTGACGCTCTGCGAGGATTCTCTTTGCTGACCCGACTCCAGCTCCCCTTCGACGCTGTACCCGCGCTTGACGCTCGTCTTGTTTCTGACGATGCGGGATGGATTTTAGGTACAGTTGTGCTTTGGTAGAACATGTGTACTACTGCGTCATCTCTGGGTTCGACTCGGCCACTCGTGGATCATCTTTCATAGCGTAGATCTCCTCTGCAGATCTCTTCACCGACCGTCCGTCCCACCAGGTATCTACGTGCTTGTCCGAATTGAGAGAGTCCGCGCCCGCTGTCATCAGATCCGTGGCGATGTCAAGTGCGCTTTTGGGTTTCCGACCCGGTTCGTGGTTGTGTAGGCCTGACGTGATGTACATCTTCACGAGCTTCTGTACGTCGGCCTCCTTGGAGGGAGTTCCGTGTCGGGTGCCTCGTGCTTGAATGGTTGAAAACTGGTCACGGATGTGTGCCTTGACAGCTCGGAGTAGAGGGATTGCAGGAGAGACCTTCTGAATGTACTCGAAGTTGGCACCAGGCCCGAACGATCTCTACGTGACCTTGATGTCCCGGATGTTCTGTTCTTGGCCAAGATCGACAGGCAGGAAGCCGTTCCGCTTTCCACTGCGATTGATAAGCCAGCAGTGGTGCTTAACGTAATCCCTGTGTGCTTTGATCAATGTGTGCCCTCATTGAAATTGGTCCAGGTGATGTACATACCGAAATGGGGCAGGCCATTCACGGTGGAGCTTCTGCAGGAGCTCGAGTACCTCAATGACATACTTGTGGTTATGCCCACCAGCAAAGCGTGTGAGCAGGATAGGCAAGAGGTCTTCCATGCGGCCAACATCGCCTTCACGGATTGCCTCACGGAGATCAAAGTAGGGGAGGGTATCCATCCCGAACATGATCATCTGCTCCTTGACCATGTCTCGATCTTCCATTCGAAACTTCTCCAGAGCACCACGAGTGACATTCTCAGAGTGCAACTTGTCCAACATTGTCAACAGCTCGTCAGGAGAGAGCTGTTTGAGCTCAGTCAGGCTGTCGACCTGCCCAACTTCGCACCAAAGCGCCTGGAAGTGAGCTTCGCCAATATGCTAAAGTGCCTCGTCAAGGTTGTTCCAGAAGACTCCCTTTGTGTCTGCCTTCATGAGTCCTTTGCGAGCAAGGAGCTCAAAGCACTTGCGGAGCCCGACTCCAGCCGATGTGCCAAGATACTGCTTGTGAAGAGATGTCGCAACTGTCATGAGAGCGTGAAACCATCCAAAGTGAGGCTCTAGCCAATCCATACGCTCGAAAGAGTTGACGTCGCCATGGCGGATGCGGGCAAGGATGCGCATGCGCTCTACTGTGAGCTGGTCGCCAATCCAGGCGATGATACGCTTGACAGACTTAGTGCGCTTGTCGTCATCTTCCGATATCCCAAGCTGGACAAGCCACTCCTTCTCAAAGAGGCGGGTGGTCCCTGCGTATGTCGACTCATCCTGTTCAACCGTTTCGAGAAAGTGCTGTTCAACGATGCTGTCCTTACCGCAGGGAAGAAGATCGACAGGAGGGGGTGTGGCAGCACGAACAAGGTCGTTTCGGTGAGGGTAGTCTGTGAAAGTGGGGGAGTTGATAAGGAAGCGCAGGATCCACCATTTTGCCTGAGATTTGACACGCTTGAGGACCTCAGGTGATGTTCTGAAGACCGTGTCGAAGAGACTGAACCGCTGTTGAGAACCGGCTAACCAAGTGTTACGCATCAGCGTACGGATGTCTGGAAGGAGCCGAGCACGTTCAGGAAGGATCCAGATAGTTCCTGCGGTCGCGTTTATGAAATGGCTCTGGTTGTGAAGACGCTGAGAGAAAACGCGCATAGGAATGTTGACATTGTCGTGAGAGCCGAAGAACGGACACTCTTCAATGGCACGTAGTTGATGAGCTTTCGCAGTCGTGGCCATGGTCTTATATGCATTTGCAGTCCACTTGTGACACATTGTGATCTTGAAGAGATGAAGGGCGTTAAAGGAGCGAGCGGACAGACCGCAGGACTTGAGGTAAATGGACCAGAGCTGGGGGATGCGGGATACATGACTAGATCGGGAATAAGAGAGCATTGAAATGATCATGAGAACAACCTGCACGATGTAAGCGACATCCGAATATATGCAGCCTCAGTACGGGATGGATCTCACATGAAACCGGAATTTATTTTTGTTTTCACGAGTCTGCCGGGGGGTTAAGGCGAGACGATGGAGGAATGTCCACAGATGCGGGGCGGCGTCTTCAGACTGCAGTTCTTGCCCGATATCCTGAAAGTCGACGCTGGTGAGGCTCTCCTTAGAGAGAGGATCCGGCCGAGGGGAGAGGAGAGGGATGGCTTTCTTGAGTTCCTGATCGAATAGCGATGCGGCAGAGTCGAGGACAAAGTCGCGGACAGCAGGTGCTTGCTCCATTCGGGTGGGAGGATCCCACATCCGGGAGAGGACGCGGGCACACTGCGGACCATGGAAGAAATGACGACGTTCATCGCGAACCTTTGGATCGGAAACGCAGTCCTTGTTGCCCCAGAAAACCATGTCCATAAACATAGCAAGATTGAGGCCTTTCTCGGCCATTGTGTGTAGTACAGCGCGAACTTTCTCTACGACAGGCTCGGGATCTGTTTCGAGACGTGCAAGGAGCGCGGTAGTGGGATCGAACGTGAAAGGGGTGGGATTATGAGGGGTTGCGGGGCCGGGAGTTGAGTGTGACGGATGGGGAGGGGGAGGAGATCGTGGGGGAGACCAGAGGGGGCTATCAGAGGCGGTGTGCGGGCCAAACTGTGTATCTTCACCCCAGACAGCTACAAATCTCTCGTCTTCTACACAGAGGGTGTTCTCGTCTTCGTCTTCGACAGACACGCGCGGGGATGCAGGACGTACAGGGAACGGTCTGGGGTACTCAGCCAGTAGCGCGTCGAGTTCTTCATCATCTCCATCCGAGTCGGCTCCGATATCTGTCTCATACGAGTCGCGCGCTCCAAAGGCTTTGTCGTAGTCTTCATCCATGGAGGGAGATCGTCGCCGAGGGGCACGTGTGGTGGAAGCAGGTGGGGTACGAGGTCGAGAGGACACAATCAGGTGCGGGGAGAGATTATCGCGGCGGCGCCAGATGAGTTGTGCGCTATCGCCGGCATCGAACGCGGTGAGGCAGCGAGGTCACGGGAGGTCACGGTGCTACCAGAACGGGACCTCGGAGGAAATCGGAGTGACCGCCAAAGTCACGTATCTACATCCCGAGCCCGAAATGCACCAGACGCTCTACGAGCACACCCAATGCGCGCCTGCCCCGCCCGCGTGAGAGTTTCAGCTTTTGCACGGTTCTCATTCTCTCCCGATTCAGTCTTCCCCTTCCCAATTTGGTATACCCTCCCCTTCCTATTATATAATCACCGTATAGGGGCAGGCGTGTGTTGGGTGTACTCGTAGAGCGTCTGGGAACGAGACTACAGGTGGCCCAGCACTGCGCTTGCGTCTCCTCAAGCGCCGTCCAGTACTCGTACGACCACTCCGATGGCTGTTCCGGCGCGGACCAGGGCGTCGCCGGCGCCACGGAGAGGCTCGTGGCGAGCCGCTGCGAGCGCTGGAGGAGGAAGACGGCGCGCGCGCAGAGGAGCGCGGTGTGGGTCCGGAAGAGCGCGGGGTGCATGACCTGGGTTTGGCGCGGGCGGTCAGCTCGGCGCGGCGGGGCACGGCGGGGGCTTACCTGGACCGAGAAAGACTCGTCCTCTTCTCTGGAGCGCAGGTGGAGGGGGGCGCCATACACCATGTTCAGGCTCAGCGCGTGGTACCAGAATCCGCTGAGCGCGCACACGGTCGCTTCGTGCCCTTCTACCTCCTCCGAGTCCAGGATGAGCGGGTCCCAGATCTTGATGTCGGACGTCGTGAAGCGTATGTCGTGGCGATGGACGAGCTCGTTCGCGAGTGCTAGATTTTCCATGGCCTGCATGGGCTGAAAGCGGATCGTGAAGTAGAGGACGAGGGCGGTGTACACCGGGAGCCTGACGACATCAGCAAAAGCGCGGACGCCTTAGGATTGGGTTGCAAGCGCCATAATCCTTGGGATGTCTGGGATGCGAGGTAAGGGGTGTGCCTTGTTGGGAACACCATCTGACAGCCACGGCGTGATAAGGATCCGCTTGTGTTAGTCCTGGGATATGCGGGATCTCATTGTAATTCAAGTAGGTTCGGTAGGATACATGCGAGCATCCTGAACAATGTACTGTATCCCCGATATCTCAATTGATTCCCGTCCTCTCAGTGATTGTGATGGGCTCACCCGGAACGAGGGGTCCCAGGAATCCCGCCAGCGCTCAGGGTGGTACCGGTTCAAATCGCGCGCACATATAGATGAGTAGGGACGAGGATTGTAGATTGACAACAGACGAGTACAACAGAGACACAAGTAAATAATTTTCGGACGTTGTTGCAGGGACACGAAGCAGAACGCATGCTAGCGGACACCCTTCCAGCCACCATGTGTTGAGACATTGGCGGCGACTTGACCATGAAGAACTAGATGGGCCCGGAGGTTGACCTATCGTCCTCATGCGCGACGAGCTGCTGCACGAACTGAGCCTTGATGAGTTCCGCCTCGTTGGCGAAACCATTGGCGCGCTTCAAAGCAGGCGTGGCAGAGCTCCCCTGGTCGAAGCTTGTTTGGCTGCCGTACACCTTCCTGTTGAGAGCGTGAGCACGATATGACGTGGCCGATCAATGTGGGCAAGTACCTCTGCCAGAACGCGAGCTTCTGAGCACCTAAGACGGTCTGGGGGTCGAGTATATCGACAATGAGATCGTAGAATGCCTTTCCACTGAAAGCGCCCTGCAGGTCGCACCAAACTGCTGTGTCGCTGAGAGCGAAACGCACCTATTGAAAAGGAGCGTGAGCAAGCAGTTCCAAGATTCAGTTGAGATTCACTCACCATGGTAGCAATGTACGCAATCCTCTCGCGAGTCACGGAAGAAAGGCCATATTCCCTGGAGATGGACGCGCGTCCCTTTCCAGTGATGGCAGGGGGCCCGAAAGCGGTTTGATGTCCAGTGAAGAGAGAGCGATACACCTGGCGTGATGAAGTGAAATTAGCAAGGGTCGTCGCGCAAGGAATGATATCTGAGGGCTCACACCAATGAGCAACTCGCTCTCGAAGAATCCTTGAACACGGTTGTCGGGGTTGTACGGCGTGTCTTCGCTATATACCATGGTAGGCCACGAGTTAGCGTCAATGGTCGTCAGGCCGAGCTGGACCTGGGTACAGAAGCTGTCCCGGGCGACATCATTGTATGGTTTGAAGGGTGCGATCAGAACTATAGTGTGTACTCACTGGTTTGGCTCCCTCTCAAACTCCTTGAGTCTCTCTCGGGGAGTGAGAAGGCGTGCTGTCCAGAGCGAATTGAAGCCCAGCTGCCCCTTACTCTGCTTCCCCGTTGGCTCCGGAGAAACGACGAGGGGGTCTTCACCAGGTGTGCGGATGGTCCAGGATCTGACAAAGTGGCGTAAGGATTCCTTGACTTTACCTAGGTCCGCGATCTGGCTTTGTCCCGCATGCTTTTGAACCTGACGTACTCGGGTTTATGAGCAATGCCCACGTGCGAATAGTAGATTGAGACGAACAAACGTGGCAAAATGAATGACAGCTTGAGGGACTGAGACCAGCACATTGACGATCTCCCACATGAACGGCATGTTGTTGGCAAATGCCTCGAAGATGTCCATGATCCAGATGGGATCGATGGGTGGACTGCATGACAACGTAGTAAGCATCGGCCTAAACGAGATAGAGCAACTTACGTGGACTTGACCATGACTTTTAGAAGGGCGGCCCACTTCGCATTGTCGTCCTTGGTCACGGCTATCTTGCAGCCATAGCTCATGACCTCGATGACGTTGATGAAGGGGCTGTGGTTGCGTGGGATCATGCGCGCGAAATGGTGGACCCTAGCGGTGTCCGTGTGCTTGTTCGCATCGCTTCAGCACAGAGTACGGGATGAGAACCATTCTACGCCCACGTGAAATGAAGAGACGTACCTGGGTGTCCAGTGTGGGTCCGTCATGTCCGCTATCATGCGGTCGCACCTGAGCCTGACCGGGTCGATAGTGATGCTGAGTGCTTGAGCTGTCGGGACCGGGACCGGGAAATTGCTGGTGGTGACCATGGTGGAAGCCATAGTGGCGGTGAGGGGAGAGGCTATTATCCCGCCAGGAGCGAGAGTAACAGGTGCAGAGGTCGGGGCACTCACTCCGGCACCAGGAATGAATGGGATGAGCGCGGTGCTGGCATGAGGAGGCGGAGGCACAGAGAGGTGGGGGCTGGGTGTCGCGTCGTTGTGATCTGACGAGTCGTCCTGTCGACTCGGATGAGGGCTAGCGGACCGGGTCCGTGCGCTTTGATGGTGGCTGCGGCTGCGGGTGCGACGGCGATGGCTACGACTCGAGCGGCCGTGACGTTCGTATGAACAATCTCGGCTGTACGACCGACGGCGACTGTGCGAACGATGCCAGCCCTCGTTCGAACGTCCACGGCTGGTGTTCGAACGATGCCGGTCGTAGTGATCCGAGTGACGGCTCCGTCCACGTTCTTCGCGCCGCCGTGGGGCAGAGCTGTCTGGCCTGTAGGGAGATATGTGGTTGGTAGGAGGGATGATCTATGAGATGTGGGAGAACACTCACATTGACGGTATGTCTTGGGAGTGTTGTGATGAAGGCATGGGCAAAATGTGAGAGTGGAGATGAAGATTGAAGGTTTGTGGGCACTCACCAGCACGTCAGTGGGGGTCCACGGTTTTATGCCCTCCAACTTCCAGAGCTGCGGGTGCCGCGCGGACGCACGCGAAACGAGCTGTTCGGGTGTAATTTTGCTCCTGGTTTGTTGGGCTGGACAAAGATGGGCGTAGGCAAGGAGGAGGACTGATCAGAGCATGCGCGCGCCCGGCTGGGAGGACGGCTGATCAGAGAGCGTGCGCGCGCCCGGCTGGCAGGGCGGCTGATTAGAGAGCGTGCACGGCCTGTGCACATGGCACGTGAGACACGGCACGCGTCGCGGCTCCGTCGAGTTGCAGTTAGGGATCACCAAGGGTGCGGGTGACCCGCACGGGTTCACGGGTGCGGGTGCGGTCTACAGGACCCGTGTACCCTTGGCACCCGTGGGGCTACTGAACGCCACAGTTGGGCGGCTGCAGCACCCGAGGCTGAGGCGCCGGGCCGAACGCCACCAGCTATACAGTTCCTGATGGGAGGCTGAACGCTGGATGCGTGTGAGGCGACTGGACACTGTGTATGACACTCTGCTCCGGCTCCCGATCTCACTCTACTCGCAATTCTCCACTGCTGAGTCGCCTTCTCCATAACCTGCCATGTCTTCTCCCACTCGTAATCCTCCATCGGGTAAGAAAAGAGCAGCGTCTCCAGCAGGTGAGGTCCTGCCCGATGGCCTGAAGCGTGCCCGGCTTCCTTCAAAGCGCCTCAAAGAGTCAAAAGAGGGCGAGGCAATAGAAGCGTCAACAGGGCTCACCTCTGAAGGCTCGAAGCCTAAGACAGGTATGGATCTCGCTATACCGTCGCTGTTAAAACCTTCTTATTTGCCTGAAGTGGATGAGAAGGCCACAAAAAATGTCAACGAGTCGTCGGGAACATCTGTCACAACTGAGGCCTTACCTGCGAACACCGTGTTCATTCCGAGCATTGGCCCCGCTCGCATCGCGGGTGGAAAACGTGTCCCAGCAGCTCGTGCAAAGGTCAGGACGAAGCACTTGAAGGACTCGGCCGCACGCACCGGGACGGACACCGCGGCCACGCGCGCTGCGGTGGACACTTCGGCCACGCGCGCTGCAACCGACTTGGCCCCACAAGCACGCGCCGCGATGAACTCGACCACGCGCGCTGCGGTGGACAGTTCGACTGCGCGTGCTGCAGCCGCCTCGGCCCCACAAGCACGCGCCATGACGAGCTCAACCACGCGCGCTGTGACGGACGATTCGGCCACGCGCAAGGCTGCAACCAACTCGGCCGCACGAGGACGCGCCGTGACGAACTCAACCACACGTGCCGCGGGGAACCCAACCACACGCGCATGTGACGTGATGGAGGTATCGGACGACAATGACGATGATGACCCTAGCGGCGAGAAAGCGCTTGGTGAGCTCCACGCCACAGCACTGATATGACGAGTTTGGTTAACAACTGCCACACAGACAAGGCAATGATGAAGTGGAGTGTCGTGGAACGGACTCTGGACTCGCCCTACGTATTATTTTTCGTCTTTTCCTTGCCTTTTCTCTGCCTGCTACTATATTGGAAGGTTGTTCCCGCGCTTAAGCGCCCGTATCGCGGACTCTCTTAGCACTTGCACTTCGTGTCCTAGCCCTCATCTCGACCTCTTGGTCTTTGTGGGCTAGGTGAGTATCTCGATTGCCTGTATGTATGTAGAGCTATGTTAACTTGGTCTTTGTGGGCTAGACATCCCTCGTGTGACTCTAGTTTGCGTCTGCTTTGCGCCTAGTGCCGGCAACGCCTCTGCACCACTACATCGAGGTCATCCAACCCCCATCTACACCCATCCACCCCTCCCTCTCCTCCGATTGGCGTTCGCGGCCCGCTCCCGCGTCATTAGGTCGAGATCTAACCAGTGAGTGCTGGCATCAAAGCATCGGATCGCCCCCGCTCGCGCAAGCATCGTCCCCACCCTGTGCCACTCGCCCCGCTCTTCCCCTACCCTGCATACCTGCCGGAGTTATAAGGCTCTGAGCGTATCGCAGTCTCCCTGGGTCTGTTGAGCTCGAGTATCACACTCTGAGAACACTACCCCGCTCCCGGCCGACGACTCTATCCGCGCAGTTGGTCATCCCGACTGATTGGCTGCCCGGAAGCCTCAATAGGTGTTCACGTCCCCGGAGCGTATCCTGGTTCCTAGAGCACGGTGGCTTGCGCAGGTCATCAGCACGCGGTTGACACTGAAGACAACCGGCACGTCCACATCGTCCGCAACGAGCGAAACGACCTCCTCTGGCGAGAGTGCGACGACCAACCGTGTCCTCATATCCGTACCCCTGTCACCTACACGACCCGCAGGGCTAGATTCGACGAGACCCACACTCCTATCCCACCCCTAGTCATGGATGCCCAGCAGTTTCAGGCCCTCATGCAGGCCCTCACCGCGAACCAGCAGCAGTTGGTTGCCGGACAGGCCAACCTTACGCAGGCGGTGACAAATCTGGCAACCGCGTTCCAGAACCTGTCCACCACCCTTCCCCAAGCTATGACGAATGCGACGGTGGCTTCGAACGTCAACACCCAAGCCACGAAGGACGCGACAAAGGTCGCGAACAAGCCCCAGCCGTACAACGGCAAGACCAGTTCGGATGCACGCCGCTTCGTAGCATCCTTCCAAGTCTACGCGATGCAGATGGGTGGCCATCTGAACACTGCCAACGCCACGGGCGGCTTCGATCGCGACGACGCGAAGTGGATCAAGTCGGCTCTAACTCTCCTCACCGATGACGCTGCGATCTGGGCTACCCCCTACCTGGAAACGATCGGTAACGGGCTGGCCGTGTTCAACAACGACTGGACGACCTTCAGAGCGGCATTCAAAACGCGATTCGAGACGGCCGACGAGGCAGTCGACGCGAAGGCAGCCCTGCAGGCTCTTCACCAGCGTAGCCTCTCCGTCGTCGAGTACTACGCGCGGTTCAATGAGCTCGCGGACAGGACAGGCTACAGCCAGACCGACCTCCGCGACAGGTTCTACGAGCACCTCTCCTCGGAGATCAAAGACGAGTTGGTGCATACTGCTCGCAACACTGCTGCGCTCCCCGACCTCGTTCAGGTCGCTACGGACCTCGACATGCGCATTCGCACGCGCAAGGCTGAGCGTGCGCGCGAACAGGGCAAGTCTGTTGCGACCCCGACTGTCCCTCGTACCGCCACCGGGCAGTTCGCATCCGTGGCAACTCCCTCGACCATGCGCACCTCCCGCGACCCCGACGCGATGGACATTGATGCTGCCAAGCTGAGCGAGTTCAGGCGGTCGATGAACGGCAGGTGCTGGGGCTGTGGTGCGACCGACCACCAGAAGAAGGACGGCAACCACTCGAACGAGACTTGTCGCTGGTGCGGAGGCCGTGGCCATCGCGAGAGCGTTTGCCAGAGCAAGGCACTGGGCAGGCCACGCTTGGGCGGTCAGCAGCGCGTTGCAGCTACCACCGAGGACAGCCCGGTCGCGTCGACCTCAACGGCGAACTCCAATGTGCAGGGGATCAACGCAATCCTCGAGCAGATGCAGCAGATGACGGAGCAGCAGAAGATCCTCCGTGGCGAGCTTGAACTGCTCCAAAAGTCTTTTCCGAACGGGCCCGCTTAAGAGCTGCGGCAGCGGCGCCCCCACCCAAGGTCTCTTCTTCTTCTTTCCCTGAACCTGTACCTAGCGCGTACGATACCGTAGATAGCTGTACTATACCTGAAGCAAATCGATCCGGTTCGCATTTTCGCACTAGCGTGATAGTAAAAGGAAACGATAAGAGTGTTAAGACCGCAGCAATGATTGACTCTGGTGCGACTTCGCTTTTTGTTAGTAAAAGGTTCATAGATAGGCATGGTATTTCGGTGCACCCGTTGTTCAAGGAGATCACAGTGCACAATATCGACGGTACAAAGAACAAAGCAGGCAGTATTACGCATTTCACAAGGCTTACGTTAGGTATGGGTACATATAGCGAGCGTCTCGATTTCTTAGTTACAGATCTGGGACCAGAGGACATGATTCTTGGCTTGCCTTGGTTACGTACGGTGAATCCGGAGATAGACTGGGAGAAGGGAGAGATGCGGATTGAGACGGACGAGGAGGAGGAGGAACGGCCTGCGTTCGAGCGTATCAACGCGAACCGGGCACAGCGACGGAAGTGGCAGAAGGCAGGAGTGTTGGAGGATGCGAGGGAGGAGGTGTGGTGTGCGGCAGGCTACACCTATTCGACGCAGCTGGCAGAGGCTGCCAACAAGGGGAAACCTCAGAAGACGTTCGAGGAGATGGTCCCGGAGGAGTATCGACGCCACGCTAAGGTGTTCTCCGAGGTCGAATCAGAGCGTCTCCCTGAGTCGAAACCTTACGACCAGCGATCGACCTCAAGCCTGATGCGCCTGAGTCGATCCGCTCCAAGGTTTTCCCCATGCCTCTGAACGAGCAGGAGGAGCTTGATCGGTTCCTGGAGGACAACATGCGCAAGGGATACATCACACCCTCTAAGTCCCCCATGGCGTCTCCAGTCTTCTTTGTCAAGAAGAAGGACGGGAAGCTCCGGTTAGTACAGGACTACCGGAAGCTGAACGACGTCACTGTCAAGAACCGCTATCCGCTTCCTCTCGCCTCAGACATTGTGAACCGGCTGCGAGAAGCGAAGTACTTCACCAAGTTCGACGTGCGCTGGGGTACCACAACGTCCGGATCAAGGAGGGTGACGAATGGAAGGCTGCCTTCGTCACTAACCGAGGGTTGTTCGAACCCAAGGTTATGTTCTTCGGGCTCACCAATTCGCCGGCCACCTTCCAAGCGCTGATGAATTCGATCTTCGCGGATCTCATTGCGCAGGGCAAGGTAGCGGTGTACCTGGACGACATCCTCATCTTCACGGACACCCTAGAGGAGCACCGTCGACTGGTTCACGAAGTACTTCAGCGGTTGGAGGAGCACGACCTCTACCTGCGCCCTGAGAAGTGCGAGTTGAGCGGGAGGAGGTGGAGTACCTGGGGCTGGTGATCCGTCAGGGCTCGGTCAGCATGGACCCGGTGAAGGTCAAAGCCGTGCGCGACTGGCCAGATCCTCGTAACCTGCGAGATCTGCGCGGTTTCCTTGGATTTGCCAACTTCTATCGTCGCTTCATCAAGGACTTTGCTAGGCTGGCTCGTCCCTTGAACGACTTGACGAAGAAGGACGTCGCGTGGACATGGGAGTTCGCGCAGCGTCAGGCATTCCGCGCGCTCAAGGACGCCTTCATCAGCGAACCGGTTCTCGCTACATGGGCACCAGATCGACCCACCAGACTCGAGGTGGACGCTTCTGGATTCGCAACCGGTGGTGTTCTGCTCCAGAAGCTCCCCGATGGCCTATGGCACCCGATCGCGTTCCGCTCAGAGTCCATGTCGGATGCAGAGCGCAATTACGAGATCTACGACCGAGAGCTCTTGGGGATCATCCGAGCATTGGAGGACTGGCGCCACTACCTTGAGGGCCTTCCAGATCCCTTTGAGATCATCACGGATCATCGGAACCTCGAGTACTGGCGTACTGCTCAGCATCTCTCACGGCGGCAAGCGCGATGGTCAATCTGGTTGGCACGCTTCGACTTCGTCCTCACCCACAAGCCTGGGAAGACGAACACGCAGGCAGATCCTCTCTCGCGTCTCCCCACTCATCAGGTCACGGACGCGGAGGACAACCAGGAGCAGGTCGTACTCAAGCCAGAACGGTTCGCTCAGCTAGCTGCAACCATCTGCAGCGACACCGATCTGCTCGAGCAACGCATCCGTGAGTGCACCAAGCGCGAAGTGGAGGTTAGAAGCGGGCTTGCAGCGCCGCCTCGCAGGATGGCAAGTGGAGTAGCCGAGTGGGAAGAGCACGGGGGCCTGGTGTATCATGAAGGTCGCCTATACGTGCCGGCCGACCCAGAGCTTAGACGAGAGGTTCTTCGGCGATGCCACGACTCGGTCACAGCTGGACACCCTGGACGCAGCAGCACCCTTGAGCTTGTCAGTCGACACTACTGGTGGCCTGGGATGGCGCTCTTCGTGGCCAAGTACGTCGCAGGCTGCGAGCGCTGTCAGCGCTACAAGCCAGCTCCACATCCACGCTCCACCCTGCATCCGCACGACGTCCCTGAGGCCCCCTGGAAGGTGGTGGGAGTAGACCTGGTCACTGGGCTCCCAGAGTGCGAAGGGTTCAACGCCATCGCGGTGTACGTCGACCACTACAGCAAACAGTGTCACGTCCTCCCCACACGCGACAGTGTCGACGCTGCTGGCATTGCAGACCTGCATTACCGGAGATCTTTCGCTTACATGGTGTCCCTCGGAAGATTGTGTCAGACCGTGGTCCCCAGTTCGCCGCCCGCGTAATGCACGAACTCTACGGCAAGCTCGGCATTGAACATGCACTCACCACCGCGTACCACCCTCAGTCTAACGGACAGACCGAGCGAACGAACCAGGAAGTAGAGCAGCACTTGCGCCTGTTCGTACGCAAACGGCAAGACGACTGGGTACGCTATCTGCCAACTGCCGAGTTCGCGCTGAACAGCCGAATCCACTCTGCGCACAACCACACGCCCTTCGAGGTCATGTACGGGTACAAGCCAGACTTCACGGTACCAGTGGGAACAGAGACTCGCTTCCCTCATCTCGAGGATCGTCTAGAGGGCATGCGCCAAGCACAGAAGGACATTGAATCAGTGCTGCGCGCAGGCAAGGCGAAGATGAAGGTTCACTTCGCAGAGGAACACCCTCGTGATCGGAAGGCATTCGAAGTCGGAGACAAGGTCTGGCTTAGCGCAAAAGACATCAGTGTGCACCAGGCAACGCGCAAGCTTGGTGTCCGGCAGCTGGGACCCTACAAGGTGGTCGAACGCGTGGGTGACCTAGCCTATCGTCTCGAACTCCCACCCACGCTCAAGATCCACCCGGTCGTACATGTGGATCGGCTGTCCAAGTATGGAGGGAACGAGGTGAACGGGCGACGAGCACCACCACCAGAGCCGGTGGAAGTGGACGGAGAGGAAGAGTACGAGGTGGAGAGGATTCTGGACAGTCGGTTCTTCAACCGCCGGCTTCAGTTCCAGGTGCGGTGGAAGGGATACGGAGAGGGGACGACTCGTGGGAACCAGCGGCGAATGTCGCCAATGCCCCAGAGAAGGTCGCAGAGTTCTACGAGCGCAATCCCAACGCGCCTCGCAAGATATCTGCGACTCTATTCGCCGCGCTGCCGTGGAGGAGGGTTGAGCACCCTGAGCACGCAGAAACGGAGAAGGAAGACTGGCAGGAGGGGAGGATCATGTCCATCCGGGACGGATGGGTTTTAGGAGGGGGGTAATGTCGTGGAACGGACTCTGGACTCGCCCTACGTATTATTTTTCGTCTTTTCTTTGCCTTTTCTCTGCCTGCTACTATATTGGAAGGTTGTTCCCGCGCTTAAGCGCCCGTATCGCGGACTCTCTTAGCACTTGCACTTCGTGTCCTAGCCCTCATCTCGACCTCTTGGTCTTTGTGGGCTAGGTGAGTATCTCGATTGCCTGTATGTATGTAGAGCTATGTTAACTTGGTCTTTGTGGGCTAGACATCCCTCGTGTGACTCTAGTTTGCGTCTGCTTTGCGCCTAGTGCCGGCAACGCCTCTGCACCACTACATCGAGGTCATCCAACCTCCATCTACACCCATCCACCCCTCCCTCTCCTCCGATTGGCGTTCGCGGCCCGCTCCCGCGTCATGGAGCTCACCGTATTACGCCTTCTTCGAGAAGCGTCCCCGCATTGATGACTCACTGCCGGGGAAGCGTTGCTACGTCTTCACGTGTCTCATGAAGGGAAAGGGTTGCAAGACGTCGGAAAAGCGTCGCTATCTTCAGACGGGTGACTCGTCGTCTACGAGTGGGCTCAAGAAGCACGCCATCTCGTGCTGGGGGCAGGAAGCAGTCGACAACCTCGTCGCTGCACAGCTCCCGGTTGACGATGCGCGCCAGAAGCTATTGAAGACGAAGCCGCGGAGCGGTGACATCAGTGTCATATTCGAGCGCGCGGACGGTGCAAAGGGACCGGTGACGTACTCCAACCGGCAGCACACGAATATGGAAGTTCGGTGCGGAGTAACTTGTTGGCTTTCTTGATGTTGGTGCTGATGAACGGTTTTCATGTAGTGTTTTGATAGCGCGCTGGGTCGCAGAGTCGTCAAGGCCTTACAACATCGTCAAAGATCGCCATCTGCTCACCCTGTTGAAGACCGGTCGTCCAAACTACCAAGTTCCATCAGCAAGCACCGTGGCACGTGACGTCAAGGCCGTATTTGCGGGATCGAGAGCGACTGTGCGGAAGCTACTCTGGGTAACATATCACTTGACTGCGGTATTCACATGGATATAGGCTCACCTTGTCCCCTTCCAGAACTACCCTGGACGTCTTAGCTTCTCAACAGACTGCTGGACGGCACCGAACGGGCGGCCGTACATGGCCGTTGTGGTCTATTTCATCCACAAGACGAAGCCAATCAGCATGTTGCTCGACGTCATAGAGATCACAGAGGTACATACCATTTACTATTGGTCACGCGGCACGCCGTCCCCGCAGCTAATCATCGTCACTGCGGCGCGACCGCGGCAGAGTCACACCGGTGCAACACTTGCTAGGGAGTTTGTCCGCATCCTACGCGAGTTTGGAATAGACGAAAAGGTGAGCAGTGGGTCCTCTCTCAACGACTAGAACATATGTTAACATACCGTGTTCACAGATCCTCGGAGTTGCGTGCAACAACACCTCGGCGAACATCAAGATGCTGGCACAGATTGAAGTCGAGCTCGACAACTTCTTGGCTAGTGTCGGACACGTTCGATGCTTTGGGCATGTAATTCAGCTTGTCAGCTTCGCGCTCTTGAAGCACTTCAACGGGCTGAAGAACACGAAGAAGTCGGACTCACTGATCGACGGTGAGGAGAGCAGTGATAACATCGCTGCTGTGTTGGCATCCGAGGACGAGGATTCGGTGGCAGAGGGAGATGTCGAGCTCAACGAAGAGAACCGCAGTCTTGATGGGGATGCGGAGATCTTGTATGGCGGGAACGAGGATGACTGGGTGGACGACGTGGGGAAGTTGACGGAGAAGGGGATGGAGGCGTTCCTCCAGAATGTCGCGCCTGTCCGGCAGACCCTAGCCAAGGTTGGCGTACGAACTATCATTTGTAGAGCATAAACTCACCTCGACCCTGTTTGCCCACAGCTTCGCAACATTGCCGTAAAGATCAAGGGGTCCCCGACCGTCTTGATGCCTGCGTGGAACAAGCTGTTAGCGCAACTCGGGCTCAAAGCACGGGTCATCCCTATCGACGTCCGCACTCGATGGAACTCTACACTCACCTTGGTTGATACAGCTGTTGAGATGCGCACACCCATCACGGTGTTCTGTGCATCGGACGAGGGGAGTGATGTGCTGGGTTCGTTTGCACTGACCCCGCACGAGTGGCTCATCGCAGAGCAGCTCGTCGACGCGCTGAAGGTGCGAACCTTGTTTTGGCAGCTGTACAGTTGATACTCACGGTCTGTCCACCGGCGGCTTTCATGCGCGTTTGTCGACTCCTGCGACATTCGCCTCACACTCCCGGGTCCCCTGCTTCTCTCTCTCTCTCTCTGCTTCATTGTTGGCACGCTAGATCTTCAAGGATGCCACTGAGTTCTTCTCTCGCGACACGCCCAACCTTGCCCACGTCATTCCGGTCATGGACAAGATCGACAAAGAGCTCACTGTCAAGAACCAGCCGGGCAGCTTGTTCCGGCCGAGGGTCCCGTACGACCCTGCTATCCGTGCCGTGTTCGGCTTCGCAAAGCAGATGCTCCACAAGTACTACAACCTCACCGACTCTGTTGAGGCGTACCGCATTGCTATGAGTGAGTGTCTTAGAATCTGTGGTACTTTGTTTGACTACAACGTGCTTTGTCAGTCCTCCACCCGACGTACAAGGACGACTACTTCGTGGCCCTGAAGTGGGACGAGGGTATGATCGAGACGGCCATTGAGCTCGTCCGGGACGAGTTCAACGTCTCGTACAATGCTCCTGACACCCATGCGGCTTCCAACTCGGAGGATCCCGTAGAATCGGACCGTCAGGCCAACAATACTGCACCGGTACGTCACCATTGGTTCGCTCTTCTTCTTGCTGTGTTACTCATGTCGCATTGTGCTCCCACAGAAGGACGGCCGGAGCAGCAAGAACATGTTCGATTCTGTGTCGTTCTTGCCCGAGGACTTCACCAAGTCTGCAGCCCCTAGTACCCGCGACGAACTCACACGATACCTTGCATTGCCACGCGAGCCTCACGGTACCAATGCCATCCAGTGGTGGCAAGATCACGCAAGCAGCTTCCCTCGCCTCAGCCGCATGGCGTTGGACTATCTCACAATCCCAGGTTTGTCCCCGGTGCTCCACTCTTTCCATGACCGTTGTGCTTACTCCACGCTTCTGACAGCTACCTCCATTGAGGTTGAACGCATTTTCAGCCGCGGCCGGCACCTCATCCCCTACACGCGCAACCGCATGTCCGCGCAGACGACGCGCGCTCTGCTGTGTCTCGGGGCCTGGTCCGAGCTTGAGCTCATCGACAAGAACGTCTTGAAGAACGTGGGCAAGCTCGATGTAATCGACGAGGCGGGCTCCGACTATGAGATGGATGATGATTGGGATCGCATCGACACATCGGACAATGAGATGTCGGACTAGAATACATGTACGTATACCGCCCGGCAGTATCCCTCGTGCGCACCGTCTCGAGCGCGCCATCAGGCTCCCTTGCACGCGCCTTCTCGTCCACACCGTCTTGCCCTCGCTGTCACATCGCCCAGCACACCGTCTCGCGGCTCGCCCATGCCGTTTCCTGCAGACCGTCTCGCACATGCCACCTCGCCCATGCCATCTCACTCACTGCGTCGTCTCCTGCGGACCGTTTCGTGCGCACCGTCTCACGCATGCGCTGGCATCGTCTCGCATGCACTGTCTCGCGCGCAGTCTTGCATGCACACTCTCGTATGCAGCATCGAGTCACTGCCGTCCTAGCCTATCCTGTTCACCCGCGGGTGCCTGCCACGGGTGCACACCCGTGAGATACCCTTCCTACCCGTGTGCAAGCTGACCCTCGGGTCTACGGGTGCGGGTGTGCACGGGTACGGGTGCGGGTCGAGTCAAAATCACCCGAGGGTCACCCGTGGTGAACCCTAGTTGCAGTGAACTGTGGTTCAACCACCTCCTCATGTATTCCAACCATCTTGAACTAAACATATGCCCACAACACCCCATGTTCTCCTTCTCAGCACTCGCCGTCGCCCTCGTCGCCAGTGGAATGGTCAGGATTATCCGTGCTCGCCGAACGACCATCCCCGAATAGCCTGGCCCCCAGCACTAAGCTATCGACTCTGATTGCTCCCCGGAATATTGTCTTTCTGGTATGAATGTTTCACTCGGGCCCATCCTGGCGTGATAATCGTATCAGAGTGAGCTTTGTGCCTTGAGATGCAAGTGCACTCCGAGCTCACCCTTCCACTGCAGATTCGAGATCTCTTGTCTCGCCTCAGTCCTTTCCACCTCTTCCAAGTCTCTTTGCTTGCATGCGCACCCTCTCATTCTGCTTCCTTGCCGCCCTATCCCTCTTGCTGCTCATGAAGTGTACCGGATGCCACCGAGATTACGACCCTTCTCGCTTCACAAGGCATATCAAACAGTGCAAGTTATTCCACAACGACTTCCAGAATGGACTGGAACAGCGCGTAGCAGCTGAGGTGGAGGTTCAAGCGATTGAGGCTCAGGCGATAGAGGTGCGGCGTGTGGCAGAGGAGGAGCAAGCTCGCCTTCAACGAGAATGGGCTGAGGCTCAGGTATGCACCACTGTGCTTATTGTTTTCTAATAGCTGCATTACGCTTGGCTTTCAGGCGATAGCAGATGCTGAGTACGCCGCAGAGTTTCACTCTGTCAGCCGAACGGGTCGACGCCGTCGCGCTCCAGCAAAACTTCAAGACATGGTGCCTACATCGCTCGCGGGCCTTCCTGAGCATATCCCTCGACACCCTCCCCCCGTCATTCCCACTCCTTCCGCAGCTGCAAACTCGGGCGGGCCTCAGGTACTCCAAGATCCTCAAGAGGAGTCTCAACCGAACGCAGCACCACCTGTTATGCGTTACTTCGTCGACACTGTCGCCAATCGCTTCCGCATATTTCGCCGCTACTTCCGTACACCTGTGCAAGATCCTGAAGAGGGCAGGACACTTGACACCTTCGCGGATGCCCCCACACATGTTCGCGCCTCAGACCACCACGAACCACTTCAATCGTTCGGGGTCTCCAATACGGGTTCCGTCCAGACGTTGTCTTTCGCGCCGTTCCTCAATGCCACGGTCTTTCGCCTCATGAGGTGGTTCTACTCGTCTTCGTTCACCAAGTCCATCGCTGGACTTAACTCACTCGTCCACGAAGTTCTTCTGGCGGACAACTTCAGCCGAGAGGACCTGCACAGTTTCAGTGCAGCACGGGAGATGAAGCGCATGGACGACCATCAGGCAACGTCGGAGGCGGGTACATTCTCTGCGTCCAACAAGTGGCGGGAGGGCTCAGTCAAAATCGGGGTTCCAAAGCCGAAGAACTTCCTCGTTCACGGCGACTCGGAGGCAAATGCGCCGCAGATGGTGGTCGATGGCATCTGGTACCGAACTCTGTGCGATATCATTCAAATGGGTGCTCAAGCAGCCAGCGCACGATCCGCTCACTGGATTCCATTCGAGCTCTATTGGCAACCACCGCGCTCGCCGGAGCGGGTCTCTCCTCAAGATGCGGATTCTTCTATCGGCCCCGACACGCCAAGCCTGCCATCAACTCGTATCTACTCAGAGGTGTACAACTCACAAGCTCTCCTCGATGCTGATGCCGAGCTCCAGTCCCAACCCCGCCACCCTGCCGATTCCGACAGTGATGTTGAGTATGCAGTCGCTCCTCTCATGCTATACTCGGATTCAACACACCTCACAAACTTCGGGACCACATCGCTCTGGCCCCTATACGTCTGGTTCGGCTGGTTGTCCAAGTACGAACGGGGCAAGCCCAGCGCATTCGCGGCACATCATCTGGCATACATCCCTTTGGTGAGTACCGCACTTATCCCATGTTTCTTGTTCTTACGCATATTCGTCCATGGTCTAGCTTCCTAAAACCATCCAGAAGTGGTATCAGGATCAGTTCGGCGAGCCTGCTACAGAATCTATACTCCGCTTCTGCAAGCGCGAGCTCATGCAAAAGATCTGGGAGCTGCTTCTCGATGACGAATTCCTGCTCGCATATAAAGAAGGCATCTTGATCGTTTGCGCAGACGGCATCACCCGTCGTCTTTTCCCTCGCATTTTCACGTACTCGGCTGACTATCCCGAAAAGTACGTGCCCCATTACTATCGTATTGCTTGTGTCTGATTTCGATGCTACCACAGATGCCTCATCGCTTGCGTCAAACCTATGGGAAAGTGCCCCTGTACCGACTGCCATGTCCGCAAGACTGACATCCATCTCATGGGTACCAAGCAAGATCTAGTGCAGCTCAACGACACCCCCGCACTGCCCTCAGCTCCACACTCCAGAGGTGGATCGAGAATGTGAGGGGCTGGGTTTTCGAACAGGGTATCGACCCCGAGTCCAAGCACATGAATGATTCACCGCTCAATGAGCACTCTACAACACCGGCACGGGTGAGCTATTTGTGCGCATTTGTCCTACACCATGCTTACCTCTACCAGAATGCCTTTTCAACACGCCTCGCTGCATTTGGATTCGATGTGTATCGCATACTCGTGCCTGATCTCATGCACAAGTTCGAGCTGGGAGTGTGGAAGTCAACACTCACACACCTCCTACGGTTGGTGATCGCTCTCGGGGGGGACAACATCCAGACCCTAGACTCAAGGTACGTATTTCGCATCTGATAGGGAAACCCGAGTCGGTTTGTCTGAGGCTCACCCATACCCTCACCCACACGATCGCCCACGTGATGGGTGAGGGTACGGGTCGGGTCACAGTCTTGCATTCGGAACACGTTGAGCTACTGCAAGCGTAGATGCGCGAGGTGCGATGTGCTCCACACCTTGGGGGTGACGGGTGCGGTGAGCTGCATGCTTCGCGTGTGTCAAACGCAGCCATGCACGAGGATCATCTGGATGCGTGCGGGGAGCTCGATGCGCGCGGTGAGCTCGGCGCATTGGGCGGCGAGGCGCGATGTGCTCCGCACCTTGGGGGTGACAGGTGCGGTGAGCTGCATGCCTCGCGCGTGTCAAGCGCAGCCATGCGTGACGACCTGGATGCGTGCAGCGAGCTCGATCTGTGCGGCGAGCTCGACGCATTGGGCGCGGGCAGTGTATTTTGCCGTGTCAAACCGGACACGGCAAAATGGTCGCCCACAAAGAGTGCGGGTCGCCGCGCGTACTTCTTGATCTCTAAAGTACCTTCGGAGGCTAACATATTGGCATTATAGATTCTCGCAGGTCCCGACCTTTGGAAGGTCTACGATACGACCATTTGGGTCAAATATGTCGGGTCTCAAAAAGCTTGCTGCTCGAGACTATGAAGATATCCTTCAGGTGCGGATCTACGTTGCGAGGATCATCTCCATGTTATTCATATGTCACCTTAGTGCTCGTTCCCCTGCTTCGAAGGGCTCGGCTTCGTCTCTCCATCACACAACAAGATCGTCCTGGACATGATCTTCCGATTGTCTACCTGGCACGCCCTGGCAAAGCTTCGCCTTCATTCAGAGGACTCCTTACGCTACATGGAACACGTGACGACCCTGCTTGGCGCTACAATGAGGTCCTTTGTTCGTCATGTCTGCTTGGCATACTTGACGAAAGAACTCCCTAAGGAGACAGCAGCTCGTCAACGACGAAAGGTTGCCACCACCGCCTCCGTACGTGGCAGCCGAGGGTCTACCAACACCCTGACATCGTCTGACGCCAAGATCAAGGTCTTCGATCTCAACACGATCAAGTTTCATAAGATGCCTGAATATCCGAGAAGCATTCGCCAATTTGGGACAACAGACAACACGACAACGCAGCCAGTGCGTGTCGCATGTTCCGTTTCTAGAATCAGCTGACATTTCAAAACCAGGGAGAGCAAGAACATCACCACGTCAAGGAGTTCTACGACCAAACGAACAAGACATTGTCGTTTGTGGGCCAGATAGCACGACGGCAGGGGCATCAGGTGCTGTTGCACGAAATCTCATCGCACGCAGACGTGCCGCAGCCTCCTCTGCGTAAGAAAAGGAAATTGAACCCTGAGGAGTTGAGTGCCGATCTTCGCATTCCTGGTGACACCAAGGAGTCACTCTCGTCGACATCACCCAAGGACCACCATCACGTCTCGTTTGAACAACGGGAGCACGTCAACATCAAGACGTTCGTGCACAAGAACAAGGATGACATCGCGTGTACGGTGAGTAGATTTAGTTGAATGCCGGGTCTGACACAGTCTAATATAGTATTACACAGGACTTCGAGTACAAACTCAAATGTCACCTGTGTCGTGGAACGGACTCTGGACTTGCCCTATGTATTATTTTTCGCCTTTTCCTTGCCTTTTCCCTGCCTTTTACTATATTGGAAGGTTGTTCCCGCGCTTAAGCGCCCGTATCGCGGACTCTCTTAGCACTTGCACTTCGTGTCCTAGCCCTCATCTCGACCTCTTGGTCTTTGTGGGCTAGGTGAGTATCTCGATTGCCTGTATGTCTGTAGAGCTATGTTAACTTGGTCTTTGTGGGCTAGACATCCCTCGCGTGACTCTAGTTTGCGTCTGCTTTGCGCCTAGTGCCGGCAACGCCTCTGCACCACTACATCGAGGTCATCCAACCTCCATCTCCACCCATCCACCCCTCCCTCTCCTCCGATTGGTGTTCGCGGCCCGCTCCTGCGTCAACCTGTATAACCGGGTGCATGGGCATGACGCCTCGACACTCAGCGATGTGGCTTCGGTCCATATCAGAAAAGATCAAATGTGGCTTCACAAGACGCTTCGTGTCAACTACACCACCTACGATATGCGTCGCGAGCAAGACTCCGTCAACCCGAGCAGCCACGCTGACGTGATGATGCTCGCGGCTCGTCCGGATGAAACCACTGACACGGAAGGCGATCACCCCTATCTATATGCTCGGGTACTCTCTGTGTTCCATGTTAACGTTACTCTCCGGTCAGAGCCCCTCATCGAGCCTCGCCCTATCCACGTGCTCTGGGTACGCTGGTTTGAGCTAGACACGTTCACCCCCGGAGGATTCAACACTCTCCGTCCCCACCGCCTCCGCTTTGCACCTGTGAGCGATGCCTTCGACTTCATTTCCCCCGACCGGATCCTGCGTAGTGTGCATCTTATACCTGCATTTCATCACGGTCGCTCCGACGTCGCTCTCAGAGGTCCAAGTATTGCACGCATTGAGACGGACGACATCGCCGTTGAGGACGACTGGAATTACCACTATGTTGGCATGTAAGTCCTCACTACTCCCCCTCAAGTTGCCCACGCTCATATCCATTACCCAGGTGGTCAGACCGTGATCTCTTTATGAGATATTTTGGTGGTGCTGTCGGACATCTGCACATCAGTGCTGAAGCACACGTCACCCCCGCCATCGAGGATGTATGTGCGCCTGTCCAAAACATGATATCACTTAGCTCACCACGCATCATTCTTGCAGTCGGGTGATGCTTCGGAGCTTGTCCACCCATCCAACGTCGAGAATGCTGCCGGCGGTTCCACCAGCAACGCAACTTCAGAGGATGAACTTGAACAAGAAGAGTCGGAGGATGACAGAGAAGAAGCTCTCAAGGACGTCGGGGAGCTCAACGGCGAAGACGGGGACGACGACGAGCACGCTCTTGACGGGTACGCCGCTCTATAGGTGCGTTGTTCGAACCTGGGCCCGTATCGAACCCCACGCTCAAAACAGCCGTTCCCTACAGCTCTGCTCTGTTGCAGCACGGCCAAACACTCGCCGAGTCGCGCTTTCTGACACATCAAGGTTCAACTTCTTGCACAGAGTCGAGCCTCCAACGCCACACCAGCGTGCTCATCGGAGATCCCTGACCTCTTTGACATCCAGGTTAGCACCATCCTCGTGACCCGGGATGACATCTCCCATGGTTGTACAAGGACGTCTGCAAATGTCACCGTGGAGCTATACGACTTTGTTTACAATTTCTCATACCCCTGCAAGTTACCCTTCCTTGTCGTCTCCCCTGGTGGCCCCGCCTCCTCCTGCATCCACACCGTGACATCTGCAACCACAATTCCTGCCATGATTGTGGTCCACGATCACACCCTCCACAGCGAGCCTCGCCCCGCCGGTGACGCGCGTCCCTCGACATCATCGCCCAGCCTGCAACCACCACGTCCGTGTCCTCCACCGAGCATCGCCGGCCACACCCGGTCCTCCTCCTCCTCCTCCTCCTCCTCCTCCTCCCGCATTCATTTCCGTGCCACTCACAGCGCGGGGCACAGCACGAGGTCTTGCAGTAGCTCCCGCATCGCCCAAGCCTGACGGGGGAGGTGTTTGAGGGCGACATCACCGTGTAATCTCCAGAGCTCTGCAACGCCCACTCGACGCATCGTCACCGGGAACCGGCAACGGGGTGAGTGGTACGGTCGCTGAAGAGCCAGCGCTTCTCACAGAGCAATACTAGACACGTACCAGGCTGCAGGTCGACCGTTGCAAGTGGGTACCTGCCTCTCGGCGTTTCGTGACACGCGTTCACCCCACTGCACCACTCCCACAGGCCACGATGTTGCGGCCGCGCACCCAGACCGCCGTGCGGCGGGCCAGCGGTGGCCCCTCACAGACACGCACATCTACTATGACCGATGGGACTGGGCAGCAGGCTTGGGATCGGCGACGCAGCAGGGGTGTGCACAGGAGCTCACAGACGAGGCCGCGGTCGTTTAGGGACTCCGCCGCGCATCCACCTAGCGTGTGGACCACACTCACGGGGCTGGCACATGGTGCGCTGCCTTAGCAACGTTTAGGGTCCCCGAGGGAGCGCGTTACGACAACATATCCATCCTCTTCTGTACAGACCGCGAGCCGCAGCTCGCGCATGATTAGTAGGGCACTGTCGTCTCAGGTGGCGCGGTGCACGCCCATGAGACGGACGGGTTTACTGTATTGAATAACAGATGTGTACTAGTGCGAAAGACAATGTCTTCTTGAATGCCTTGCCGTAGCGACACTGAAACACAGGCTTGATAGGTCGACCTGTCTCATCTTGGCTGCACTCCCGTCGCATCCCTGCGCAATATAATGCCATACTAATGGCTTGCAATGCCTGGCACGGCGCTCAGATATTGTAATGCGGCGCTATGTCCTAGTCAATAGTAAGCCATTCTAATGAAATCCTAATGTCCCGGCCCAGACGCCCGTGCATTACAATCCCTGGGATTCTTGGCGCGCTCCATGCAGTTTTGCTGATGTCTATGTAGACGACACACATGACGTCGAGAAGGTCGCGGAGAACGTGTTGAATAAAACCTTGAAAGACACCTGGAGCGTTAGAAAGACCAAAGGGCATAACAGTATACTCGAAAAGTCCGAGGTGCGTGCGGAACGCCGTCTTCCACTCATCGCCTTCACGTATGCGGATGAGGTTGAAGGCACTCTTGAGGTCGACGACCGAGAAGACCTTGCAACCTTGAACGCGGTCGAGGATGTCGTCGATGAGGGGAAGGGGGTACGAGTTCTTCTTCGTGATTGCATTGAGGCCACGGTAGTTGACGCAAAGACGGAGCTCGCCGGTCTTCTTCTTGACGAAAAGAACAGGGGAAGCGGCGGGCGACGTCGAGCGACGGATGAACCCCTTGCGGAGCTCGTCCTCAACGTAGTCGAATAGAACGCGACGTTCTTCTTGAGAAAGGTGGTAAAGGGGACCCTTGGGCGGCGACTTGCCAGGCTCGAGTTCGAGCTTCATGTCGAAGTCGGGCTGGTGAGGTGGGAGATGTTCGACCTCGACCGGCGAGAAGACCGACACGAAATCGCGGTACTTCTCGGGCACATGCTTGAGGTAGTCGTCGCCGGTGTCAGGGTCTACAGCGGAGCCGAGGTCGTCGAAGTCTGAGGGTGTTGGGTGTGGTTGCGGTGGTGCGAGACGGGACGCGGCGAGACGGTAGCCAAGTGAGCCGCCTTCGTGGTACCACAGGACGCCGACCGGTTGACCAGTGGCTTCAGCGGCGAAGCTGGAGGCGGAGAGCGTGGAAATGCGGAGGGTCGTAGGGGACGGGGAGTCGGTACGACCTAAGCCGTTGCCGAAGTCGGGAGCGTGGGCATGAGCGTGAGCGGGTTCGGTACGACCAAAGCTGATGCCGGAGTGCGTGGGCATGGGCGTAGACATGGTAGGCGGGGCCGATGCGTCGACGCTAGGCGCAGTACGACCTAAGCCGATGCTGCGTGCCGAGCGAGGAGAGAACGGCGGGGTCGTAGGGCGTGGAGAGTGCCATGGGATGGTCGTAGCGGAGACGTAGGAGGGGCTCTGGAAGGAGAGCGGACGGGACGGATGATCAGACCGTTCGGCGTCCTGTAGTTGCTCGTCCTTGAGCGTGGAGAGTCGTGCAGCATCGCGCAAAGAGGCGCGGGCGGCAGCGACGAACTGGAGGGGAGAGGCGAGCGTAGGAGGGGAGAGGATGCCTGTACGACGCAGCGAGACAGGCCGTGCTGAGGCGGCGCCGCAACACGACAGTGAGAGCTGCCGGCAGGCCCAGTCGATGGATGGGTTGTGGCGTTCGAGCCAGTCTGCTCCGAGGATGATGGGGTAGGCCACGGAGACAACATTGAGGGCAAGGGTTTCGGAGTGGTCGTGGACATGGAGGTTGGTGACCACGTCGTGGGTCACGAGCCCAGACGCGATCAGACGATCGTCCACAGCCGTGATTGGGATGGGCGTCGGCTTGAGACGACGTGCAAGGCTGTGACGGTTAGCAAATACGAGCGAGATACAGGAGGTCGTAGCACCATAATCGATGAGAGCATAAGTGTTTATGGGTTCTCTGTTAGGGAAACGGAGGGAAACGGAGACGAAAAAATGGTCGGGAGACGTGGGATCAGAATGGACATGAGAAGAGAGACGGAAATGAGGTGCGCCAGCAGGCGTTTTGGGAACCCACACGCCGTTAACCAGCCGCACGTGCGAGCCAGCCATCGGCGGGGGCGCCTGAGTCCCTGAGTTCGCCGAGAGGGCTGGGACGGGCGAACGTCTCCTGGCTAGGCTTTTCCCTGCGGCGCAGTGGCAGCCCGTTCCCTCGCGCGAGCGTCCAGCCTTACGCGGAGCGCGGCCTTTTTCTCGGGGGACATGTTCGGGCAGTCTATCTGCTGGTGAGGGCCTTGGCCGCAGTAGAAGCAAAGGTTTTCGCGGCAGCGCCGCTCGCGCTCCTCCGTGCTGGGTCTGGAATGCGTCCTAACAGCGTCGATCTCCATAGGGACGACGTCGTTGTTGCGCGGAGGAACATAGGGCACACTCTGAACATGCGCCGACTTAGAACCGGACGCTGTAGCGCCGGACGCAGAGCTCGAAAACTTCGAGCTCGACGCATGCTTCTACGCCTTGTTGCGACGCTCGCGCGCCTTGAGATGGACGCGGAGGTCCTTGTCAATGTCGTGAATGAAAGGGATCCACTCAGCGACAGTCTCGGGGCGAGGAACACCCGCGAGACGTGTAGCGAGTGTATCATCGAGGCCCGCATAGAACCGGTCCATGGCGTACCTGTCGCCCCAGCTGGCGTACGGCAGGTATTCCTCGAATTTGTTCGCGTAGTCCATGAAGGGACCAGTCTGCGTGAGTGCCTCGAGCTTGGCAAGGTAGTTCGACTCGAGGTTGGGGTCCTCGAACCGCGTCTTAAACGCCTCGCGTGCTCTTTCCCAATCATCACGCAGATGGGAATTCTTTTTGAGCAGCGCAGAGAACCAATTGCGCGGCATCTCGCCCAGATAAAGCATGAAATAATCAATCTTAACTTCGTCATCGCCATCGTTGAGCCAGGGCTGCAACCGAATAGCGATGTCGATCTCCTCGAGGAACGGCTCAAGTTCAACCTGCTTCCCCTTGTATGTGCGGGGGTCGCGGAACTTGATCGAGCCGCCTGAGGAGACGCCGGAGGTGTTCTCGCGGCGGATGGACAGGGATTCGAGTTTGGAAAGGACGGATTTGAACCTGTCGCGGGACTGCACCGATTCACGTTGGAGAGTACGTACCGCTTGGAGCATGCTCACTAGCACCTCTTCGGGTGAAGGCCCGTTATCCTCGGCTGTCTCCTCTCCATCGGGGTCGGCTGGTGGAGGGTTGTCGCCATCAGGAGGTGGGTTGACCGGAGGGTTGTCGGTGTCCATGGCTTGCTCGTGGGTCTCTTCGAACTCTTCTTTGGAGTGTTCGGAGGGTGGCAGTCGGATTCGACGATCTGTCCTGCCGACGCGGGACATGAAACGGGACGGCTAGAGAGGCGAGCGAAGAGTGCGGGGCGCCGAAGAAGCGTAGGTCGTGGGACGTAGAGGTCGAAGGGGTGTCGTAAGAGGCGGCCGAATCAAACTGTAATGGCCGGACGACGGGGCTGACAGTCGGGACCGAGGGACGAAGCGGAGCGTGGGGAGCAGAAGAAGAGAAGTTGATTCGGCGGGGAGCCAGACTGCGCCGACGCCGGTATAAGTGACAGAGTACAAGTGTATCTTATCTACGATCTATCAGAGCACGAGGCCGGGTGTGATGCGAACGAGAAAGTACCTAAACGAGGCGTGCAGTAGACATACCAGATCAGGGAACAAAGTACATCAAACAGAACATATCTAATCTAATCATGAGACAGAGTCCGTGAGGCAATGTAACGCCTGCGGGCCGTTACAGCTCGCCTGAAGGTTATCGGCGTCACCTGCGACAATGCGGAGGTCAATGTTGCCCTCATGCGAACCCTCCGCGAGACCCATCCCAACCTCCGCATTGGGAACGGCTTCGTTCGGTGCTTTGGCCACGTACTTAACCTCGTCAGCAAGGTACATTCGTGACATATTATTACCAGTCTTTGTATCCACTCAAGGTCACCTCTCCAGGCCGCAGTCAAGCCCTTCACCAAGACACGCACCCCACGCAAGGCCCGCAACACTGTTGACGAGGACGAGGATGACCAAGATGAGCTGTCGGAATCGGAGCACGATGACGACAATGACATTGCAGACGACTCGCGGGAAGCCGCCAACAATGATATCATTGAAGAACTCTTGTCGGAGGACGACTTCGCAGCGTTGACACCGTGCACCTCTGACGAGCTGAAGGAGGCGATCGCAGCACTTGACAAGGTGCGTGATCGTAATTTTGTCTCCTCATATGTGTCCGCTGACTACGCATTAGATCACAAAGCTCTCGAAGAAGGTGTGGCACACTCCGCTCGTGCGCAAAGAGCTCGAGCACCTTGCGGACGAGGCAGGGCTTCATGCACGCGTTCTCGTGCGCTCTGTCAAGACCCGCTGGAACACCCTCGTTGCAGTTGTCGGCCAGGCCCTTGACATGAAGCCGGTCCTCACCTCGCTCTGCGATATGCATCAATTCAACCGCGGCAAGAGCGTCCGTCTTCGCCGGTTCATCCTCACTGAAGTGGAGTGGTCTATCCTCGAGCAGTTGTATCACCTGATGGATGTAAGTGTTCGTTTGTCTGTTCTGTCGCACATGTCGCACTAAATATATTGCTCCTATCACCGCAGCCCTTCTTGTTCGCCACGAATGAGATCTCCTCGAGCACGCATGCACTGCTGCACGAGGTGATCCCATTCATGGACATACTTACGAAGCACCTGGACAACTTTGTCGACCAGGAGGAGCTTCATCCCGCCGTCCAGAAGGGTGCTGCCCTCGCGCGTGACATGCTAAACAAGTACTATAGCAAGACCGATGAGACACCGCTCTACCACATCGCCATGAGTGAGTGCCCTTTTCGCGCTACCGCTAGCATGCCAGCCTGACGCCTTTTCACATACTTTGTAGTCCTACACCCCGCATACAAGCTAGTGTACTTCCGGAACGCCAACTGGCCGGAAGACTGGATCACTGAGGCCCGTGATCTCATCACTGACGACTATGCCGCGCACTACAGGCCTCCCCCTCCTCCAACCCCGCCGGCGGCCTCCGCATCTCGCGCGATGCTCAATGCTTCCATCCCCAGGCGGCCTTCAGTGCCTGGCAGCACATGCCGCAGCGCGAGTGCAACGGTAAGCCATGCCAACACCTTGTTGTCCCACCATGCACTGCTGACCATTCTGACCCAGCTCTTTGCAGTGATCGCTTCACGCGCTCGTGCTGACAATGCCATTGATGCTCTCGAGGAGTATTTGAATGCTCCCCCGGTCCTCACGATCACTGATCCTCTTGCATACTGGAACGCTGCACTCAAGAGCGGCTCGGAGAACACGGCCCTTGCCCGAATGGCCCTCAATTATTTGTCCATCCCTGGTAAGTCGTCTTCATGCATCGCCATCTCCTTTCACACCTGATGCAGACCTGTTCCAGCTAGCTCGACAGATGCCAAGCGGGCCTTCTCCCGGGGCCGTCTTACTGTCTCCCGCCTCCGTTGTTCCCTCGGGAATGACTCTATGCGCGCGAACACGATCCTCGGCTCGTGGGCGCGCGTGCCGGGTCTACTTCCCGAGGAGGAAATGGTTGCTTTCCTCAAGGACAAGAAGGGCATGACTGCTCGTCGTGCTGCAGAGGACAGTGGCACTGTGGCGATTGTTGTTTCTGACTAGATCATCCCTCTCGCTTCTGTACTTGTAGCCTGTTAACGTGCCACCAATGTGGCGAATGTCATTGCATCCTTGGCCCTCTCCCTGCCGCAATTATGTGATCTCACCGCTGGGTGTGATCGCGTGTGCTTGCCTCTTCGCTCAGCCACGTATCTGGCAGCTCTCCACCTGCCGTGATTGCGATCATGTCGGTATTTTGTGCGTTGAGCCTCACAGCGTGCCCCATATGGCCCCGCGCTTGCCTTCTCGGATTGCGCCTCAGCGCGTCTGGCCCTCCACACGCCGCGGTTGTGCTCGTCCGGCCCACACGTTCCCATCTGCCTTGTGAGGGGTGTTTTCAGGGGTCCTGTATATGAAAAAGTTGTTATAATGTACCCTCACAGCCTTAATCTTAACCTAAGTACATGGTTTTGCCTAGGACTGATCTGTATGAGCCGCTGATCCACACAGAGCCACACTCTGCGGCTCATTTTGAGGCTCCACCCACGGATCACGGCTCCAGCTCCCGCGGATCCGGCTCTTCCGGAGACTCTGAGCCATGCGGATCTGGATCAAGCCCCGGAAGTCACCTGATCTGTGGGTTTGGATCCGGATCATCCGTGGATCGATCCGCAAACAGCCTTAGTCCGTCACCATCATTCACATCCAAAACCTCCTCCGCCACCAAACACTGTCTATGAACACCCCGATCTCACTGGTATGTGTTGCTACATGTTGTCATTTCTTGTAATCTGAGATTATGATGTAGGCCGGCCATGCGATGAGCGGGGCGACTTCCTGGACAACTACGCTCCTCCTCCTGCACCGCATGTCCGCTTCGACACTGCCCCATTTGCCGATCGCCCGTCCTTGGACTTCGCCGATACCATTTACAACAAAATGCAAGGCTCCGTGGCCGACATAAATGATATTCTCACCGCGATCCATGCCCGCGACATTCTCCTTGGTCACGACGATGCGGATCCCATCTTTGAATCACACACGCATCTCGTCACCACTATTGACGCGATCACGGTTGGTGGGGTGCCCTACAAATCGTTTTCTATTCGCTGGACTGGCCCGGTCGACAACAACAGCCCACAGTGGAAGCGTGAGTCATATACGATTCATTACCAGGACATCATTGAGAACATCCGTGCGATGGCTGGCAACACGGAGCTCCACGGGCACTGGGACAACTCTCCAAAGGCGGTGTTTGATGCAGATGGTCGGCGGGTCTTCTCCGATCTTATGACTGGTCAGTGGGCATGGGATGAAGCGGTATGTGTCTTGATAGCTCTCGCTCTCCTCATGTTGATGGTTCCCTGTATAGGACAAGATCACAGAGGACCCTA
Source organism: Epithele typhae (assembly GCF_022376455.1). Lineage (NCBI taxonomy): Eukaryota > Fungi > Basidiomycota > Agaricomycetes > Polyporales > Epitheliaceae > Epithele > Epithele typhae. The sequence continues at coordinate 106,502 of NW_025954235.1, forward strand.
ACACTCACGGTGCCATGCTCTGCCCAGTGATGCTCGGTGCGGACAAGACAACGGTTTCGGTTGGGACTGGAAACCGAGCATACCACCTGCTCTACTCGTCCCTTGGAAACATGCACAATGGTGTGCGGTGTGCTCATTCTGACACCGTCTCTGTGCTCGCCTTTCTTCCAATCATCAAAGGTGAGCGTATCTATATGCAAATGCGTGCTTTGCTTATAATCTCATCAGGCACTCGTGAAGAGGCCAACAACAAGGAATTTCATCTCTTCCGAAAGCAGGTCTACCACGACGTCATCAAGCACATTCTCTTACCACTACGACCATATATGCACATCCCGCTCCCGTTGCGTTGCCCCAATGGACACTGGTGTGCTGCTATCTTCGACATTGGGCCGTTTCTAGCCGACTATCCCGAGCAAGTGTACGTGTCTGGCATTGTACAAGGATGGTGCCCGAAGTGAGTATATCAGTTATTGTGGTCACCATGGAGCCTCATTGATGTGTCGTAGGTGCCTCGCCTTTCCTGACGAGCTGGACAACCAGGGTACACCGCGTTTTCGCGCTCTTACGGACCATCTCCAAGATGTGTTTGATCCTGGTACTCTCTGGGATGTTTTTGGAGTGGTGCGAGACGTAGAGGTCAGTTATGCGCTCATCACTATATATGCAAGCTTATGTGTCTGTCCCAGCCGTTCACATACTCCTTTCCTCGGGCCGACATCCACGACCTTGTAACTCCTGACCTGCTTCACCAGCTGGTTAAGGGCACGTTCAAGGACCACTTGGTTACATGGATTGAGCAGTACATCCTCCGAGACCAAACGACAAGCCTTGGGCATACTTGATGACTTGGACCGGCAGTATGTTTAGTCATTTGAGAGTGATATTCCTCTGATGTTGTTACGGTCGCGGAGCGCGGGAGCGCGGAGGTCGGGCTAGTCGGAGACGAGCGGAAAGGCGGGATCGGATTAGAGGACGCGCTTGACCTCGGAGAGGCTCGCGGTAGCGGGGAGACGGGAAGGAGAGGCGACGGGGAGGAGCCAGGAGGCAATCGCGTAGCGATACAGTGAAGCGGGTGCGAGAATATAAGTCATGTAAGGTAACCAGTGGCGGACGATCGTATGCTGGGCGTCCGTAGCGGGTGCGCGCCGAAGCTCGTAACCAGACAGGCGAGCAGGCCATAACAGATGTTCTTCTAGACTTGCTGTGGTGCCAATCTTCACTGCACTGAGACGATTCCCTGATGGTCGTCACTTCAGCCAGTGGACAGGGAATGACTCGAAGGCTCTGATGAAGGTGTGTGTGTGGTATAGGGTATGATAGAATGCTTCTGACACACTGCAGGTGCTGCTCCCTGCTCTGGTTGGACTGGTGCCAGATGATGTTGTCGAGTGTGTGAGAGTCTTTCTAGACTTTGCATATCTTGCTCGTCTGTCTGTTCACACCTCCGAGACTGTTGCACGGATGGAGGAACTGCTTCAAGAGTTCTGTGTCCTGCGTACTGTCTTCATTGAGGCAGGTGTGAGAGATGATGTGTCTCTCCCTCGGCAACATGGCCTTTTTCATTTCCCCCAGGCTATCATCTTGTTTGGTGCGCTTATCAGGCTAAGCACATCAATTACGGAGTCAAAGCACATTGAGGCCGTTAAGCGACCTTGGAGAGCATCAAACCGCAGTGATGCACTTCCACAGGTGCTCACACGTCTTATACGGGTCAGCAAGCTGAATGCACTTCGGGTTGAGCTAGGCCGATCGGGTCTCCTTGAAGGAGAAATCACTGACTGGGCGTTGCGAGAAGTAAGCAAACACAGCTCATTATCTCCTCCTGTTCTGATGAGACTTCTATTAGGTTGGAAAATTACCTCCACATCCTGAACAAGAACCCCAGGTGCCTCATATCTATACCAAGCCTGAGGTTACATTCGCAGTGAAACCAGGTAAGTTTTATGACATATACTATGGCTATTCTGACTGGTTCATGGTTAGTGTCACGTACACGACTTTCAGATCTTGCTGTGGAGCTTGCCATTCCTGACTTTGTTGCTCGTGTACGTCGTTTCCTGCACCAACAAGAGGATGGTCACTTGGGAGATCTGGAGGCAGTTCCTCTTGAGGACTGCCCTTGGATCTCACTAGAGACACAAATATCTCTTTATCTCTGTGCACATGCCACCTATTTTGCTCCAAGTGAGCTTAGTCTACCAGGTGGTATGCACTCAGAGATAATACGTTGCACTCCAAACTGGATGCGACGTGAGCCGAGATATGACACTGTTTTGGTGCAGGTGGATGAAGAGGATGATGTGATGCACGGTCTGGCAGTGGCAAGGCTGTGTAAGTTGTTTTCTCTCAATACGGACTACTTTTTGCATGAATGTGCTTTAGTTGAATGGTTTGACTTTGTATCGGATGCTCCTGATGAGCTTACAGGCATGTGGGTGGTGAAGCTGTTAGTTCACGGCGTCTCTGTGCGCATGCAGCCGAGATCTAGCCACCGTCTCATACTGTACAGTTCATTCCCACGCCTTGTAGACAGTCCTGTAGCCGTCGTATTCGTCTGTTTATGCTCATGATTATCCCCTCGTATCCATCTGTCTGACGTCCTCTCGTCTCTCCGGCTCCCGTCGCTTGCTGCAGTCTTCACAGAAGCCAGAGATGAACCATAACCATCGTTCAGTAGACATCATCCCCCTTGACTCTATTGTTCATTCTTGCCATCTGATACCTTACTATGGTACAAAATCACTGAAGAACTGGAGGCACTACAATACTTTAGATGCATTCAAGTGGTACTATGTAAACTCTTACATTGATTACCATACTTTTCAGATACTAAAATAGCATATATACTTTGTTCTATTGAAGCAAATTACCCCTTCTCTAAGTCTTCTTAAAACTTCTATCACCTCTAACACTTCTAAAAAATTCTAAGCAGCTCTAAGAATCTCTAAAAATAAATTAGAGGTTTTAGAGGTTTTAGAAGTAGGACCAAAGTACAGATGATGTTTCATCGATCGCATAGATGGAATGTGACGTGACCCCGCGAGTACTTGCTCTTATCGAGGACGACTCTTGTCATGTTTCATCGATCGCATAGATGGAATGTGACGTACACAATATAGTATGGTGCGCTTCTCGAAGGCGTCTTATAACAAGCTCCCCATCTCTTGCCACAGGTACTTACTAGACAACTTTCGCTGGCTACGAGCTGTGGCACCAGCGAGTCTGGCATGGGTACGTAACTGGGCAGGAATCCAGGATACAGTTCATCTGTTCCAACTGAGACCATTCCTCGACCAGTGGTTCCTGTCTGAGGGATCGCGCACATCTAGGCTATTTTCGAGCTTGCGTGTGTGCCTCTGTGCGTGTGTGCTGCGTTGATTTACTCCGAGGCTGATACCGCTCTTTATGATCCCCAGGACTCGAGGCATCTTGAACAACGTGTGCGCCGCATGCCAAAGGGCTACAACCCGGAAAGAAAGTCTGCAACGGATCCTGCGACGAAAAGTGCAGGGCGGATGGCAACCTCGGGGAACGCCGTGATCGGGGACAGCGCCTCGGCGGCTCCGGTCGCGTGCGTCCCTTCAGAATCACAGCGTCACCGCGTCGCCACAAAAGCACAGCGGACGGGCCAGGGCCGTTCACGCCTCCTTCTCTTCTCTCCCCGATACCTCCTGCCCACTCCTTTGCAGGCCGCAATTTCTTTCCCGCCATGCCTTCCTGGTCTGCCCTCTCCGTTCTCGTCACCCTCGCCGCCGCCCTCGCGCCCGTCCCGGCGTCTGCTCGCCATGCCGCGCGTGACCTCCACGCCCACGATGCCCGTTCACCTTCCAACTCCAAGACCGTCATCATCGAGATGTTCCAGTGGAGCTATGCTAGCGTCGCCGCCGAGTGCACGAACTTCATCGGTCCCGCAGGCTACGGTTACGTCTCTGGTCAGTTCCCCGTCCATCCCTCCGCGCCCCTTCCCCGTTGCGGCCTTTGGGCGTCTTTGTACGGCCCGAGCTCATTCCGGCCATTCCCCTTGCGCAGTGAGCCCGCCGCAAGAGCACATTCAGGGCAACCAGTGGTGGACGGACTACCAAGCCGTCTCCTACAACCTCGTCTCCAAGCATGGCGACCGCAATGCGTTCCAGAGCATGATTAACACCTGCCACTCGGCCGGCGTGCTTGTTATTGTCGGTACGTCTATTCTTCCTCGCACTGCCCCCGCGCGCGCTGCAAAGCCCAGACTCTCGCCTGTGTCCCCAATTTCGCCTATTCCCGGAGTCGTGCGCTCATCGGCAACACGTCTTTCTGCAGACACGGTATGGAACCACATGTCAGGCCAGACCTCGGGCACGGGCACCGCCGGTTCCTCGTTCCAGAAGTATGTCTACCCGGGCACCTACACCGGCTGGGACTTCCACTCCTGCCACCACGGCATCAACAACTACAACAACGCGACCGAGGTCCAGTTCTGCGAGCTCGCCGGTCTTGCCGAGTGCGTCCCCGTTTTTGGCCTCAATCATGAGTGCTGCTGACCGGCTCTACTCCGTCTCGCTTCCCAGCCTTGCGACCGAGACCGACTATGTCCGCGGCCGGCTGGCCCAGTACGGCCAGGACCTCATCAACTTGGGCGTTGATGGTCTGCGCCTGGATGCTGCGAAGCGTGAGTGCCTTGCACTGCTTGCCTTCATGACGCCTCGCTGACACACGGAATCAGACATGCCCGTGGCCGACATTCAGAACATCTTGTCGCGGATTAACAAGAACGGCAAGTCCATCTACATCACACAGGAGGTCGTCTTCGGATCCGGTCAGCCTGTCACTCCGAACCAGTACACCCCCGTCGGTGACGTCCAGGAGTAAGTGCCCTTGAATGATGCTTCCAGGATGTTTCGTTGATTGTGTGTTAGGTTCCGGTACACTGACGCTCTTGCGAGCGCCTTCTTCGGGACGACCAAGCTCTCCAACCTGCAGACTCTGGATGGTCGTGGTAAGCGCCTTCATTCGCTGACTTTGATCGTGCTTTCATTCCCTCGTTAGGCTGGGTTTCCAGCTCGAAGGCCAACGTCTTCGTCGCCAATCACGACACCGAGCGTGTATGTCTCCATGCCTTCTGCGCGCCTACCTATTCTTACTTTCTACCCCCACGTCTCAGAACCCCGGCACTCTCAAGCCTACGTCGGCCAAGAACGCCTACACGCTCGCATCTGTCTTCTCCCTCGCCCACCCCTTCGGCACTCCCACCGTGCTCTCCGGCTTCTCGTACTCGACCACCGACGACGGAGGCCCGAACAACGGCTACGGCACCTGTTCGGGCAACGGCGGCGCCAACGGCTGGCTCTGTCAACACCGCTGGACCGCGATCTCCGGCATGGTTGGCTTCCGGAACAAGGTCGGAAAGGCGGCGATGACGAACTGGTCCGCTGGGTCGTCGCAGCGCATCTCGTTCGGGCGTGGTAAGCACCTCTTACCAGGCGATCGGAAGAATGCGAAGCTGACTGTGGGCGTGCAGGCTCGCTTGGCCATGTCGCGATCAACAACCAGGACTCGACTTGGTCGGTCAAGGTGAAGACGTCGCTGCCCAACGGCAAGTACTGCGACGTCGTCGGTGGCGCACGCTCCGGTGGCAAGTGCACGGGCACGACGTGAGTGTTCCGGGATGTTGCGATCGACCGTGGCACTGACTGTACGCTACGTACCAGGTACACCGTCTCTGGCGGATACGTCACCCTCAAACTCGGTGCGCGGAGCGCCATGGCAATCCACACCGGCGCGAAGCTCTCATAAGCTCGCCACTCGCTCACGCACGGCTACGATGGACCACGACCACGATGCGCACGAGGCTACGAGGGGCCGTCCGTTCTCTCCACTCCCTCCTCCGTTCCGCCGGACTTACACGATAGACACGGACTTCATCCACGCACTGCACTATATCACACTAACCCGAGCCTCCACCACACTCCTACCATCGCAGCGCTTCCTGGATGGACTCTAACCTCGCATTCGTTATGTTATACGTTCCGGTTACCCCGTATTTTAATGGTGGAATACGTTCTGCCCTGGACTAGGGCTTGGTTTCTTGTCACTAAGCACGACTGTCATTCACTCAGAAGTACAAGTGCGCGGTCACTCAGAAAGGCCGGCCAGCCCTAATTGCCTTCGTACCCTCGCTCATCGCCTCGTCACGCAGGTACCGACCCCAGATACCCTCCATCTTGTCCTTCTCCTGCAAGCACCATTTAGCAAGCACCCTTGTACGAACCCACAGAGTGGACACGCACGCTGATCGTCTTGACCACGCTCTCCCGCGCCATGATCCTGTCCGCGTACTCCTTCCACGCCGGGCTCGCCGCCGCGCGGTCGTACCCCCGGTGCTCCTGCAAAACGTAGTCGCGCACGATCCACGGCGCGACCGCGACGTCCGCGTGCGAGAACGCGTCCCCGAGGAAGTACGGGCCCCGGACCTGCGCCACGAACGCGCGGATGCCGGCGTACAGCTCCTCGAGGCGCACCGCCTGCTCCTCCGGCGCCTGCGCCATCAGCGTGCGCATGAAGTTCGTCGATATGGCCTTGTTCGCGTGGTCGGCCCAGATCCGGACGCGGCCGCGGAGGAGCGGGTCCGCGGGGAGCAGGGAGGGGTAGGTCGGAAAGGCGTCCTCGAGGAACTCGCAGAGGATGAGGGACTCGTAGAGCGCCTGGCCCTTGTACTCGATCGCGGGGACGAGGCCTTTCGGGTTGATCTCTGCGTGGGGGCGGTGGTGAGCGAGTGCAGCGCACGCACACGGAGCGGTCGGGGGAATGAAATACCGAGGAAGTGGGCTTCTTTCTTGTAGGGGTTCACCTCGTTGTACTGGTACGGGATACCGCGCTCCTCAAGAGAGATCCACACGCGCTGGACGTAGGGACAGAACTGCACAGAGAAGATGCGAAGAGGTCAGAACATTGGCGTCCTAGTATCGAGCTGCGAGTGACGTACCCAGCCCGCATGGAACACGAGATCCTGAGGCGCCTGGTGCGCCTCGACCGTCTTCGCCGCAGCGCCGGTGGCATGGGGGAATATCTTCGCGTCGGAACTGCTCATGTTGGGTAGTGACGTATATCTGAGGAGTTGAGCTTGGTTTGGTTTGTTCTGTCGTATCGGTCACGTCGAGGTGGCCTCCTTTTCAATGGTCTGTACTGCGCCCGTGTCAGCGTCTCTGAAGCATACTGCTGAGTCAACCGCTTGTGAAAACAGGTAAGCAAATGGAGAAACTTCAGCGGTCCGGGACCGGGATTGCGTGCTGATGAGGTCCTACATTCAGTGAGGAAGTCGATGCCCAACACAATGCGTATCCTGAAAGGAATAGAGGATCCAGTGCAGATGGTCAATGATGTATACGCGCCGATTGTGCCAGCATTCAATGATAGACAACCTGCAAACCAACACTCAGAGCAATGGCCTCCCCGCCCTAATTGCCTTCGCCCCCTCGCTCATCGCTTCGTCGCGCAGGTAGCGCCCCCAGAAGTCCTCCTGTTTGGCTCTCTCCTGCGCGCGATGATGTATCAGTGCGGCATCCCGGCAGCGCCAAAGACCGCACTTACACTCGTCGTCTTTGTGATGCTCTCCCGCGCTACGATCCTGTCGGCGTACTCGGTCCAATCCACACCGACGGCGGCACGATCGTACCCCCGGTGCTCCTGTAAGATGTAATCACGTACGATCCATGGCGCGATCGCGACGTCCGCGAGGGAAAACTCGTCTCCAAGGAAGTATGGCCCTTTCACCTCGGCGACAAAAGTCCGGATGCCCGTGTACAGCTCTTGGAGGCTGGCGGCTTGCGCGGCGGGATCCTGGGCCATCAACGTGCGCGTGAACGAAGTGGAGATCGTCTTGTTGACAAAGTCGGCCCAGATGCGGACCCGGCCGCGGAGAACGGGGTCCGCGGGAAGTAGGGCGGGGCGGTGCGAGGGGAAGGCGTCTTCGAGGAACTCGCACATGATGAGCGATTCGTACAGCGCCTGTCCCCTGTACTCGAACGCGGGGACGAGACCCTTGGGGTTGAGCTCTGAAAGATAGGGAGTGAAGAAGTAGTCCTAGATGGCTACAGAAATGCGCTTGCCTAAAAAGCGAGGTTCCTTCTTGTACGGGTTGACCTCTTTATATTCGTATGGGATGCCACGTTCTTCAAGAGCGATCCATACGCGTTGTACGAAGGGACAGAACTGTGGGAGGGACAAGGAACACGAAATTAATATGAGTCCAAGGGTATAGTCTTGAGTGAGACGTACCCATCCCGCGTGGAAGATGAGGTCCTGAGGAGTTTGGTGTTGATCGACAGTTGGACCAGCAGCACCGGTGGCATGAGGGAATATCTGCGCATCGGGGATACTCATGTTGTTCGTTCGATCGAGACAAAAGCGAAACGAGATATAGCCGTGGCCCGTATCGTGAGGGAGATGTAGCGGCACTGGCTTCTTTCCTCACGCTATCTTCCACATCTGAGTAAGCCGCAAATAGAAGATAATTTGTCTGAGAATGAAGGCGCCATCACGAAACGCGCGCGAGATAGAACGGACACGATCTCCAAAGCGCTCGTTGATCACGATATGAACTGTTTTCGTCATCGATATAACACATGATCATGGTTCGTCTAGTAGAGAAAATGTAATCAATTATTGTCTTGAGCTGAAATCTGGCGATCATTTTTTAATCGGCCCGACAATTATTAGATCTGTGAATGTGCAAATGATCGTGGGTACACTGAGTGCAGAACGTGAGATGACCAGCAAACGACCATCTGACGATCGGCTGCTGATCAAGCCCCAGTGGCCGGGAAATACCAGATACCATGACGCGCGTCGAAGGCTCTTCAGGGTGCTTCAAGCCTTCAAAGCTTCAAGACGGCAGCCTCTTCTCTGTGCATAACATCTTCGCTCTTCTGCTCCAACGTGGTACATGAAATTTTTACAGGAAGTGCTACTACAAGCACCATGCTCACGCGCGGATTCATCTACGAGATGCAGAAGAGGTTTCAACGAGCGGAGGTTGATCGAGACAAAGAAGAACTGACGCGCAGAGAAAATTGGCAGAACAGGGCGAGAGAACATGCGCGAACGAATACAGGGTGTGGTTACGAGAGACAGAGGGTGTAGAACGGCGGAAGATGGTGGCAGGGAAGGGCCCAGCCAGCGCTCGACCACGGCGGCGACGAACTCGTCAACGTGCTCCTGCTGGCGCTGCGGCGCCTGCGTGAGCGCAGCGGACTTCTGCAGCGGTTTGTGCAGCCAGCCCTTGAGTGTACTCGCGTACGTGGGCTCATCACAGAGCACCTCAAGCGGCGCGAGGACCGCCAGCTTCTGGCTCGCGTGCTACGGCCGCGCGAGCGACAGCATGCGCGGCACCTGCGGTCCATGTTCGCGCCGTGGGGGCTGATAATGATGATCGCAGGCTTGCACTTCCCGCACGCGTGGGGCGGATCGCTGGGCGGCGCGGCGCGGCATCGGGTCTGTACTTCAGAGAAAGAAATCGACATACTTCATAAAAGTCCGAGTTCATGCGACATCTTAAGGTTGATTCATTGATGTAGAGGCGACTCTAGGTCTTCATATGTAGAAGGAGTACAAGTTGATCAGAGCTCAGAGCCTTGTTTAGCGCCAAATGCTCCCGTAGTTTTGGTGCACGTGACATTTGATGAGACACGTCGCGACGCGTCGCCCACCTAGGTCGCGCTTTCTTTCCGCCATCCTTCTCGCGTGGTTCCCCACACCTTCAATTTCTCCCCGCATCAAGCGAAAATCCCGCCGAAGTAGATATGAGCCGTCGCAACAACGTTCGCGGTCCTACATCCGCTCTTACCGAATTCCTGCGGGTAAATTTGAGGGGTAGATGTCGATTGCATCTCTTGCTCACAGCGGGCTCTGCTAGGAATCGGGGATCACACCTACCACCATCGCCAGAAGAGCACGGACACGTCAGGTTCCACAGGATCAGCCTACGGCGGGTCCTAGTAACCAAGCTCAGGGAGAGCAGGAGGGCGGCAACGAGGATTCGGAGATGGCGGAGGCTCAGGTGCGTAGGTCCTTATGACTCCAGCTGGTGGCAGCTCTATATCTGTGGTGCCAGGAGAATGGGGGGTACGCCTCCGATGACCTCGATGAGCCAGAAGAGGACGAACCGCCCCCGAAGAAACAGAAAATTTCCAGGGCTGCCGCAGCGAAGCAGAAGGCCGCGGAGAAAGCCAAAGCGAAGGGAAAGGGCAAGAAGGGAAAGAAGGGCGACGAGGACGACGACTACGAGGACGACGAAGATGACCCGTACTCAGCCCTCTCGAAGATGTGGAAGAACGATGTGTCGAAACCACCGGTCGGCAGTTTCGAGGACTGCGTCAGATGCAGCAAGCAGTTTACTGTGGTATGTGCTCTCTCAGTCTTTATGCGTATCCCACCATGCCAACGTGCAGCCCCCTTTGTCGGTTTTTGGCGGCTTGACAGACGAAGTACACCATGGCCGCAAATCCTCCGCCAGGGTGGCTCTGCCACAACTGCGCGAAATCATCCGGCGCCGACCCGTTCAAGAAGCCTGCGGCGGCGCGGAAACGCAAGACCGCATCAGACAAGCGCACTGTTGTGAGCTACGAGGAGCGTCGATTCCCGAGCCTGGCTTCGGTGTGCATACAGGTATAGAGCCGTTCCCAGCGCGCATCACTAGTCCACTGATGATAGGCCCAGGTGATCACTAAGCACATTGACGACGTCGACGCACTCGGAGATATTGGAGGTATGAACATGGACGAGATTGCGAAGGCACTCGCAAACAACAGGAGCTTGTAAGTCGCAGTCTACTGGTGACCCGGCGTCGCTAATGGCACTGCAGGAACGCGGAGAACGTGATGCTGTTTTACAACATAGAGAATGAACAGCTTACACTGTATGATGTTACTAGTGTGTCTTTCCGCCGTTTTCGACGAATGCGCTACTTACATTTGCCTCAGATCTCACTCCGCCCGCTCTTTGCGCACTTGCGTCGCTAAACCCTAACCTAACTTCCTTACGACTTGATTTCTGTGGCCGGATGGATGACTCCGTAGCAGCCGAATGGGCGACGTCCTTGCCACACCTCAAGCGCATCGAGCTCCTTGGGCCTTTCCTCGTCCGTGCGCCTTCGTGGCAGAATTTTTTCCGCGAACACCCCAGTCTCGAAGGCTTCCTCATCACGCAGAGTCCTCGGTTCGACCTGGAGTGCATGAATGCGCTTGTGAAGAATTGCAACTTGAACCTGAAGGAGCTGCGACTGAAAGAAGTTGGAAAGATGGCCGACAACCTCCTCGAGTGCCTGGATCCCCTCAACACTCAGCTTACGTACCTAGACATCTCGTACCCTGGAATCGGCGACGCGCTGTCAACGGTGGCGATTATCGACCTGCTCGGGCGCATTGGCGGCCCGCTCGAGCACCTCGACCTCTCCGGGAACCTAAACGTCACCGACGCCGTCCTATTCCAAGGCATCAAGCCCTATGCACGCAACCTCTCTGCGCTTGCGCTCGCCGACTGTGTCGACCTGACCGACGCAGGTGTCGCGGAGTTCTTCGGGACTTGGAGCGCGGGTGCAGTCGCGGCGCTCGACTTTTCGCGCATCCCCGAGCTCTCGGACGCAGCGCTTGGGGCCCTGCTCAATCACTCGGCCGCGAGCCTCACGCGGCTGAGCATCAACGGGTGGAAGGACCTCTCGGACACGGCGCTGCAGGCCCTCCCGAAGATGGCCGACGGCTTGCGTCGGCTCGACGTGAGCTGGTGCCGGGCGGTGGACGACTGGTTCGTGAAGAGCCTGCTGGAGCAGTGCTCCGAGCTCGAGGACCTCAAGGTGTGGGGCTGCGGGCGACTGACGGCTCACTGCGCGCGCAAGGTATGCGCTCAGCCGCTGTCACCGATACCGGCTCCTGACACGCTTTCTTTTGTAGCGTGGGGTCAATATCGACGGCATTGAGCTCTCCGTCCTTTAGATGGTCAAACCATGCCCCTCCAGCATGCTGTATCTATTCTAAGTCTTGTTCGCACTTACTACAGTTCCGTCGCTTCTTTGTCGCGCTCTGTTGAAGCCCGTGTACCTCTTGCTTTGAATGCTCTCTTGTATCACCTTTGCTTTGGTCACTTGGGTCTGTAGCTAATCATTGTGCGCACGAACGTCGATCATCGTGTAAATGAGAACATCATGATGACCGGTGAAAGTCCTTAAGTCTGGTGTGAATATCATGGCACTATCGTGACGTCACGTGCATTGTTGCTCCAGCCGACGTCCTCGGAGTTCGCTGTTGACCAGGACTTCCCGGCAGTCGCGTCTCATCCTCTTGCGCCCGCTCGCTCACACACCACTTGACCTGCTCTTCCTATACTCGGGGGCTACGCGAGAGGTCGCTCAGGCCGCTTCTGAGCTGTATGAAGCTGGATTGAGCCTACAGGATGTCTCAGTGAGTGATCGAGCTCTTCTATGCGTTCACTTTGTCTTCGTCCGCCGTGCTGCCCCCATTTCACTTGAGGACAAGGCCGATATTTGTGGCTGCATTGCTTTCCCTCTTATATGGTCTGTTCCTCGTGGCGTTCTGTTGACTGACCCATAGGATCTGTCAGGCGGATCGAGTTCACAGATCAAGACAGACACTACCTCTGCCTCTATATTGCGAAGTATTGCCCTGAGGAGAAGGGCAGGTCGGGAAAAAATCTGTATCGGCAGCTGGTGGCGAATGTGAGTCCACCAACAATGTGTGGTTTTAGTGTTCTTGATCTGTTTTCTCAGGCGAATGGCCTGTGGAGTTGGTCCGCGAGGCATTCGTGGCATTCGTGGCGGTACAACTATCTCAAAGACCGTGAAAACATGAACAGGAGGATCGCCAAATTCGTGGACTCATCCCAACCCAGACCCTCCACATCAGTCCTATCACCTGCTCGAACGTCTACAACTCGAGCCCCGCGGCCACGAACGGAATACACCAACGAAGACGACCGGAACCTGATCAAGTACCTCTCCGATTCCTGCAAGACATCGCCTCCCCTGGGTCGCCTCAGCATACATCTGTACGCGGACCTGGAAAATGTGCGCGTTTCCCTCTTTTTCCCGCGTACATCTTGGCCCACAATATGCCAATTGGCAGTCCGATGAGTATCCCTGGGCGGTTCGCCACCCTGTTCAGTCGTGGAGGGAGCGCTACAGGAAGAATGAGGCTTGGTTTGATTGGGCAATCGAACAGCACGAGGCCGGTGAGGACATCCATATTCCGATTCCCGTGGGCGTCACGAAGCCGCGGACGGTCGAAGACTCCACCGTGCGCAGGTCATCGCCTCCGAGGGCGGAACCCGGACCCTCGGGGAAACGGAAGCGGGCGAGCGATGTGCAAGGTCAAACACCTGCCAAGAAGAACCGCGCCTACGTGGAAGTCAAAGTCAAAACAGCGCCGCGGGAGCCAAGCCATGTACGACTAGCTTCAGGAGATGGCGAGCATGCGAACGCCTCCGGTGACGATGAAGACGCCTCTGACGACTCTTCAACCCAACCACCCGCGCGGTCAAAGCCTGGACGCATCGTTGCCAGGACACGGGAAGTGCAAGACCCCGACACGGTCTCCGAGTCATCCAACGAGGAAGACATGACATTGAAGATGTTGACGGATCAGCCAACCCCCGAAGACGACTCGGAGGAGCTGGACGGGATGCACGGAGATGATGTCGACGAAAATCCCTTCTCAATTCAGTCGGTCGTCGTCCATTTCCGGTTTTTGCGTCTACTAATCTCTCCTCACTCTACAGAACTGCTACTGGTCTGGACGTCTCCAAGGATCCGGAGCCTTTTAAGGAAACTGCCGAAGCGTCAGCATCTGAACGTCCGGAGCTCTCAGAGGCACCTGCATCAGGGGCGTCACCCCCACGACGCAAACGTCACGAACGTATCCAACGTGATATCGAGGCCGCACCAGCAACGCCGGCTTCCTCTCCAACGGACCGGGCTAAGAACAGACACCATCGCGAGCGCAGCCACTCCCCAGCCCCACCCCGCCGACGTCCGCAGCGCATCAACCGTCGGGCACTGGAAGAGAACGTCTTCGCCACCCCGGAGCCAGGGGCATCTACCTCGCTAACTGCGGGAAGCTCTCCGACCGATCGTGCAGCCAAGCATCGTACCAGCCTATCCCACGTCCCACGCAACCCGTCTACAGAGCCCAAGGAGCCCCCTCCGCCGGACGGAGGTACTTTTGACGAAGCGTCCTCCGACGCTAAGGGCAAGGCTCGCGTCGTATCAGGGGGTCGTGCTTGGAAACGCTCCGGGGCGAACTCAGAAGAGGAAGCAGAGGGCAGCATACATGATGCAGTGGATGTCGATCACCACACGGACGCAGAAGACGACGACCCAGCCCCTGTATCTGCGCGAGATGCCCCAGTCGTTTGCCCCCCGGTGCGCCAGGGAAGTGGTCCAGGTCCGTCAAGCCCTGCACCAAGAACAGTCGATAATGCTCGCACCCCCAGTTCGAGCCGAGCTGTCACCACCAAAATCGTGATGATAGAGACGAAGCGCACTGTCGAGCGCAAGTCGAAGAGAAGGGCTCCTCCGGGGCTCGCGCGTGAAGCGACCGTCACCGTCGAACACCCAACTTCGAGTGTGCTTGACGACGGCCTTGGCGTAGAGGAGATGGAGTTCCACCTGCCGCAGCACTGCCATCCATTCAGCCAACCCCTCAGCCAACCGGTATTCGCTCCACCTCTGGGTGCTCACTCCAGTGCCAGCTCTACCAGCTTCACGTCGTCCTCACCTAGCACCTCGGCCTTCGTTAGGAACAACGCGAATTTCGACCCAGCGAAACTGCTCGGTGCAGATCGACAGCGTCCCTCATCCTCTTCGTCTACGGTCGAACGCGATGCCGAACGACCCAAACCTACAGGACCGTTTCCTCCTCTCAACTTTGCTCGTCTCCAGAGCTTGCTAGATGCCGGGAAGAGCATTGGCGGGTCATCTCACATGTCAGGGGCAAGTGGAGTGGAACGGAGGACCACCCTCTCAGCGAGACCGCCGGGTGAAGGACTCCACAGTTCGTCGATGTCGCAACCATCCACTAGGCGTCTCGCCGACCCGAGTCGGCGCTCCTCGTACGAGCACCCAGATCAGCCAGGTCCTCAAGCGTCCTCATCTCGCGTCGAAACGCCTACCGCTCCCCAGCTGCCGCGGGCGGGGGCCGCGCACGCCCACCGCCGCACTTTCACCCCCAACGTCCTCGACGACGACCATCCGCCGACGGCCCGCCCTTCGACCGATTCTGGAACGCGACGGGCCTCTTCCGGCCTCCAGTCGCCCACCACCACCGGCACGGATGACATTGCCTCCCTCTTGATACGTATCGCGCCACCGAGCGCGGCGGACCTGCGCTTGATCGACCAGCTGCCCGACGAGACGCGCGAGCGCTTGCGGTGGTACGGGATGCAGGCCGAGGTGCAACTCAGGGCACGGCATCACAACGTCCCCGAGGAAGTCGTGTGGTGGTTGTGCAAGGAGACGCGCTCGTTCACGAAGGTCGATCAGGCGCTCACGGCCATTCGCGAGGCGCTCGCAGGGATTGCCGACTCCGACAACGAACCGGCCAGCGTTGAGGGCGAGGCTCTGGAGGCGGCTCTGGCGCAGGATGAGGCGGAGGCGGAGGATGAAGAACAGACGGAAGCGGAGACTGCGAGCGGTGCGAACGATGCACCGAATCGCACAGCGTCGGGGTCCGAGGCGGAAGTCGAAGGCATGCTCAGTCGGGACGGCTGGCTACACGGCGAGCTTCCCCAGGCGGGGAGCAGCCGGACCGTCGCGCGGACCCCCGCGGTGTCTCTGCACCGGCGCGTCAGCTCTGGCGGGCGTGCCCCGCTGTGCATCACCCCCCTCACCGCGGACCTGGAGTCGAGCGTGGATATGGGCTATGAGCCTCTTAGGACCTCGCGGGTGCCTCGCCATCGCCAGGAGGTTCAGAGCGGCGAGGAGGACCCGATGGACGTCAACGTCGAGCCGCAAACGGTCGACCGGAAGGGGAAGGGGAAGGCTCGTGCGTAGGATGCGTGCGAGGTCAATCTGTTGAACCTGCCGTCAATCAGCACGGAGGATTGGAGTTCCCTGGTGCGCCTCACTGAGCCTGAGGCTGGAGGGCGCGAAGAAGGTTCCTGGACGATGTTGCTTTGAACGGCTATGGCCACTATTGCATGCTTTCGTGTTGTTTCTGCTTTCGCTGTTGTCACTGCTTGATTGGCTCGGACTATGTATCACTACTTCACGTAGTCTCCGATGTACTGTATGCCCCCCTCAGGACTAAATCTTCAGTGCCATGCAGGCGGTCGTACGGTTGGAGGAGGAGAGGGAGAGGAGGCGCCCGCGGGTATCAACCAGGAGGCTTGGCTCAGCCGCTCAGGCCTCAGGTTTCGGCCACATCTTGTTCCTGTCCACCACACGGGTGACGTAGCAAACCTCCCAGAACTGCAAAGTGAGTCTCTTTCTTCATATTTCAGACCACTTGGTGCTCATTCTCAACCGAAACTACATCACATAGGGAGAAAGAGGACACGCGATTTTCATGGCAGCTCCCGACACGCTTCCCTCTTCGATGTTTGCGGAATCCATTCCTGCCGCAGACTATGCCTCCCTCCACGACTCGATCGCGCCGATCAATCGCGTCTTTCCTCCAGAAATTCTCTCCGAGGCTCTCTCATACTGCTGGGAAGACATGCGTAGCGTTCGCCTCACTCACGTGTGCCGCTACTGGCGCGCCGTCGCTCTCAAGACCCCGCGACTGTGGGCAGATGCGGTCGCAGCCCCGGGAAACCAACTTACCTTCAACAAGGCACGAGTCGCAGCCCAGTTTCAAGATCTGGAGAATAATCGGATCTCGTTTGCCGTTGCCGCGCTGGAACGGTCGTCTCCGAGTCCGCTACGCCTCAAGATCCACTTCCTTCCCGACGCCTTGTCTCACACGTTCATGTCGCACACAGCCCGGCTCGTCGATCTGTATGTGCGTCTTGACAGCGCCAAGCAACTCGGATCCCTGTGCCGGATTCTCGCAAATGGCGTACCCAATCTCACAGTCCTCGGCATCGCCTTCATCGGAACCACGGGACTATACCACGACTGGCTCGCGCCGGGCGTTGGAAGCTATCAACACGATATCGAAAACCCATATGACCAAGAAACCCTTTCCCAGGAACTCACCGCGTGGGGCTCCAGTGTTCGAGGAACAATTGCGGATACTCCTCGTCTTCATACGCTACGATGCCTCCCCATCGACCTCCTTCCCCACTTCGCCTGTCGCACGCTGCGCGACATATGCATCACTCCCGCGGTGTTCAAACGGTGTCATTTAGAGGGCTTTGTCGACGCGTTGCGGCGCTGCCCAGACCTCGTTCAGATCCACTTGTGCATGATCAACCCGGTCCTGATCCCTCAGGATGACACGTCTGGGTGGGTATCCCAATCGGTTGACCTCCCATCTCTACGCACACTGGTCCTCAACGTCGACACCGAAGTAGTTCTCGAACGCTTCCTGGATTTCTTCTCTCTCGAACACACCGTCACCCTCAACATCGTGCAGAGGACCTCTAGCATCGCGCGCACCTTCGAGCACCTGCGTTCGCGCCACAAGGCGCTCATCCAAGCGCAAGTCCGCACTGCGACCGCCCTGCGCATACGCGACTACTACGACCAGTGGAAGAACCCCAAGACGGACGTCGCGACGCTCGCGGACGGCGCCGACCGCGTGCGCTACACCCTGTACGCCGCCGACAACGACGGCCCCCCCTCGCTCGAGGCGTTCGACCTCATCGCCCTCTTCCGCCCCAACGGCGCCCTCCTCACCCACCTCGTCCTCCACAAGATCCGGGACATCCCGCCGGCCGCCGACGCCTTCCGCGCCTTCCCGCGCCTCGCCTCGCTCGACCTCGCCGGCCCGCGCACGACGGTCTTCCTCAAGGCGCTCCGGCACCGGCCGGACGACGAGGTGGACTGCGACGACCTCGTCTGCCCGCGGCTCAAGACCCTCGCGGTCTCCTTCGGGCTCGGCCCCGGCGACGACCAGCCGCTCGCGCGCAAGGCGTGCACGGCGCTGCGCGCGCGGCAGACGGGGTGGGAGGCGACGGCGCTGCGCGCGAACGCGCCGCGGGTGGCCGCGCTCGCGAAGACGCTGAAGCACCGCGCCGCGCGCGGGCTCCGCCTGGAGCGCCTGGAGTGGCGGCATCGGGAGTGGGACGCGTCGTTGGGGCTGGGGTTCCCGCCGGGCGCGGTGGTCGGGAAGTACGAGCCGGACCCGGCGTTGTACGACCAGGCGGAGCTGGAGAGGCTGGTGGACGGACCGGTCGTGTTTGGGGGGTTTACTTATCGGAAGTAGAGTGTTTGCTGGGCTGAGGGACGGACCGTATGCATTCCGGGGAATTTGGGTAACATCGGGGTATCAGAACAGGTTCTGACGAAGGTGACTCAACCGGCGCGATTTGCTGCTCGAGCCAAACACACGCTTACTATAAGCGGGCCGGTGGGCGTTTTGTTATGTTCTTATCGACACAGTTGACCGCCGGAGCTGCGCGCTGTGCAGAGGAAGGTAGTAGAGACGTGGCAGACTCGCAGTTACTGGTGATCAAGTGTACACATGTATCGAGGGTTCACGAAAAACCTTGTTTCGAGATGAGTAGACGCTCGCCTTGTGCTCAACGACGAATAACCTAACCAGCGGATGCGCGGCAATGGCTAATTATGACATCGCTTTACAATACACGGACAGTCCAAGAACGACAAGACAGCAAGCACAACAACGACGGCAGGAACGACACGACCCAGCACATCACAACGACGACAACAACAACGCGCACCCGAGTACGCACGTCCCGACTACCCCCACGGCCTGCTTCACTTCATCTTCACCATCAGCAAGTACCGGAGCCGGATCTGCGACGCGTCGTACACGATGTACTGCGCGGGCGCCGGACACGGTCAGCGCCGCACGCTCAAGCGGAGGGAACGCGGACGAGAAACACGCACCTCGTTGTACTGCAGGTGGCCCGAGTAGTCGTCGACATCCTTCCCGGGGCCCTTGGGCATGTGGCACCCGCGCAGCTCGGGGTGCCCGAGCGCCTCTCCGGCGTCCTGCCACGCGCCGGGCTGCGTGCGGCCGAGACCCTTCGTGGCCCTGCGGGGAACCGACGGGGGTCAGGAGGGTTATTAGAGGAGAACGGGATGGGGGGCGCACCTCGCCTTGGCAGTCTTGCAGCCCTGGTCGGCGTTGTAGTTGGATGTGGTCAGCTCGTAGAACGGCTTCGCGGCGACCTCGCACAGGAGGAGCAGACCGGTGTCGTCGCTCTGACTGAAGGAGAGAGGGTCATGATAAGCGAAAGGCACGGTTCGGAAGGCAGGAAGACATACTAGGCGTGGCAGTAGTTGGCAGACTTGGACATCATCTGTCGGGTCAAGGCCCATCAGGACGGAATTGTGTGGAAGCTGAGACCAAGGGTACACACGTCCGCGAAGTAGACACCCTTGCCGAACATGTACCCAGTAACAGGGGCTGCGTGGCGAACATCAGTCCCCGATCACCCCACGCAGCGTAGCATACAACGCACCTTCGGGAGGCGCGATACGCAGCCCCTGCTTCAGGATACCCGCAAAGTTCGTCGTCCGCGACCCGTGCCACAGCAGGAACCGCTCCCCGTCCGGCAAGCCGCCGAACCCGGCCGTGTCCCACGCCGCAGTCTCGCCCTCGCGCTCGACGCGGTACGCGTTCATGACCTCCACGCTCAACTGCCTGTGCGTCGCGCCGTGCGTGTCCCGCGCGTACGCCTGCAGCGCGGCGAACTCGGCGCCCGTCCGCGCCACGGGGTCGCACTTGCTGAGCGCGAGCGAGCGGAAGCGGGCGTCGAGCGGGTTGGACGGCGAGCCGTCGGGCCCGCGCGGGATCGAGCTCGCGAGCAGCTTCGAGGCGACCTCCATGTCGCCGAGCGCGTCGACGAGCTCGAGCTCCTTCTTCAGGAGCGCGGCGTCGTCGATCACCGTCGGGCGGTTGCGGCCGAAGACGTGGGGGATAATGGAGTAGTAGCGGCCAGTCAGATCTTGGACGGCCTTGCGGAATCCTCCGTTGGCGGTGGCGACAGGCCCGTTGGGCTGGTTGATCACTTCGGACAACTCTTTGAGGGCGGCGAAGCCTTGTAGGATGGTCGACTTTGCGAGCTTGCCTAGCGGGAGCTTGTTGGCGTCGTAGTTCATTGACGAGAGGACCGCGTCCATCACCCTGAGCAAAGGTATGAGCGCTGGGGCCATGAGACAAATCTCGGTACAACTTACGAAGCGTTGAAGATAAGCTTCATGAGGACTTGTATCTCGTTTGCGAGGGTGCAGTCGGGAATCTTCTCCACGCTCTTGTCATTCGAAGAGGTCGCGGCATTTTGATCCTTTCCGTCGTCTTTATCGTCTTCTTCGTCGTAAGATCGTTCCAGCCAAGTATACTTGCCTGCGAACAGTTGAGTTCAGACAGGGGGGACGGTTGTGGACCACCTAACGTACCCTTGTGTGCCGTCATCCCAACGCGGTTGTCCCAGGCGGTCGCAGTCTTGCTCTTGAACTGGTCTTTGAACGCGGCGATACCAGCAGAAATGGAGAATGGACCCTAGGGATGCAGTTCAGCACGCGTGTGAGAGGAATGAAAGCTACACTACCAACCTTCTGCTGGCTCTGCCCGCGCTCACCAACACGGCCCCAGCGAGTGAAGAGGGTACAAGTGGTCGGGTTGCTGATTGGGTGAAGAAGCTGAAGAACGTAGAATCTGGGTGGCGGCTCAGCGTGCGGTCAATCGGAATGCGGATGTATGCGTACTTGTTCGCATTCTTCGTGAGGTCTGTCTGGTTGAGCATGGCCTCCCAGACGGCTTCCGGGGTGGACACCACCTGGTGGGTGTCTACCATACCCGAGTGCTCGTCGACAGGTGCCGCGCCGCGCTTCAGCACGGTTACCTGTCGATCGACGCGTTGGCGTAAGGTCGCGCAAGAAGAGCAATTACACGCACCATTTTCTGCGGCAGGTCCGCAGGGTCCTTCGCCTTGCCCTTCGCCTTGCTCTCTGGCTTGGCCTTGCTCGCTGGCTTTGCTTTGCTTGCTGGCTTAGCCTTGCTCGCGGGCTTCTTGCTGGCTGGTTTCTTGCTGGCTGGTTTTTTTGCGTCCTCATCCTCATCTTCCTCATCCTCATCCTCCTCAGCGTCAGCGTCAGCGTCCATCTCCACGTCCTTGTCCTCCGGCACGCTCGCCAGCTTCTTGCTCCGTCCTTTCCCCTTCGCTGCCTTCCCGTTACTCGCAGCGGTCTTGGTGACCTTCGCACCTTTCGCGACCTTCGCCTTCTTCGCCGCAGGCTTGTCCTCGTCGTCCTCGGCGTCGTCCGCGGGGTCGCCGTTGGTTTGAGTCGGGGAGTCGGTCTTCCCGTCGTCCTCATCCTCGTCGTCTTCAACATCCTTCCTCGACCGCTTCGCCCGCGACTTGGCCGCTGGCTGGGTGGCAGCCACCGCAGCGACGGCGACGGCCTTGGCCGAGGGCGCGCGAGTGCGCCCGCTCGCACGCGTCGGGGCGGCAGGGGCGGCGGCACCGTCCGTTTGAGACGCGTCCGCGGTCTTCTTCCTAGGGGGCATCGTGAAGACGGTGTGAGAGGAGCGTGCAGCACGCGGTGGGCGAGGTGGTTGCGGTTGTGGTTGTGGGAGAAAGAGAAGAGGGAATGAACACGCGCGGCGCGGCACCCCCGCCACACGCGCGACCGGGCGGCTTATATCGAGCGCCCTGAGGCTAGACGCCCGGCGTTCTGGGGCTTCCGTGTGACTCCATCACTGGGCGCGCTCCTCGATTTGGAAGGCGCCCCTCCCCGCCCGCTGATGCCACGCGGCGGGTTCTGCCTTATTAGGAAGTTGGCGGAGTCAAGGGGCGCTGTCGAGTCAGACGGTGGTCGGGATGGCGGGGCCGTGTGGCGAGCACGGGCGATAACGATAGAACGCTGCCGATGCCGATGCTGCTACCACCTCTGCCATGGCATGGGCTTCTTGCAGGGGTCTAATAATCACGGAGACTGAGGTCATTTCTACTGGAATAAAGGGGCGTTTCATAAACCGATCAGTGCTAAAGTATGCCAATATTTCAGGGTGACAAGGCGCGGATGCAAAGAATGTCGTCGATTGTGATGCTTAGGCGCCCAAACAGGAGGCTGAGAGACTGTGACACACGTGACTTGGTTTTGGAGTGATGCGGGACCTAAGTGACGCGTTGTCACGTCCTCTCTCTCTCGTTTACTGTATACTTATCCACCATCCAAGCCTCCTGTGCAAGTGCGACACGCGCTATCCTACCACTCTGCGACTGTAATAAAGGCTTAACGGTGAGTTCCATTCCGGTGTTGCCCAAGAATTCATGTCCTGATCAGCATGTTCGTCGGCAAACAGTGCAGTATGCTACAAGACCGCAATCCCAGTGTTCACATCCGCAAGTATCCTGGTGGACACGCTTTAGCGTCATCTTTGTGAGGCTTTCTGGGGATCGCGCTTGAGATTGTCATACTCAATTCGCTTCCTAGTTGCGTGGTGGTAGGGATCACCAAGGGTCCGGGTGACCCGTGCGGGTTCGCGGGTGCGGGTACCACGGGTGCGGGTGCGGGTCTCATCTCCAGGACCCGTGGACCCTTGGCACCCGTTAGCACTGCACCTGAGGCTGACGCGTCGGGCCGAACACCACTAGCTATACATTTGCTTAGTAAGGGTGGCTGGAGGCCGGACAAAGTACATGTACGTATACCACTCGGTACCGCGGTACCCCTCATGCGCACCGTCTCGCACACACTGTCTCGGCGCCCGCACCATCTCGCCCAGTGCTCTGTCTCGCCCGTGCCCTCTCTCACCCACGCCCTCTTGCCCGCACCGTCCCCCTCGCCCCGTCTCCCTCGCCCGCGCCGTCTCTCGCCTGCATTCGCCATCTCTCGCTCACGCTGTCTTTCGCTCGCGCTGTCTCTCGCCCGCGCCCTCTCTCGCCTGCACCCTCTCGCCCACGCCGTCTCTTGTGCACCGTCTCCCTCACCCACGCCGTCTCCCTCGCCGTTTCTCAGCGCCCCAGTGGGCGGCAAGGACGCGTGGTGCGCATCGAGTGATGCGCGCCACGCGTCCTTCGCCGTCCTTGCTCTCCTCCACCGCCTGCTCCCTGCTCTGCCTCACCGTCTGTCCAAGCAAACGATAGCGACTACACAGTCGTCTGTCGTCTGCTGTTGGACTGCAGTGTCACTTGGTGACACTGTTCTCCCCTCCCCCTCCTGCCCTCGACCTCGACCTCCACCTTGGTCCTCCATGCCGTCCTTCACCCACCTTACCGGCCTCCCTCACAACGTCGAGAGCGCACGAGGACGTCCATCCGGACGTCACCAGTATGGAGATCGGAATATGGGGGCCGCGGCGATGTACCGCGGCCCCTGTTTTGGTGAGTCCTCCGCCCTGCCCTGCCGTATTCCCAACGCCCACCCGTCCTCCCTGCTGCCCAGTCGACAACTACAACAGGCCAAGGACGTCCTCCCTCCTCCTCTCGGCCCTCCAAGTCGCCCTCCTCCTCTGCGCCACTCTCCTCTGCGCATGTTGTCCGCCTGCGCCACCTCCCTCTGCGTCGCCCGCCTCTGCATCGCCAAGCTCCTCCTCGTCCCTCCTCGTCCTCCTCCGCTCGCGCTGCCTGCGCACACCGCTCGCGTACGCCGCCCTCATCAGGAAAACCCTCACTTGCTAATTAGAGAAAATTCGCTCTAATTAGTGCTCATTAGCAAGTCTTCTCTAATTAGAGCGAATTAGAGTTGCACATTGCTAAGGCATCTAATTAGAGCTAATTAGACGCAAATTAGATCTTCATGAGCTCTTCATTAGCTGCAAGGTAGATCTCAAGGAGCACTCAACGAGGGCCTAATATGCTCACACAGTGCTCTCAATAGATCACACAAACACATAAGAGGAGCAAACAAATTGATATTCATCATGCTACAAGGTACAAAGTACAAACTACATATGATGACGCAGACACTGGGTATAACGGCCTCTCTGTACATACCCAGTGGGGGCTGGAAGGTGCAGGTGACGTGGGTGAGACGTGGGCGACACAGATCACGCAGGCGAGAAGACAGATAAAGTGGGCGGCCGTCGTGAAGCCGGACGAGACGGTCAACATGTGCGAGGGCGACGCGGGCGAGGGCGATGCGGGCGACAATGAGGCGGCGGGGTCAGCACCATCAGACCGGGGCAGTGAGCATGCGCGATTGCTCAGGGCAGTTGTGGAGGCGGGCTAGCGGGAGTGGTCCGCGAGCCGCGGCACTGGGAGCTCATGACTTCAGATCAAACACTGGGGATCGGGACGGTTATGACTTACTTAGCAGACTGAGAGGAAGTGGGCGCGGAGGCAGCCAGCCAGCGCGACCAGATGTGCGGGTGTTTGCCGCGTGGCAGTCCGGTTCGTCGAACGCCCACGCGGTCGCTGAGCGATGTGTGGCTCGCCTTGCAGCACACCCACCGCGCAAGGGCGTCTTCATCCTGCTGCGCATCGCTCCCGATGGTGTGCACGAACGCGAGCACAAGCCCGGATTGTGTGCTTGAACGTGGCGCGGTTCAGCACGAGCACCTGTATGGCCCCAGCAGGAGAGCGCGTGGAGGACGGGGCAGGGCAGAGCGAGCAAAGGCGACGCTGGGGTGACGCGGACGGTCGGGGCAAAGGGTGATATGTGCGGGATGGGTGGTTGAGATCAGCACAAGCACGAGAAAGTAGTGGAGAAGACACACAGGAGATGGTCGTGGCGTGATACAGGCGCAGGTCGATGACGGCGACTTGGCCGGGGGAGGGAAACCAGCCGGTGACGGTGTTAATGAGAGGGAGATACTTGTCCGAGGTATGGGATCACTCACTTCACAATGATAGATACCATCAAATGAGGTAGAATCGGCGGCGATGAGGTGTGTGGGAGAGGAGAGTGGTAGACGGAAAATGAGAAGACGATGCGCAGGAAGAAAGGAGCTCACCGGATTAAAGTCACTACGTGGCGAGCACACGCTGTCGCAGAGGGTATCCTTGGACGAGAGGAGGGAGCTGGGGAGCCAGTGAACATGCGTGATGATGATTCATGCGTGCTCGTACGCATGGAGCACGGGAGGCTGGCGTGGTCGATATAGAGGGGATTGGAAGGTGGTAAGGGTGAGGGTGAGCCAGAGAGCGAGCGCGGCGAAGTTGCCGCAAGCGCGGAGTCCAGCCGACGCGCGTCCGTTCACACGCGAAAGTGGCGCCTGCCAGCGTGTCTTTCCCTTCCCCCGTCCCTCATCGTCCGCCGTCTGGCCATCGACTGCAGCATCAACCGCAATCCGCGACGTGTCCGATGCGGCAACGTTCTATGGAACAGGTACGTCCACCGCGTTCGTCTCATCATCGACCACCTCCCTCGCGCCGACGTGTGCGAGCCTCCCCCTTCAGAGAGCCCGAGCTCGTCCAAAATAAAGCCCCCCACCGATCCCAGCCACTATAACCACAGCCGCAGTGCACACGAAGAGGTACGTTGGTACAATCCCATTCTTCGCGCATCCTGCTCACGCCCCAGCCCCGGTTTCCTCCCTCCGACATCCTCTAAGACCCGTGCCCTGTACACGGCCAGCGCCGATCCTCAGTCGTCGACACCACGCCCGACGCACCCCGCGATCGATATGACCCGTTGGTCGCCGACCCGCCGTGCCCGATATCATGCGATTGTGAGTTCATCGCCCACCCCACTCTTGATGCTGGTATGCCTTCCCCTTCCCCCCTGCCCTGAGCTCGCTCGCTCGCGCTCATTCCACCACACCGCCCTCAGGAATCATGCACCCGCGTTACCCCGAGCAGGTCGCTGCCGGTCCGTATCCATGAGCTCGGGGACCTCCGCCGCTAGCTCGAGGTCAAGAATTGCCCCGCTAACGCGCTCCACCCAGGACGTCGACCCCTCCTCTTCCCCCAACTGCTCGCAGTACGAGCTCGTCAAGCTCGAGAACGAGCAGCATGACGCTGGTGAGCACGTCTTCGCTCTGCGTCACACCCAGCGTGAGCTTATGGCCCCGTCGCCACGTCACACCCGCATCGCCCACCTCAACCACAACACCTGCGTTATTCACCTTGCCCGCCTCACTCGTGTCGCGATCTCGGCCACCGCTCATCTCGCCCGCGTTGCCTATCTTGCCCGTGTCGCCCTCTGCTCCCACACCGCGCGCAACCGCATCGCCCACTTCTTCCGCATCGTTCATATCGCCGTCTTTGCCCACCTCGCGCGTGTCACCTGCATCACCCACTGGAGCTTTGTGAGTCATTTGCGAATCTTGCTGAAATCGTTCCTAACCAACGGTCGTGGTGCACGAACACACCAGCGTGCATGCCGGCTCAAGTACAAGTGGCACTCGACATACGCGCAGACGAGCCTGTTCGACTCGCGCAGGGTAGCCGGCCTGCCGTTCATTCATCCACCCCTCCTAACGTTCACCTCGCTCGTCGCACACACCTCACCTGCGTTGCGTGACACGTCCGCATTTCGCCCCCGCGTCGCCCGCGCCCACATCGCCCACACCCGCGTCATTCACGTCGCCATGTCGCCCACGCGCCTCGTCTGTGTCGCTCGCTTCCCCTTGCCAGGTTATCCATGTCGCTAGTGTCATCCATGGTCACCCATCTCGTCTGCATCGTCCATATCGCCTGCGTCGCCACCCACCTCGCTTGTTTCGCCCACGTCACCTGTGTCATCCGTATTGGATTCTTTAGTCGAGTGGCTGTATGTCTGTCTGTCTTGTAGTCTTTAGTCTTTACTCTGTATCTCGTAGTACAACAAATATAGAGCTTCTCCTTTACCTTTGTGTGATCTATTGAGAGCATTGTATGAACATATTAGGCACAAATTGAGTCCTCTTTGAGATCTATCTTGCGGCTAATGAAGAGCTCCTGAAGATCTAATTTGCATCTAGTTAGAGCTAATTAGATGCCTTAGCAATGTACTACTCTAATTCGCTCTAATTAGAGAAGACTTGCTAATGAGCACTAATTAGAGCGAATTTTCTCTAATTAGCAAGTGGGGGTTTTCCTGATGCTGCTTCACACCACCCTCCTCTCTTGCGCCGCGCTCCTCTGCCCGTCACCCGCCTCCTCCGCCTCCGTCCACGTTGCCCGCCTCCGCGCCGCGCTCCTCCAAACCGCGCTCCTCCGCCCGCCTTGCCCTTCTCCGCGCTGGCCTCCACCCTCCTCGCCCGTCCTGCTCCTCCTCGCCCTGCTCCGCCTACGCTTCTTGCCCCTTTCGCACCGCCCATCTGCTTACTGCCGCCCGCCCCCGCATTGCCCGCCTCGCCGTTGCCCTTCTCCGCGCATGTTGCCCGCCTCTGCACTGCCCTCCTCCGCACTGTCTTCCCCCGCGTCCGCCTCGCCTGCGTCCGCGTTGCCCTCCTCCGCCTCGTCCAGCTCCCCCCGCCTCATCCAGCTCCCCCCGCCTCACCTCCTCCGCCTCGTCCCGGCCCTGCGCCTCCTCCCTCGAGCCCTCCTCCATCTCTGCCTCGCCTGCATCCGCGTCACCTACCTCCGCCCGCGCTGCCCTCCCCTGCCTCGCCCGCCTCGGCACCGCCCTCTGCCTCCCTCCATCTGTCCCCTCCTGTAGTAGTGTACAATAAATATAATAATGCACAGCGTCTCTCGCCTGTGCCGTCTCCCTTCTCCCATGCGCCATCTCCCTCGCCCGCACCGTCTCTGTCCCGCGCCTTCTCGTCTGCGCCTTCTCGCCCATACTGGAGTCTCACCCACGCCATCTCTCTCGTGCCATCTCCTGCGCGTCACCGTCTTGGTCTCGCGCGTGCCGTCTCATGCGCCTCATCTCGCACATGCCGTTTCGCGCGTGCGGTATCGCATGCATGCTCTTGCGTGCAATACCTCACTGGTGACTCGTCCCAGGCCTGTTCACCCGCGGGTGTCCGCCGCGGGTGCACACCCGTGAGATACCCGTCCGACCCGTGTGTATGCTGACCCTCGGGTCTACGGGTGCGGGTGTGCGCGGGTACGGGTGCGGGTCGAATCAAAATCACCCGAGGGTCACCCGTGGTGAACCCTACGTGGTGGGAACCTTGTGGCAAGCCGGCAGTGAGGGGAAACGATGGCCGAGGGGCGCTCTGGTCACTGTAGCGCCCCACGTGTTCGGTCTTGGTCTGCGGGAGGGAAAAGCGGAGCGCCCGTCCGGGAAGGTCGGGCCCGATGCTGGGCAGAACGCGAGTGTGAGTCGCGATCCCGGACGGTCCGCTTGAGCGCGAGGCCGGAGTGCGACGCGTTCTGCGCCACTCTCACAACCAAAGCGCTGGGAGTGGTGGGTGGGTGCGCTTTGAGCTGCGTGGGTGCGATGCGGGAGGAGACGAGAGGCGATAGCCTTTAGCGCGCTAGCGCGCGTCTCCCTCATCCGGCAACCACCGGCAACCCACGCCTAGAAAGCACCCGTTCGGCCGAGGCGCTCGTTCCTCGCGCCTCGTTCGAACCTCACGCTTCCTAGTTGCGTGGTGGGAACCTTGTGGCAAGCCGGCAGTGAGGGGAAACGATGGCCGAGGGGCGCTCTGGTCACTGTAGCGCCCCACGTGTTCGGTCTTGGTCTGCGGGAGGGAAAAGCGGAGCGCCCGTCCGGGAAGGTCGGGCCCGATGCTGGGCAGAACGCGAGTGTGAGTCGCGATCCC
Organism: Epithele typhae; assembly: GCF_022376455.1. Classification (NCBI taxonomy): domain Eukaryota; kingdom Fungi; phylum Basidiomycota; class Agaricomycetes; order Polyporales; family Epitheliaceae; genus Epithele; species Epithele typhae. Next base: position 135,202 of record NW_025954235.1, read on the forward strand.
TCCCGGTCCTTCCCACCCCCGCTCGATTGCAACCAATCGATCCGCTTCCCACGGATACGCTCCCGCCCGCGCGAGGGATGCCGCGACTAACCCAACGCGAACACCAACAGTCGCGGAAACCGAGCCGCGGCTCACCCAAACAGTGAGCGTGACAGTATGAATTACAGTTTTTTTGGCCTTAGTCCACTTTTTCATGGAGTCTGCCGCTGTTAGTACCCTCGCCGAGTTCGACGCCTGGGACAGGAATAGTGGTACAATGCACTCGATACTACGCCAATACTTGAGGAAAGCGCGCGACTGCCAGCTGCCCAGCGCCGCCACAATGTCCGGATTTGTCCCCCTCATGAGCCACTCCGTCGTGCCGCCGATCCGGAAGCAGTGCCCGGTCAGAGGCGGGAGGCCCTCGTCTCTCCAAGCGGCTTGGCATCTCGCTAAGAACCAGTCGCGCGTCATTGGTGCCCAGGTCCCCCCGGGGGTCTCAAACGCGAAGAGTGGGGCGTCCGTCGGCACTGCGCTGTTGAGGTGGAGGTGGTGCGTGAGCGCCTTCACTGGTGATGGCTCTACATCAGTCTCCCGAAGGATGACGTCCGCCCCTTGCCGCTTGGTTGACTTCGTCCACGGAATGTGGAAAGACGCGAAGGCGCCACCTGTCGTGGCTGTGCCTCGCTTGACTGCCACCCCGCGCGCGACGTGCCTGTCCGCGCGGAATGCTCCCGCTGACGGAATGGTCAGCTCTCCTAGCCTGTGTGTGTGTGTTAGCCCGCGATCTTCGCGCGTCGTCTGCGCTTACCGTCTGCACCCCCAGAACGCGCAGCTCGCCACTGCCAGGACCGCGGCGTCGAACGTGTCAGTCAGGTCCAGCCGCCGGAGCAGCGCTTGCATGTGCGCGACGGTAACCGGTGGCCGCGGGTCCTTTCCCCGGGGCGCGCATTTTGTTGCCCCCTCGCATACTGCCTTCAACAGCCGCATGTCGGTGTATTTCCAGGTCGCGCCGTTCATGGTGTGCCAGTACCCGATCCCCGCAACCCAGTTGTCGATGGTAGACCGGGACTTCTGACCCGCGTGACTCGCGACGAAACAGGCCATCAAGATGTCTGATGCTGGGAAACGCGCGTCTTCGGCTATCTCGCGGTCGTCGCAGTATTGATGGTACCTCAGCAGGCCGGCTCCGTAGCATTTCCGTGTCGCGGGCTCCAGTCGATTCAACACTAGCATGAATACTTTTTCGATGTCTTTCTGCGGTACAATCCCCAATAGGTTCTGCCGCGAAGCTATCGCGTTCGGTGCGGTCCACAAGGCTAATCGGTCATCTGCTCGTACGAAAGGTCGGTAGGGGGATGGTCTTAGTTCGTTTTCGGCTCTCGGTTTTCTCGGAGTTCGCCCGGTCTGGGCTCGCGGTGAGGGGGCGTGCGCGCTGGTTCCGACGCCACGCGTGTCCGCGTCCCTCCCCTTGCCGGGCGCGCCCGCACGCGCGGGCGCGTTTTTGACTCGCGCCGTCTTAGGCATGTGGCACGAGGAAGAGCGCCAACTCGGGCGGGAGCGCGAAGCTCGGTTTGAAGGTCGGGTTGCCGGTCCAGGCGCCGCGAGACACCGGATCTGCGAGGTTGATTTTCGTGTCCACGTACTCCAGCCGGAGCGTCACGTTCCTGGCCATGCAGACCGCTTCGATCCTCTGGATCACTAGATTCACCTGAAAGTTCCTGCTCTTGCCGTTCTCGATGGCGCCGATGACCCCTTGATTGTCGCTCCGGATCCACGCGTCGGCGTCCCTCACGTCCTTCCCCTCCAGCCATAGCACCGCGAGCTCGATTGCCACCGCTTCCGCCCAGCCGATGTCCCTTCCCGCAGTTCGCCACTCCGCCAGGGGGACCCTCCACCGCCAGGCGGCCTCCGCGCCCTCCGCGACGAGTCCCACGCCCCACTCTGAGGACGCGTCCACCCAGATGCCGAAGTCCACGGGCGGGCCGCGCGCAACGAGCTGGCGCGTGATGCCCTCGCGTCCCAGAGTCTCGGTCCACCACTTGATGTCGGTGACTACCGACTTCTGCGGGTAGCGCTCGGCCTCCGGACGCGGGTTGGCCCCGAACTTCGCGATAAAGGCCTGTAGGCTGGGCAAACGCGAGCGGCCCGTCACGTAGACGAAGGTGATGTGTTGAAGCGTGCCCAGGAGACTCTGCGCGTCCTTGAAGCGGAGGCGCGCCTTCTTCTCGCAAACGAGCGCCCTCGTCGCCTCTGTCTTGGCGAGGTACTTGGCCCGCTTCTCGTCGGAGAGGCCGACGCGCTTCGCCGCGATCCACCAGCGGAAACCCGTGTAGTCGATTATGTCGCCGTGGGGGAAGCATTTCGGCGCGCTCCACCGCACCCCGAGCCGGGCTGTAAGCTCGATGATGTCCATGATGTCGTGCCCGTACTTGTAGACGCCTGGCGCGATCTCCTGGAGTGGGTAGCGCAGATTGGCGAGGTCGTCCACCCACTTGTGGTTCCGGCCCATCCCCACGGCCTCGATGACATCCACGACTGCGTCCATCACTTTCCCTTGCTCGCCTGTGCCTGACGAGACACCGAATGGGACCCCATGGTCGATCTCGTACTTGCCCTTCCGCCCTTGAATGACGATGTACGCTTTGTGGCCAGGGTATACTGGTATGTTTCTGAAAGCCGACTCGATGTCCATCGTCGCCCCCTGAGTCCCCGGCGGTGCCGCGATGATCTAGTCACGTCGTTTGGTTAGCCTTCTGGCTCTCGGGTTTGAATCATGCTCCCGCGCCCGACTTGCGCTCTCGCGCATGGCTCGCGCTCTCGCGCCCGACTCATGCTCTCACGCCTGGTTCTCGCTCTCGCGCTCGCGCTCCTGCCTTGCGCTCCCCGCATCCGCCTCGCGCTCCTCGCATCCGCCTCGCGCTCCTCGCGTCTGCCTCGCGCTCCCCGCGCCTGCCTCGCGCTCCCCGCGCCTGCCTCGCGCTCCCCGCGCCTGCCCCGCGCTCCCCGCGCTCGTCCCGCGCTCCCGCGCTCGACTCGCGCTCCTCGCGCCCGACTCGCGCTCCTCGCGCCCGACCTGCGCTCTCCACGCCTGGCTCGCGCTCTCTGCGCTTCCTGAGCCCCCACCCCGCGCGACTGCGCCATGACCTCGGGCGCGCATCTGCGGAGGCCCCATAAGGAAAGTTGTGCTCACCGAGTCTGCGAGGTGCGCCGCTGAGCCCCAGACCGTGGGGAACAGGTCAGAGTCTATCCTCCCGTTGACCGACAGGCCGTACTCGTCCTCCTTCGAACAGTCTTGGATCAAGCGCAGCTTGCCGTTGGCTTTCGGAACCACGGAAAGCGGGGACGAGATGAACGGTCCCTGCAAGATCTCCTCCACTTCCTCGCGCGTGTACGGGCCGGACATGCGCCCGATTTCGCGCTCCCCCTTGATGTAATTTTCGATAAAGTCTGCGTGTGTCTCGGCCCCCGGGTAGTTGTCATGAACAGTCGTGTGCAGGATGGGGGACATGTCGCCAAGAGGGAAGCCTTCGCGCATCCAGCGCGCCAAGAAAGGGTGCTTGTGTCTGATGCCAAGCTCGTCCAGCGCCGACTCCCAAGCGTCCGGATCGTAGGGCGACGTGACGCGCTCACGCACGGGTGCACACGAATTGCGTTGCGGGATGGTCGGGACTACCACAGAAGGTGCACCGGTGGCAGTCGTGCGTGTTCGGGCACCAAGTCGACTTGCAAGGGAGAATTCCGCCCACGTTCCAGGCGGAACAGATCTCGTGGTTCCCGTCGCGTGTGAACAGTTTGATGCCCTTTCCGTAGATGAAGGCGGGTTTGCCGGCAGCGCTGAATTGCGAGTTGCACTTGCTCGCTCGGTGGCCGTCCCTGTTGCAGTTGAGGCAGAACATCCCGCGGCCGAAAGGCTGCCTGCCTTGCTGAAAGGGCCGCTGCTTGTCCTTCCCGCCTGAGCCCCCAGGGTGTCCGCCCCCCGAGCCGCTCCCGTTGGCGTTCCCACCGGAGCTGCCGCCAGCCTGATTGCCGCCAGAGTTGCCACCAGTGTAACCGCTGCCGGCTTGGCCGCCCGGGTAGCCTCCGCCATTGTAGCCGCTCCCGCCGCCCGAGTACCTGCCCCCGTTCCGCTGTCCGCGCGAGTCCGAAGGGGCTGTGCGTCCTCCGGTTGGGTGTGTGCCGACGCCGAAGCTCGTGTACTGGTGACGTGCGAGCATCATTGCCTTCACGTACGTCTGGCTGCCGACGAAGAAGGCTGATTTCTTCCCGGGGGCCTCTGTGAACCAGGTGTAGCGCAGTTCCATGTCGAATGCCCGAAGCGCGGGGAACGAGACCTTGAAGTCGGCCTCGTTTTTGATGTACTCCACGTGCTCGCGCCAACGCGCGATGACCGCTGGCTTCACGACTCCCTCCATACAGCCGTCGAGCATGTTGCGCCAGGCTTCCTCCCAGTCGGCGCTCAGCATCAGACGCTCGTCCGGGAAGGTCGAGATGTCGAGGATGTGGTGTTTCTTCTCGCCGTGTAGGGCTTCTGACTTGATCAGCTTGCGTGCCGACGCTCCGGTCCGCAGGCCGCGCAACGCGTCATTCGTCATAGCCGACAGCGGGATGTAGTAGCCGTGCCGCAGCATGGTCTTCAGGCGCGGGTCCACGGGTGCGCGGTTCTTCGAGAAGATGTCGTCTTCTTCGTCTCCATCCCCGACCAGGGACTCCGCGTCTTCATCGGCATCGAAAGCCGCATCGGCGCCCCCTTCCGAGCCGCTGCTTGAAGGGGGGGGGCTCCCCCCGGGCGGGCTGGTCGGGCTCGCCAACGCAGCCTTCTGCAGGCGCCGCTGTAAAGTCTTCAGGATGACTTCCGCAGCCTTCGCCACGGCCTTCTTGTTCGTGTTCGACTTTGCCGCCCCGGCGCGCTTTTGACGAGCGGACCTCTCGCGCGCGGCAACTTCGCGTGCGGCCTCTTCGCGTGCGGCCTCGCGCGCGGCCTCTTCGCGCGCGGCATCTTCACGTGCGGCCTCCTCGCGCGCGGCCTCCTTGCGCGCCTGGCGCTCCCGCTCTTCCGCCCTCGCGGCCTTCCTCTTCTTCCGCTCTTGCTCGTCCATCACCGCCTGCTCCCTTTCTGCGATGAGCCTTGCTCGCTCCCTGTCGAGGTACTCTTGTTCGGCCTCGGCCTTCTGGTCAATGTACATCGACACGGCCTGGGGCCGAGAATAGCCTTGCTCCATTAGGAGCGCGATGCTCCACTCCTGCACCTCCACCTCATTCGCGCCCTCCTTGAGAGGGCCTATGGGCTCGGCCATGTCATCGTCCAACTCGTCCTCGCCGTACTCGTCCACTGCCATGTCCGTCTGACCATCGGCGTCTCCCTGGTCATCGACATCCTCTTGGCCAGCGTCCTCGTCGATCATCTCCTCGTCGGCCATCTCCTCGATGTGCGCTCCGCCATCTCCGCGGTCTACCCCTTTCTCGGCGTCGATCCGCTCACCACGTGCGGGGCCGCCTGCGCTGCCGCGCGGCCGGCCAGAACCTTCGCCCTCCGCGGTTGCGGGATCCATGCTGACCCGTGGTACCGTGCCTGTGGTGATAGACGATGCGTGCGTGTGATCACCGAAGAAGCTAAGCGATTGCCCGGCGCCAGGGGGAGCCTTCCAGGCTTTGCCGGTGCCGTAAGCTTGAGCTTCGGGCTTTTTCACGCCTTGCGGGTGGTAAGAACCGCTTGTGTTGGGTTGGTTGACCATTTTTGAGCGTTTTCTCGTATTTCTAGTGACTATATGCGCTTTGAGCTGCGTGGGTGCGATGCGGGAGGAGACGAGAGGCGATAGCCTTTAGCGCGCTAGCGCGCGTCTCCCTCATCCGGCAACCACCGGCAACCCACGCCTAGAAAGCACCCGTTCGGCCGAGGCGCTCGTTCCTCGCGCCTCGTTCGAACCTCACACTCCTCAGCGGTACGTCATGTGGCGTTATACGTGCGTGCGGTTGGCATAACGTGTAACGCGCCGCTCCTACGCAGGTATGCCTCATCTCCAAGCGTACTTACTGTCCGTTCGGACTTGGAGTTAGCATTTGAAGTGGGTCTGCTGAAGCCCTCTTGACAGCGTCTGATATGTCAGTGCAAATTCGGAACTTCTGTGGATCTTCAAGGCGCCAGATGACGCTGATTATAAGTAGGGCAAATGTCGTACTACGGTACGAAGAACATAGACACTTCTACCATATACTCTCTTGCTCAACATGTCTCCGCCCAAGATGCTCTACAGTGCGCATCTGCGTCCTTCCATTGAGCTAGCTGACACGTCTTGCAGCTCGCCTCGGGACCTCTGGTCTCAAAATATCGAGGATCATCCTTGGGTGTATGTCGTACGGCGACCCGAAGTGGCAGAGCTGGGTGCTCCCCGAAGACGAGGCGATCAAGCACATCAAATTCGCGTGAGCCCAGACCCCGCGTCGGCGTACAGTTTGTATACTGACGTCACGACTTTCAGCTACGACCACGGGATACAGACGTTTGACACTGCCAACGTGCGTTCAGATGCGGCGCGCGGTCAATGGACACTGTTCTCACAGGTCGTGATTTGCAGTCATACTCGAACGGTCTTTCTGAGACTATCCTTGGCAATGCCATCAAGACTCTCGGCCTTCCGCGCGACGAACTCGTGATCATGACCAAGGTGAGCTGATTTCAGGCGTTACGAACGTGGATAGTCACCGATTATACCGCTGCCCGGATTAGGTGTCCTCTCCTGTCATGGCGGAGACCGGGATAGACTTCTACGCAACGGGTAAAACCGCCGAAAAATTCGGCAACATCAACCAGCACGGGCTGAGCCGCAAGGTACTTCACGAAGTTTCATTGATATACTTCCTTCTTACTGAATACCGCTCTTGGGAGTAGCATATCTTCGACTCTGTGAAAGCGAGCCTCAAACGCCTACAAGTAGACTACATCGACGTACTTCAATGTGAGTTCCTGCGTACCCAGATATACTGATAATGTCCAACACTTTAAGAACAGGCCATCGCTTCGATTACAGCACCCCAATCGAAGAGACAGTGGGTGTCCTAGGTTTCTGCACCTTCACCCACAGTGCTAACGTGTTATCGAAGATGCATGCACTGCACGATGTCGTTAGCTCGGGACTCGTGCGCTACATCGGGATGAGCTCGTGCTATGCTTATCAGTGTCCGTCCTCCTCCACGCTAACGCACTTCGCTCATGACTAACCTTCATGAGCAGTTCATCAAATGCAGAGTGCGTCCACGCAAGCACACCCTTAGATGAGGCACTGACGCTGATTTCTCACCGCAGACTACAACATCCAGAACGGCTTAACGGCCTTCATCTCCTTGCAAAACCACTACAGCTTGCTCTATCGCGAAGAGGAACGCGAGATGTTCCCGACGCTCAAGGTAAGCTGTCACACCCGGCCCCTCCGTCTTCGCGTCATCCAACCCTCCTGGCACAGATGTTCGGTGTCGGAGCGACCCCCTGGTCTCCGCTCGCCCGCGGCGCACTGGCCCGTCCTTCCAACGTCGAGTCCACACGGGGAGGTTCTGACCGGTCCGTGCCTGCATTCGACGTCCCGACGAACATTTCCTGATCCGCGCGCAGGTTGCTCGCGTGGTACCAGAGCGCAGCCTCGGAGAGTATAGTCTCCCAGTACGTCTCGCCCGATGCGCGTCGAGCTCGAGCTCCTTAGGCGTGTTGAAGCTGATCGCACGACGATGACGTCAGTGTCGAAGAGCTGGCGAAGCGCAAGGGCGTGAGCATGGCGCAGGTTGCGATCGCGTGGATGCTCTCCAAGGAGGGCGTCTCGGCACCGATCGTGGGCTCGACGAGCCTCGAGAACCTTGAAGACATCATCGGTGTGTGTTTCTCGATGTGCCGTATCGAATGAAGTGTCCTGAGTCTTGCGTTAGGGGCTTTGGACGTGAAGCTCGCACCGGATGAGATCGAGTATCTCGAAGAACCATACGCCCCGCAAAAGGTGGTCGGGCACTGGTAACTGAATCACGGCAACGGAAGTAACAAATCAGCGCCTTGTTGATTCCCCGCCACTGTAGTACACCATGCTGTCCAGGCCATAATGATCAGTAAACCTCTGAGAATATATGACATATGTCATTGAAACCTTGCCGCGTGCAAATACGGACACTTTAACTAACAGTGCCCTCTACTTCTCCTCACCAGTGGCCGAGAGTCTTGAGCGGAGTATACGGCTCCTCGAGGTACTTCATCTCCTCCTCGCTGAGCTTCACGTCCAACGCCCCGAGGATGTCCTCGAGGTTCGACAACCGCGTCGTGCCGACGATGGGCGCGGTCACCCCCGGCTTCGCCAGGATCCACGCCATCGAGATCTGCGCCATGCTGACGCCCTTCTTATTCCCGAGCTCCTCGATCCGCCGGGTGAGCTCGGGGAGAAAGGGGATGTCGTACGCGCCTTGGAAGCTGCAGGCCGGGGGTCGGTGGTCAGGCGGCGGTGGGGTGGACGGAAGCGACTCACGCGTCTTCTTTGCTCCGCACGGTCTTGATGCTCACCGAGTGGGTGAGGAGGCCGCGGCCGAGCGGGGACCACGGGATGGACCCGACGCCGAACATCTGCGAGCGATGGCACGAGGCCGTGAGCGAAAGGATGGAACGCGAACCCCCGTAGCGGAGTCGATGCCCACCTTCAGCGTGGGGAACATCTCACGCTCCTCTTCGCGGTACAGCAAGCTGTAGTGGTTCTGCATTGACACGAAGGGCGTGAGGTTGTGCGTGATCGCGTAGTCTGCGGGAGCGTGTCGTCAGTGTATAAAGCATGCCGGATCAGATAGAGACACACTCTGCATGGCGTGGAACTGGTAGGCCCAGCACGAGCTCATGCCGATGTAGCGCACGTAGCCGGCTTTGACGACGTCGTGCAGTGCTTGCATCGTCTCTTCGATAGGAGTGTTGTCGTCGAAGCGGTGGCCTGCAGCCAAAGCTGAGTCAACGCGTCGCTGTCTGCTATGGACATGCTAATCACACTGAAGGAGGTCGATGTGGTCGAGCTGCAGGCGTTTAAGACTAGCCTTCACAGAGTCAAAGATGTGCTGCGGCCAGTCACGAATGTCAACTGCTGGGGAGGGTACGAGTCATAATCGAAGATCGACCGACCTTCCTGTTGAGACCCTGCTGGTTGATGATGCCGTGGTCCAGCGGGTTCACGCCCGGGACCCAGAAGTCGAGGCCAAACTCCTTCGCTATCGGGAAGTATAGCTTGGTCATGATCACGAGCTCATCGCGGGGGAGGTTCAGCTGTTTGATCGCCTTTCCGAGTATGATCTCGGACAATCCGTTTGAGTATGTCTGTGCACCTGGAGTGAGCGGCGCATGTAGACCCTACGGGCACGAACATGGCGTACGTCTGCAGTGTCGAATGTTTGGATGCCGTGGTCGTATCTGTTATGCAATGTCGATGAGCATGCCGGCCCGGGGTGTGTGAACGGATTCCCACAGAACGAGAGAGGTACTCACGCATACTTGATGTGCTTGATCGCCTCCTCCTCGGGCAGCACCCAGCCTTGCCAGTCGGGTGTTCCGTATGACATGCAGCCGAGGATGATCTTGGACACCTTCAGCCCCGAGGAGCCCAGACGAACTGCGGGCGTGGGGTTAGTTTCCGGCGAACTTTACGTGTTGAGATAAGAGCGCACCGTACGGCATCTTGGGAGTCATGATGATTTACAAGTCCAAGGGAGAGTGAGAGCGATCTTGGGCGTAGCGTCCGGCATATATAGCTGCTGTACGGTGCGTGGGCATAACTGCGCTACTATGCTTCTGCGCCATCCGACCGGGGGATTCGACGGTGGGTGCGATGATGTCAGCGTTATCCGACCGGGGGATTCAATGGTGACCGAGGCTTTCTAAATATATAGGAGGTTGTACTAATCAGATTCCGATCGTGGAACATCGTCCATCGAGGTTCTTCGAGTCGATCGAGAAAGGATCAACACTCACTTAGGATGTAAGCACTGGTGAGAAAGGCCATGCCTCAAAGGCTGCGGATTGTGTTTGTGTGTGACGATTTTGCTGCCCGAGCGCACGTCCGAGGAGTCGGAAGAAATGACAAAGAAACGAACTCAACTGCTCATAGACCATAGCTCTTACGGAAATGTAGAAGCCATCCGCGCTATGTCACTCGCACGATCTTCGCTTTGTCTCGTGTTTGGACGATGAAGATGGGAGTTGGAACGTTGAACGTTGACGTCGAGAAACAAACAAGGTACGAGAGCCGCCTGATTAGACGCCCGTGTCGGAAACTGCAGTGCTGACTAAGCGGAGTCTTGCGGACGGGATGTCTCTGGCTTTCCGGCGCGACTCGCGAGTGCTTGAGCTCGTACTTGTCCCTCCCCCTCGCGGATACTTCATTATCGGTCCCATTAGCCTGCAATAGAGCGGGTAAGCAGGCTGCGGTGGAGGTTGTCCTGTCTTCGACCAATCAGTGACCATCGTCGTCACTGGCTCAATCGTGGCCTCCTGAAGATGGCCCGAACGTCCGCTGTGAACGGACATTCTCAAAATACTGCCTGCAAGCCGCACATCCCGCAACATTTTTGTACTGTAGCGCCTTGAGCAATCTCCAAAGGTTTCGTACAGTCACTTCGCGGTGAGTACATATAGCTACCGTGCATACTATGCCAATATCGAGTGCGCTGACTCGAAAAGCCTCAGATCACCTCGCCCCTCGGACATGAACGCCAACTCTCCACCGACAGTGCCGCTCTTGGGCGTCGTTCTTGATTCCGGTCCGCCCGTAGGCAGCACGGACTACACGACTATCGTTGTTGTCCACGGACTGATGTGGCGCGGAGGTGAGATCTTGAGATCCCCGTACTTCGAGTTTGAAATCTCTGACCGCGATTTTCGCGCAGAGGGGTTTCAGAAGCTGCTTCCTATATCGGCACGATACAACGCCTGTACAATCGCGCTCGCTCGGCGTGGATACCCAGGATCCGCGTCATATTCTGAAGAAGAAATCTCCGTATTGAAGCGCCTTTCCACCGCATCCCCTGACTCAGCCGAAACAACTCAGGAAGTCGACGACTTTCTCAAACAGCAAGCGCGCGAGCTGTACGACACCCTCGCGGACTTCGCGAAACGTGAGAACATCCCGCGCGTGCACGAGGACAAGAAGGGCGGGATCGTCGTCGCCGGCTGGTCGTACGGCTCGCGCCTCATGCTCGCGTTCCTCGCACACGCGCACTCCTTCGCGCCGTCCCACGGCGCCGATCTTCTCACTCATCTCCGTCGCGTCATATTCTATGGTACGCTTCCTCGCGCCCAACGTAGCCCCGACTCCATGGAAGGTTGACCTGGACGTGTACGCACAGATAGCTCCTTCATGGCGTTCGGGTACCCCTCCCCGCCTGGGGGCTCGCATCCGCTGCACCAGTCTCTGAACGCGTCAGCAAGCCCCACCGAGCGCCTCGAGCGCTTCCACGCCTGGGTCACCGGGTACTACGCGCACCGCAGGCCCCGCTCTCCCGCCGCCCCATCCACTGAAGAAACGCAGGAGGATGGGGAAGGGGAAGGGGAAGGGGATGAAGGATTCGTGTTCGACGGCGCGGTCGCGGACTCGCCGCTGACCACCGCGGAGCGCGCCGCGCTCGTGTGGGAGCCGCCAGGGCGCGAGCCGGACAGGAGCGACACGCTCGTCGCGCGGATGAGCGCGCGCTCGGGAGCGTACGCGCGGATGAGGCGCGCGGTCATGTTTGGGGGAGGGAGAGAGGGCGGGACGGATGGGAGCGGGCTGGCGCGTGCGAGGGCGGAGTGGTGGACGCGTGTCGAGGTGCGGGTCGTGTGGTGCGAGCGCTCGATCTGGCCCGCGGTGTGGGGCGCGATGTGCGTCGCGCGGGAGGTGGAGGGGGCGAAGGGGGCGGGGAGAGCGGTGCGGCCGGTCGTGATCGTTCGGGTTCGGGATGCGAACCATTTCGTGAGTGGGTCTCTTTCGCGCGCCGGATGGAGACCTGACGCGATTTGCAGGCCCACTGGGACTATCCGGAACGAACAATACAGGCATTCTTGGGCGATGAAGAGGACGTGAAATAGTCCGGCACGAAGAAAGGCAGGCGATACTTCAAACGAGTAGTGATTCAGTGGAAGCAGAGATACGTGTTCGGCGACATTGACATACATGTCTATGGTATAAAGACGGAGCGGCCCGGCGAGGGAGGTACTGTTACAAGAATTTGAACCCGCTCGGATCAGTAGCGAATCAGTTGACAAGCGCAAGGGTCGAGAAAAGCTGGCATACTAGTACATTATATAAACGGTGCCCCGAGTCTACCCATGGTCCTGATTGCGTCGCGGAATGCTTCGCCAGAGATCTATGTCATATGGTCCAATTGAGGGGGTAGGTGCAGAGTGGCTCTCTGCTTTGACTCGTTCGTAAGGCTCGCGCGCGTACCGGAGGTCTCCGAAGTCCGGAAAGTCAACTCCGGGCATCCCGGCGCTCTATAGTTCGATCCCGCGCTATGTCTTTTTGTCTTTTTTCGCCGCTTGCAAGTTCCCCGCAGCTACCGCAGCTACATATACACAATCGTAAGGCTCGCCTAAGCCATGATCAAGGTCCTTTTGAGCGACATGTTTTGCTCCCTGCCGTTGTCATTGGGTTTCAGCACTTCACCTCGCATCGATTGTTCGCCTTGAGCCGCCTTGGCAATCGCCCATATGAGCCGACTTGGTCTCCGCGAAACTATGGCTACTCATGACGCCCACCGCCAAGCGCACTACGTAAGTCATGCTTCTAGAGTTACATTTAGTAACGACGATCGACTCCGTCCCATGCACATGCACGTGTTCCGACAATTACCACCGGCGGATATAGCCTTCTGAGGCGTTAGAGAGGCTTCTCGGTCTCGGACTCAGTTGCATCGTGCCTGAGAACTAACCATCGGCTGTCCTTCCAACGCTGCAACACGAGGTCCATCCGTGGCTGTTGACACTAGCTAGTAGTTCGCTTTCTATCCCCCTCACCATCATGCCCAGTCACGAAACCAAAGCTGCAGTGAGATCAGAAAGGACGAGAACGAGATGGTATTCCGTACTTGCAAGCGACGAGAGCAAGAAGACATAGTGACGATAGCTAGCATTAGTGAGAGATCGTGAAATACGAGGGGCGGGAGGCAAATGTCCTTGATGGCGCTGAGCACATCATTCAACTGCGGGGTGGTCGACGCCGGGTGGAGCGTCGCCTCTCTTGGAAGTCGTGAGAGGCGGCGACGAAGACGAAGACGACGCGGTGGCAAACTCGCAGGGTTGGCGGCGTTGGATGCATTGTCTGCAACATACCAAATCGAGTGATCAGCGTTTCCGTCCGCGCATCCAGAAAAATGTGCCGAAGAGAACGAGACGAGCAGCCTGAACCCCGGAACGCAATCGCGCGCAGCGCATGCCGCTCGCAGCTCCAGTACGTGACACGTACCCTCCCCATTGGCGTGCGCGCGCGCGTCCGCACCGACACCGGACATGACGCGGATGGCGTTCATGGCGCGCACTCTCCGCGCGCGAGCCTGAGACGTAGGCTGCTTCCGTGCGAGCATCCTGATACCGCAAAATTGCGGCGTGGGACGGATCGGCGCGAGATGGCGAGCTCGGGCGGCCGACGGGGCTCGCGCGACCTCTGATTGCCTCGCGGTCGCCTGATAGACTTCTGGAGACCCTCGCGCTCTCAGGTCGCGCGTCACTGGTGATGCAACTGCCGTTCTCCCGGTCCTAGCGCACCCTCTCTAGCCGTCGCTGGGCGCTGAGTGTGGACGCCCGGACAGCGCCCGCGCCCCGTGCCACGATCGACGCCGCGCGCAACAAGCACCGCGAGCGTGATCGAGGTGCACCGCGCCTATGAAACTCGGGCAGACACGGAAATGCAGCAGAACGCGAGTATAAGAGAGCGCGCAAGGCGAGCACAGAGAGGCAGCAACCCTCCCCGACTCTCGCCTCCGGACGACCACGACCACCGACCACGACCACCGACACCTCGCCGACGCCAGAGCACCAAGAGCGGAAGAAGGACCGACACTCACCCGCACCGCCGCGACTCGTCCCCCGCCAAGGGGCCCCCGCACGCGATCTTGCGCTTCCGGCAGAAGGCGCACGCCTTGTTCGTGCTCGCCAGGCGCTTGTGGCGCGTCTTCGCCTCCAAGGGCTCGCGCAGCTCCGAGCTAACCAGTTGCAGGAGGCCCGCGCTGCCAACGGAGACGTTGATGCGCCGCGCGGTCGTCGGCGAGTAGACGAACCGCGCGCGGGGCGTGTCCTCGTTCGGCTCCGTCTTGGGTCCACCGCCTGCCGACGTCCAGTTCGACGTCGGAGGCGCGGCGTGGTGCGGGAGGAGGCGCCGCTGCGTCTTGGGCCTTTCGTGGGGCGGGACGCGCGCCGCGCCGCCGGGGGTGGCAGTGGCGTCGGGCGCGGCCGTGAGGTGAGATGCGGCGTTGTAGAGATGCTGTGGCTCGTTCGGGGAGTGGACGATGTAGTAGGGGGGCGGGAGGAGCGCGGTGGCGAGCTCGGAGAACCCAGAGAGCGGTGTGCTCCACGCGGCCGCCTCGAGGGGCACGTAGTAGCTAGAGTTCGGGGTCGGGGAGCGCGAGTCCGCGTGTGCGCCATCGTCGGTGGGCAGGTGGACCGCCGGGTGAGACTCGTGCATGGGGCTTCCGTGATATGACGGTCCGGCGCGCGGTTGCTGTGAGCGGCCTGGTCAGCTAGTTCTCTCTGGGACACAGAAGGACAAAGACCGACCTCGGAGACGAGCGCCGCAGGCTGCGCCACTTGGCCAGAGCTGCCGCCGGGGTCGTCTTTGTTTCTTCTGTGTTTCGGAAGATCGTGGCTTCCAAGCGGCACAGGAACAGAGCGTTGAGACGCGGGGGATGTTGTGAAAATGGGGACGTGAGTGGTCGTGGTCGGAATGGGTGGGATTAGATGGGGCTGGCCGGCAAGGTCGTTGGGTGGGGGCGCTTCGAGCGTGTAGTACTTGTTGGAGATGGCCGATGGCGGGACGTAGTGCACGCATATGGGTTCGTCGTACACCAGTGACGGTGTGCCGTAGAACGAGTTCTGCTCCTACAGTCAACATAGCGTAGAGAGCGCATGTGGAATGATACGCACGTCATCCTCGACGTTGAACTGAGCCATGCCGGTAGCGACGTTTGACGAATGCGGTCCCGTAGAGCTAGAGCTGAGCTCGGGGCTGTAATACATGGAGTGCGGAGTCGAAAAGTAGTAGGGAGTGAACCAGAAAGGGAACGAGTGCACTCCGCCTGCGCCCCGTCGACATATTTATTTCGTGGGCCGATCGCCACTGAAGACCACGTTGCTTGGTCCCGAACCAAAGTGCGTGCATGTCACCACAGAGAGCGCTACCGGTCCAGAGGAGACTGGGGGAGACTAGACCTCTTTTGAGACGGCGATGTGGTGCTTACCGAGAAGAGGTTCGGCGACCCTGAGCTAGCTATGCATCGCCTATGCGGCTCGAAGGGAGGTAGCTGCCATGCCATTAATTGCTGGGTCACGCTTGGAAGCCTGTGTGTTATGGTGCGCGCGGGGCAAGTCTAATCCTGGATGATGATGATGATGATGATGCATTTGTGCCAGTACTGTAAGTATCTTCGTAATGCTAGGTAAAGTCTAATCCTGGAGGAAGGTTTGATTTTCGGAACGCACCTGTGAGCGATGCTAGGGAGAATTCAAGGACGCGCAGGTTGACGTCGAGATTCCAGGCGTGCGTGCCCACTCAATGGTCGATCGGATGACTATCAAAGCCAAATAGATTCGGCTCTCCGTTGGCACCCGCCGGTGCGGCTCCAGGCATATCGCTAGCCAACGCTATTCACCATGATCCCCAAGACGCGGGCAGTACTCGTTTGTGCACGCCCACCAATGAAGCGCATCCGATATTTCAGTGCTGATATGCAGTAGGGGCGCATTTGAACACATTAGGTATCGCACTGAAATAGCGCAACGCGCGGGGATTTACGTACGAGATATGCCGGTATGTCGGTGCCATCGAGCCCGTCAGAGGGTGGCGAGGGTGAGATCGAATCAAGATTGGGATTAACAGAGGTCCTGGTTAAACTTGAATCTGAGCCTCTCGTGGGAGGATCTTCAGTTCACAAGGGAATGGTGTTCATCGCATGCAGCTGTGATCCTAGACGGCGGGAGACTGTGCTGGCATTGATCTTTCGCAAACGAAGTTGAGATATAGGGAAGCTGCCAGATGATCCGACAGTCAACACATACCCTGGAGAACGAACCTCTTCATCACGAGCCCAAACACCCCGAGTGATAGATCGCTGGCGAGACGGAATGACTTCGAGGAAAGGGAACGAACTTGGCGGTCCAGGCTGCAACTGGCCGAGGTACGGCGTCACTGACAGGCGCCATGAGAGATGTGGGCGTGAGCATGTCACATATCACGTGAAACGTGACAGTCGTGCTTCCGACGAGCTCGGCTTAAGCCAGGAGACGGTCGGAAGAGTCGGTACAAGGTGGATACAAATCTCGCGCTCTTCTGGATATATTCACGCCTCAGTCCTTCTCCATTCCCCAGCGAACGAAAGGGCGAAGAGGAAGTCACAGTGGGATCATGGAGGAGTACTAGTCTAAGTGAGGGGCCACTACTAGTTGCGCAATGCGCATCTC
The DNA here is from genome assembly GCF_022376455.1 of Epithele typhae. Lineage (NCBI taxonomy): Eukaryota > Fungi > Basidiomycota > Agaricomycetes > Polyporales > Epitheliaceae > Epithele > Epithele typhae. Next base: position 151,829 of record NW_025954235.1, read on the forward strand.
CCCAACGCGCGCGGTCGCGCTCACTGAGAAGCCACCACCGCCGCTCGACGCCATCCGCGCGCGCGCGCGCCTCCTCCGCGACGCGACCTCCCTCCCGCACGGGGCCACGCTCGACTTTGGCTTCGGCGTCCGACACCACGCCCTCCCGCGCTCGTTCGACGCGGGACGCTCGCAATCGCGACCCACGCCGTCTTCGAGGACCCGCACGCCGCGCACGCTCGTCGCGTACCCGCGGGTGGTCGATTTCAGTCTTGGTCGTCCTGTTCTCATAGCCGGGCGTCGTGCCTAGGCTTCTCCTACGGGAGCGTGCGGGCACCATGGCGCCGCGAAAATCCCGTCAGGGCGACATTCACAAAATATCATGCATTCTGTACTCGTCCAGCACGTCCGATCAGGAGTACAGTATTGGAATTTCAGCGTTTCGACACGCACCAGCCTACGCGAGGTTGATACATGTCACCTTGAGAAACATCTCCGGGTCCTTGTCGCCAAAGCTCGCAGTGGGGTAGGCCACGCTCGCGAGATTCCAAACGAACCCCTTTGAGCCGCGTTCGAAGCGGAAAGAAGCGATGAGCGACGACAAGACGACCTCTGCAGGACAAACCTGGTGAGAAGCGGAGATCTCAAGGGAAAGAAAGCGCGGAGACTCACTCATCTCGAGCTGCGAGAACTTGAACCCGCTGGGATCGGTAGCACATCAGTTGTGACGTGCAAAGTTGGAAGAAAAATCGGGCATACATGCACGAGTACCCTCCGCCGCCGAACGAGAATCTGCAAACACACCGTGAGCAGAGTCCTCAGGCAGGGAAACATGCTGTCGACACTAACGAGTTCGCGTAGATCCCGGGAATGCGTGCTTCCTCGACCGCGGTTGGGAGCGGACGGAGCCACCGGTCCGGGTTCCACTCGTACGCGTCGTCACCCCAGAGCGCTTTGTTCGTGTTGCACGCGACGATGTTCGTGAGGACCGTCATGCCCTTCGGCACCGCAATATGGTCGATGCCGTTCACAGGCTCGCTGAGCGGGAGGACGGTGTCTTGCTTGGCTCTGTTGCGCGCCACTGATAAACATGCTTTTGAACTCGAGATAAAGAGCGTTCACTCACTCTCGCAGCGAGAACGAGACCGAAGGGTGCCTATCAGATAGAGAGCCAGTTCAAAATATCGGGAGTTCAAGAGGACACAGGTACTCACACTCGCATTGTCTCACGACAGACCGCGTCCAGGTAGGGCAGCGCGCTCAGCTCGTTATACGGGATCTCCTGCCCGTAGTGCTCGCGAGCCTCGAGCACCTCGCGCCGGAGCCGCTCTTGGGCCTCCGGGCGAACCGACAGAATATCAAGCGCGCGCGCGAGAGCGTTCGATGTTGTGTCCACGCCTGCCACGATGAACGTCCTGCCAGAGTGTCAGCTCGTTTGAACACCCAAAGAGGTAAAGGATGGACGTACGCTATCTGCGCCACCAACTCCTCCTCAGGAAGCCTGTCATCCTCAGAAGCCGCCATGTTCTCGCGCACTACATAGGCCTTAGCCCAGTCGAAAACGCAAAGAGGGTAGAAACAAGCTTACGCAAGACGCTCATGACGTCCTTGCCCTCCCCAATCTGGTGCAAAAGCGCCTCGTCTCCCCGCTCGATCGCCTTCTTCTTCTCCGCAACCAGCCTCTTCGCAAACGCGTAGATGATCTCCACCTTGCGCCGCACGCTTTGCACCGCCGGGTCCGGCCAGAGTCGCACGACAAGCCTGCGCAGCCACGACGGGCCCCGGACGTCCTTGACGAGTGTAAGGAGCGCGAAACCGTACGTGACGTCGGCGGTCGACGGGCTGCATGAGGCCGATGTCCACGTCAGCGAATCGCGAGGATGGAGACGAGTGAACGCGCACAAGAACGACTTGACGTTTTCCGTGAACTCGTCTTTCGAGTCCTCCACGAGCGGGTCGAAGCTGTGCCCGAGCGCACCCTGGCCGACGAGCTCGAGCGCGGCGCGCCCCATCCAGCCCGCGACGTCGAGCTCCTCTTGCCCGGCGCGGACGCGCGTGGCCATCGCGGATTCCAGCTTCGAGCGCGCGCGTGTGAGCATACGGCTCTGCTACGAGCGAGGAGGGTGTGATCCGATGCGCACCTTGCGGACGATCTGGTAGAAGAAGGGCGTGATTTCGCGCATGTACTTCGCGGAGAAGACGGGGTTGAGCATCTTGCGCTGGCGCCGGTGTGTCTCGCCTTGTGTTGAGAGCAGCCCCGGACCGAAGAGGGCCAAACCAGCCCTGGAGGGGTCGATAGAGATGAGCAACGAGGCTGGGGAACTGCAGAAGTGACGAACTCTATCGACACGTCGCTCCTCGACCAGATGTCTTGATTTTTGATGTAAATGGTGTGCATTGCCTTCGGGTCGTACGTCAGGAGTCCCTTTGCCTGTGATATAAAAGGTGGGGTTATAGAATGAAGACGGAGTTCGGGGAAGAATTTACTCCAAAGAGGCTGTGGATGAGGCACGTTGGGCCATATGCCTCCGATAGGCCTCGAACGTAATCCCAGGCGTCGCATTGAAATAGTTTGCCGATGTTACCTGGGGGCTCATGTTAGCTGGATACGAGATGATGCTCGCCCGCGTACCTGTGACCCATGATACAGACTCCGGTCCGGGAAGTTGCTCAAGTTGAGGTCTGGGGATAAAAAGCCCGCGCACGAAACGCAGTCCGATGTATCCTGTGATCGCCGTGAACGCTATGAGTAGCAGCGAAGAGGTCATGGTGGGAGAGATGGATCACGAGAACCCTGCGCGAGCTCGGTATACGTATATATACCCTGTGCCGTCAAGGAAGCAGATCGTAGTCAAAGAAGCAGGTCGCAGTCAAAGAAGCAGAGCATTCGGAGTAAGAGCGGTGATGATTGAATAATAGCACGCTCATGGGCGCGAAGTGCGAACAAGCCCCGCGATACGGGCCGATCTACGAGATGATTATATCATTCCCATGAGGCAGATGCCAGAGGAGGTTCTTATGCGAGGGAGACCTTTAGCACCATCTCGGGTTCCGTGTTCCCAACCTTGGCGGCCGGGTATGTGACGCCGGCAGAGTTCCAAAAGAACGGTTTGTCCGACCGCTCGAAGCGGAAGGACGCAATAAGCGTAGAGAGCACGATCTCTGCGATGAACATAGTTAGCTGTGCGGTGCGCCCACAAGAACGGCAGCACAACGCACTCATCTCGAGCTGAGAGAACTTGAACCCGCTGAATGGGGAGATATAATGAGTCAAATGCACGATGAGGCAGCGCGTTGACGTACATGCAACCATGTCCACCCCCGATGAAGGTCATCCTGGTGAGGATCATCAGCGATGAGACCTTGGGGATGTGTATATTCCGACTTACTGGTTCGAATAGAGGCCCGGGATGCGCGCGTCTTCGAGAGCCTTGGGAAGCGGTTGCAGCCACCTCTCCGGCTTCCACTCAAAAGCGTCTTCTCCCCATAGCGCCTTGTTTGTGTTGCAGGCGCTAACGTTGACTATCACTGTGGTATTCTTCGGTACGATGATCTCCGACATTGGCGACCCGTCCTTGCCGACCACAGGGTCCGAGAGTGCGAGAGCGACGTCCTCCTGAGATCTGATGGCGATTTGTCAAACACAAACCGTACAGAACAGAGATAAGACGCACTCCCGGATGACCATTACAACGGGAGGGAACCTGGGATGTCGTCATCTTTGATAAATCTCCGTGACATATGCGTAGGAGGAGTACGTACAGGCGGAGGGTCTCACGGCAGACAGCGTCGAGGTACGGGAGCGCCATCACCTCGTCGTACGGAATATCGTTGCCGTATTGTTCCTTTGCGTGCCGAACTTCCTCGCGGAGACGCTCTTGCACTTCAGGGTACTGCGACAACTGATCGAGCACGCGAGAAAGAGCGTTGGAAGTAGTATCGACGCCCGCGACGATGAAGACTCTGTGATTCGTCAGGCAAACAAAGAGAGGGAATAGCACGGAGAAAATATTTACGACATTTGAGCCAGAAGCTCAACGTCCGGAAGGCGATCTTCTTCAGATGCGACCATGTTCTCCCGCACTGTAAAGCTGCGTGAGATTTTGGTCGGCGGTGGCAGATGTCGCAGAAACTCACAGAGGATGCTCATCACGTCCTTTCCCTCTGCGATCTGGCTCATGATCTCCCCCTCGCCCTTGTCGATCCGCGTCCTCTTTTCCGCAAGCATCTCTTGCGTGCGTGCGTAAATGAAGTCCACGTAGTAACGCATCCGTTGCACGTTCGGGTCAGGCCACAAGCGAACCGCGAGGCGGCGAAGCCACCGCGGTCCAACACCCTGAACCAGAGGGAGGACGGCGAGCGCGTACAATACGTTGGGGATGGAGGGTCTGATCGAAGTGTTAGTATCGTGATCAAGCGGAAGGGGGCCGCAACGCACACCATAGACTTGACTGCCGCAGTGAACTCGTCCTTCGAGTCCGTGATGAGAGGGTCGAAGCTGTGTCCGAGCAGGCCTTGTCCGACGAGTTCAAGCGCGGCGCGGCCCATCCAGCCGACCATGTCGAGATCGGTGGGTCCGTCGCGAACACGCGTTTCGATGGCGCTCTCCAGCTAGCACAGGGTTTTGTGATTTGGAAGACCGCGATCGAGATACAATACACACCTTGTTCACTATCTCATGGAAGAAGAGCGTGATTCCGCGCATGTACGCAGCGGAAAACACCGGGTTTAGCATTTTGCGCTGCCGGCGGTGCATGGCGCCTTCGGTTGACAGAAGTCCCGGGCCGAGAAGTGTATTTCCGATCCTTAATAAGCTAGTTGAGTTTTAAGCAGCACGGCGGGGGAAACAAGTGACGAACTCCCGACTGAGCGTGCTACGTTGAAACACCTCTTGTTCCTTGATGAATATTGTGTGCAGCGCTTTGACATCATAGGTATGAAGCGCGCGCGTCTTCAGGTGTACAAGGTCAGCGATCTTATTCCCCTTCGAAGAGACACCAAAACACCCACTCCGAAGAAGTCGTGTACGAGGGAGACAGGGCCGTAGTCAACGACGAGCTCCTGCATAAAGCTCCAGTTGTCCATGCTAAATATTTGGAGCATGTTCCCTGTTGCTATCGCTTCAGATGATGTCCTCACGATGCGCAGCAAACGCACCAGTGAAGAACGAGTCCCTAGGGAGTCCACGTATGTTGTCGAGAGGAGAGCGCGAGAGTAGGCGTCGTGCTACCCCCCATGACGTGTACAGTAATGTGGCCGCCAGGCCCACATAGGCCGCTGAGGAAATAGCGGGCATGAGGAGTTTGGTGGACTGGAGTCTGTTATGAAGGGCAATAGTGGTCGAATCTGCCCCCTGCGGATCCCAAGCAAGCCTGTATATACGCACGTACGCGAGAACACCCGACGCGATCCCGAGTTCCGACGGCGCAGCCAGTGACTATGATGAGTTTGAGTTCGAGCTTTGATGCCTCACGAGGCCTCGGTCGAAGATGCCAGCAAAACGATCACGGTTGACAGTTGGAGCGATGGTCGTGCCAGGGCGGTGCGCGGGCGGGTTCCCCCGATGCGCCGCCGCGTTTACCCGACGCTGACCTGACACTCACTCTATGTTAGCATAGTCACTTCCCGACCCGCATAGCACATATCGGAAGGGTGCACGAGGGTATGCTGTGCACGCTGAAGTGGAAGAGGAGGAGACGTTCGACTTGGATCAAACGAGCGAAATGCACACTGGGCCGCAAGGCGCCCGAGATAAGATGTCTTTGGCGCTTGTGCCTCCGATGCTGCGGAGCGCGTGGTCGAGTCACCGGACAACGAATCCGATGACCAATCTCTCTTACGCCGACTCAATGTGCTCGAGTCGCGCCGACGATTCAGGTTCATTGAAAGACACAGCCTGGTAAGTACTAAGCACATCAGGCCTATCATCAACTTCGCGCACTGGCGAACTTGACTCGCGGCCCGCCACCGAGGGACATCAGTAACTTCCAAAATCCCTGAATCCCTGGGTCCCTGGATTTCAGAGATTTCAGGAATCCAGGGGAATCGGGACCATACAGGACGCACAGGGCGGCACAGGGATCCAGGGTGCCCGGTGCGCGCAGGGATTCAGGCGGCGGCGGCGGCGGCGGCCTAGGGATGGGAACACAGATAAGAATAGGTATACAAAGTGTTCTAATGTACACGTCAAGCGCAGAAGGTAGTGTTCGCCGTCACGTTCCCGGCGCGGCCACTGCTCAGTGCTCACGACGCTCAACCAGCGCGACAGCTCCTCTCACGAGGGCGTGGACTGCCCGAAGGAGCGTGAGTTGAGCGAGCGACTGACTGGCGTCATACTGCTTCGTGCGCAGGAACGTGGGGGTGACGTCGAGTGCGTCGATCAGGTCGCGGTGCTGGCAGACCCAGAGTGCGGTCGCGTCGAAGTTGACGAGGCACTACTGCACACACTGTTAGCGGGGGCGGGCAGGCGGGACGGGGCGCACGGCAGACCTTGTGGAAATTGGTGCAGAACGAGTTTGCGTGCTCATTGATGGCAGCGAGCTGGCTCTGCTCGCGGTACTCGGGGCAAACAAAGGATATGCCGGCCCACGCGGCGTCGACGTGCAACCAGATGAAGGGGTAGTCTTTCACTGGACGCGGTCGGCATGATCAGCAACCACGGCGCTCTGAGAACCGTAGGCCCCGCACTCACGGATTTGCCCGATTTCGTTGACGCGGTCCATCGCGCCCGTGTTCGTGGTCCCGACGGTCGCGACTGCGCGATTCAGCAGGATCAATAAGAGGTTATGGGAAAGTGCTCACCGACCAGGAACGGACACTTTCACCAGGCGATGTCCTCCTCCACCGCCTCGCGCACCATCGCACCCCCGGGCAGCGCGAACCCATCCTCCGCGCGCACCTACAGGTCGTGCACCTTGAGGCCGAGGACGAGCGCCTCCTTCACGCCGAGCCATGCCAGTCGCCTCATAGTACAGCCAGAAGCGAGCAAGGTCGGCGAGCGAGATGAGCACGGGGCGGCCGTGGATCATGAGCACATCGGGGGAGCGGGCGAGGTGCTCGACGGTCGCGCGGAAGAGAAGTTTGCATTGAAGGGCGAAGATTGTAGGAAGGCGGAGACGTGCGCGCACGCCCAAATCGGGCGTGCGGTGGTGAACTCCCAGTTGACGATGCACGTCTTCAGGGCGGCCAGTGAGTATGACAAGATTGAAGAGAACGGGAGCGACAACACGTACGATCTTCGAGTTGTCATTCTCGAGGTTCAGATCGTAACAGTCGATACCTGCGCGACCCTCACCGGCACCCGTGACCTGCGCGGGTTGGGCATACCTGTGACGATCCCTAGAGGAGGGCTACATCTGCGTGGCTCAAATGGACAACTACAGCGAGGACTTACCTGGCCATACGGAGAGCGTAGCCTTCGCTTGAGGGATGTCGCCTGCAGCAGCCTGCGTGGTAAGCTCGCGGAACAGAGCGTCTTCCAAGTTCCACCTGCTTATCGGAGGCAGCATTAGGTCGGTGTTGCGCGGAGCTGATACTGGAGAAGAGAAGCCTGCCAGCCCTAGGGCGCACAACGGGGAAAAACGCGGGAGTGAAGGAAAGCAGAGTGAGATTGGGTCAAGAAGAAAGATGAGAAAGCCGCGTGCGGTGGGCACCGAAGACGCGAAGGAATAGGGCGCCTAACATGAGTCGCCTCTCACCCTCCTCCCATCTCCACCACTTGACACACCGCCTGAGGACAAGTCATAGCGCTATCAGCGTGCTCACAAACGCGAAACAAGCCACACCAAGCCCATATGAAGGCTTCATGCTATGGATAAGGTGGGTACTATGGATGCCCATATCCAACATATCTCTGATCATCTTTCGACGCTTCGACAGACCTATTACACCCTTCTTTCGGCTGTGTGGGACAGAAAGTGTCAGGTGGATGGGCGTACGATCAATACTGGGTGAGTTGTTTATCTGAAGCGTCCAGTATCCCGCTGTACGTCAGGCTCGAGCATCTCCGCCAGCACTTGTACGCCAAGACCGGACTTCTGTGCAACACCAGGTACGACACCAACCTCCTTGATGAGCTCGCGCCCACCTCCCTCCGCAACCATATAATGGTGTGTCCGCTCCGATATCATACTCGTTTCTCACAACATATCCATAAAACCGTCGTCCAGATCCTCATCTTTGTCAGCCAAGATGTTCCCGCGGCCGAGCGGCCGAGCGACGCACATGAACTTGCAATCGGGCGCAAACCGCGCGCGGTCGCGTGTGGGCTTGCGTCGGTTTCCGTGCTGACTCAAATTCTGTTTTTGTTGACTGCAGCGTTCAAGTCCCCCGCGGTCTGGTTGAACTCGAAGCAGCACCTACACACGCACGGGATCTTCCCCTCGGCGGAGCACGGCTCGAGCTCGCCCCCGCAGTTCACCGTCGGGTTCGAGACCCCGCTCGTGTCTGGGGTGCACGATCCCCCGCTCTCGACCCGGACGAACGCAGGGGTGCTTCCGTGCACGGCCTCCCCAAATCGCTCCCCGCGTACGCCGCCCTTTCCGTCCTCCGCGCACTCGCACTCACGTGTGGCCACCGGGGAGAGCGGGTCCGGATCCGGGAGCGCAGGCGACGGCTCGGACTCGGAGGACAAGTACTTCGTGGTGTCGTGCCTGCTGCTGCCCGTGCCGCTCCCCGCGGTCGCGTCGGCGAAGTGGGACCTGGACCCAGACGCGTATGAGGAGCGGAACTCGGACGTGCAGGCCTGAGCTGCTACGTGCCAGGTGTGCTTCTCACCGCCCCGATGGTACGCTGTTACATCGTCGACTACACCCACGCGTCCGACTACTCCGTCGCACGCGGTCTCGTGCGCGCGCGATCATGGGCAAGCGGCTTTGCTTCGGCGCGTGCACCTTACGTTGACGCCTGCTCGACGTACGCGATCTGTATCTTGATGTACTCCGTGAGGAGAACCCTCGCGGGGCGGGGCGGCGCTCGTCAGTTGTACCTCGTCTGTATGCCTAAATGTACGATAGTGTGTCGGCGAAAATGAATGCAATTATATGCCTCCCACCTTCCGGATCCCTGAATCCCTGACTGAACTGGCCGACCTGGCACCCTAAACGCCCGGAAACGGCCTGGGCGCAAGGACGCCCGGAACGAAATCCCTGGATTCCTGGGAACCCTGGTCAGGCCCCCCAGGACCCCACAGGAGTTTTGGAAATTACTGACGGATTTCTCAACGAACTCGCAAGATCCCTACACGTAGTCGGACCTAGTCGCAATTGAATCCTATGAACGGAAATGCCGACGTCTGACTGACCAGCTGACGAATCCCCTCCAGCTCCGTCATGAAAGGTATAAAAGGGTTGAATTAAACTCCTCACACCCTCCCATCTGCCCCTCGCTTCGCTCGGAATGTCTTTTGCGATCGCCGACCACACCAAGCTCACGACCAACGCAGACGGTTCCTGGACGAGGAAGCCGTCCAGCTTCAGAAACACCATAGAGAAAGGTGGCCAGTTCGAGCCCGAGAAAGGTCAACTTGATGTTTTTATTAGTCTTTCTTACGTTGTGAGCTCACACTTCGCTGTAGGCCGTTATCTGCTCTACGCTGGCTATGGCTGCCGTGAGCCATCTGCTTCACACTCGTGCTGCTTTGATAGGCTGTAACTCACCAGCCTCCTTGCAGCTTGGGCGACCCGCACGCTCATCACTCGCAAGCTGAAGGGGCTCGAGGACATTATCGGTAAGCTATTCGAGGCGGCCTTTCGGATAATACTGCGAACTAACAACATACGTCGTCTAGATGTCGTCATCGTGTCGCCACGGATGACTGAGATGGGCTGGCCATTCGCCAAGGTTGACCCATTCCCGGGTACAAACGATGACCCCCTCTTTGGCGCTTCCCATCTGCGCGAGATATACCTCAAGGCGGAGCCCGACTATGACGGCAGGTGCGTCTCGATGTAACAGGATGAAGAGGATATTCCCAACCATTGTCTGCAGGTACACTATTCCCGCACTATGGGACAGAAAGACGGAGACTATCGTGAACAACGAGAGCTCAGAGCTCATCCGCATCTTCAACTCGGCGTTCAACCATCTCTTGCCTGCCGACAAGGCCGCCATCGATCTGTATCCTGAGCATCTGAGGAAGGAGATCGACGAACTCAATGAGTGGGTATATACCACTGTTAACAGTACGTTCGGACAACACTGGTGGCATGCCGTTTCTCATCGCTCAACTGTTTTTGCAGACGGCGTATACCGTTGCGGCTTCGCTTCCTCCCAAAAGGCTTACGAGGACGCGATGATCCCTCTGTTCGAGTCTTTGGACAGGCTCGAGAAGATTCTCACTGGCAAAGAGTACCTGGTCGGAGACCAGCTGACCGAAGCAGACATCAGGCTGTTCGTCACCATTGTATGTATACGGTTCGCTTATGATCTCCCGGAGGACGACGCTCAACTACTCCTCCAGAACCGCTTCGACGTTGCCTACTACACGCTCTTCAAATGCAACCTTCGCTCCATTCGCCACGATTACCCTGCCATCCACCTGTACGCTGTGTCGTTCCGCGTCTCGCATCGAGTTTCCTAACGCCCATGGTCTCGTCAGGTGGTTGCGTAAGCTCTACTGGGGCGACAAACCCGCGTTCAGAGAGACATCGAATTACGACCACATCAAGGCCGGGTACTCGCACACAAAGGTATGCGCTCTCTTCGACGTTACGAGCGCTGGTCTAATCTATCCGGTACGTCATACAGAACGGTTCAGCTGCGATCGTGCCTATGGGCCCGCTTCCCCACATTCTCCCTCTTTGAGCTCGACGGTCCCATGCGCTCTCTCCGATCCCTTGTACAGTACCAGTCTTCTTGAACCCATATGGTTGTCGGAACGTCACCGCGTTGCGACTCCCCCACTCCCTTCGAGCGTTCATGTCTCTGGTGGTGCTTGAGTCTCAGAGTCGCTGTGTGATTCTCATCTCTCTAGGTGAAAGATACAACGTAAAGTTCATATTCAGCTACGCAGTGAGGGGTCGTTACAGTGTCGTGTCTACCGAAAGACATTATGATATGCAGGTCGTAGAGATAGTTCGTGAAACAAGAAACAACGTGGAGAAGATCGCTGGGACGGGAGTGGAAGCCACCGGACGCTCACAAAGGCTTCCTTACGCCTCCGAAACGCTCAGCCCAAGGAGGTTCAGATCGCTGTACGAAGGCGGTGGCTTCCTGTCCTGTCTCGGGGGCGCATGGTACCGAATCCACTTTCTGGGGTCGTCATCTCGCATCTCGTTGTGTGCGTTCTCGTTGGCGATCACCTGAAGCCGCGGCGTCTGTCCGGCGTTCTGGATGGGTACGAACACAGCGTCCGCGCCATACCCGAAGCCCGCGACGTCCTCGCCGCGGTGCCACTTCTCGAAACCGAGATCGCGGTAGTCCGGCTCCGTTCTAAGTCTTTGGAGAGGAGGAAGGATCCCTCGGATCTGAAGCTTGCCTGAGAAATATGAGCGCGAAATATGGTACGGATACGGCGAAAAGAGCACGTACATCGTCGAGGAGGCTCGGATGGGTAGCACGCGTCGTGGTGCACGTCTCTAAGGTATTCCTCCGAGAAGTACGGATCCAATCTCAGATCGAGTCCGCTCGGCCTTCGCTCGAGATCCGGGTGCAGCATCTGCGAAAGCGCGATCAGACCAGCGATCGCACGTACCCGCACCGCGCCTGGGTCACGCACCTTCATGCACAACCTCCACTCGTCGCCGTCGCGCGCCATGTGATCTTCATTTATCATACGGAGCTCCTGAACCCGAGGCTGGGCCCGCACGAATCGCATCCGTCGACGAGGGCTTAGATCTTCCCATCTGTTCGAAGGAGATTCCTGCCATTCCTCCGGCGGTGGACCACTGCGTCTGCCGAACATGTGAAAGACGTCCACTCCTGAGAACAGCTCGAGACAAGCCAGTCCGAGCGAGTAGACGTCCGATTTATGGCAGTAGAACTCATCTTCGTCCTTGAGTTCTTCAGGAGAGAGGTACTCCGCAGTCCCGTCGACGCCAATGATGTATCTCTCAAAGTCGGACGCGGACATGTTCGAGTCAACACGCTTGGCACAGTCGAAGTCGGAGAGCACGATGTGGCCGTAGGGAGAGGTGATGAGGAAGTTTTCCGGCTTGATGTCTCGGTGAAGTATGCGGTGTTTCTCCAGGTACCCCACCGCGAGGACCTGCAAGGGCGATATCAGATGCGTAGCATAACTGAGATATTGAAATGCGCATACCATCTCGGCGCAGATCTGTCGCTTTAGTTCCCCGTCAATCGGTCCAGCATCCATCAGGTGCCGGAGGTCCCCGTAGCACAAGTCCTGAGAAACGCATGAGAGAGGGTGGCATGGACAAGAACATCAAAGGCCAACGCACCATAACAATGTAATGGTTATTAGGATCATCTCCGCCTGAGAGGATGTGGGCGAAGAATGGAATGTTCTCGCTCGTTGCGTACGCCATGATGTCGAGCTCCCTGACCAGCCGTTGACGGTCATAGTGGCGGTAATAGTGCCACTTGTGCACAACCTTGATCGCGACAACCCGGTTCAAGTCTTGGCATGCTGCGAAAACGCGAGCGAGCCCGCCTTGCGCCAGCGTCCCGAGGATGGTGTACAGGTGCCCACCATATGATATGACGTCATTGGTCTCATTACGGCGGTTGTTGTACGGGTCGCGAGGACTCTTGTGGGCGATCCCAGGCTGGATACAACGCACGAAGGCATCATGAGACGTGTCGTCAGGAATTGGTGGAAGCGGTTTGCTGGAGAGATCAACTCGAGGCCGCGAAGATCGGGGGGTGAGCGCAAGCGGCGAAAAGGAAGGGAGGGGCGGAATTTGCTCGATTTCTGTACGCGTGGCGGGGCTGAGAGGTGTGGTGGGATCGTCCGCATCTACTTCACGAGTGGAAGACGGAGAATCTATGAAAATGCGATCAGTGTTTCGTATACGTTGTAACTGTTTCCGAGCCTACATGTCGCATGGCTAGTACGAGCGTCGGCGCTCTCAGTGGGCACATCCGATGCTTGGACCTCGATGACTTCTTTTCCCTCTATCGCATTTCCCTGCGGCGCAGTAGTGCCTTGTGAAGATGAGATGAGGAAAGCGTGCTTCCGGTGAGCGGACTTGTCACGATGGTTCGAAGGCAATCTCGGAGAACCGAATCGTATGCCTCGCTTCATAGGAGAGGGCGTGATGGGTCCTAGTGAGGATGGGCATGTGTCGGGCGTGAATTGAGCTGGTGTGTCGTGCCTTCTGCGTGCAAACCTTTTATTCCACTGAAGACTGAGATAAACGGAATTTAAACGTACGTGGACAGCGATGATGCATTCCTGTCCCGACTGGGAGAGTCTGGTCGTGAAGCCTTGCGCCACCGAGGCGGCGACAGCTTCTTCCAGAACGTGAACCCTATCGCCATTTGAACCGAGGGAAGGGCGTGAGGTGACGGCGCACGACAAACGAAAAGGGGAGCACATACATAAAGTCCGCGAGTGGCACTATGCTGGAGCAGTCAGCAAATCGCAACGAAAAGGTTGTACAAGGCGTGCTCACCTGATTGGTTTTCGTTGTGCCGTGCAAAACTCCAGATAAGCATAAGAAGCAGCTCGTAGTCAGGACCTATGCGGACATGGATACTGGAACAGGGAGCAAGTACAAGTGATGTATTGTTTTCGAACGCTACCTTGACGCCGCCCGCGCATCATCATCACGAAACGCGCACGAGATAGAACGGCACCGATCTCTAAAGCGCCTGTTGATCACGGCATGAACTGTTTTCGTCATCGATTTTAAGTATGATCATGGTTCGTCTAGTAGACGAAATGTGATCACCTATCGTCTTGAGCTGAATTTGTACGATCATTTTGCAATCTGTCTGACGATTATAAGATCTGTTAATGTGCAAATGATCGCGGGTACACTGAGTACAGACACGACGGGCAGCCCAGGGGCGTGTGAGAGCGGGAAATGTTTCCAGACATGTTATTGTATCGACGCCTGGGCGAGACTCGGAAATTTTGACGGATACTTTGTGGATACTAAAACCGTTTGTCAACATGCGCCCAACATTTCCGGGTCTTTGTCAGGTAATCCGGCTGACAACATGTGCAAGTCTCGGAAATGTTGAAGATCAGATCACGTGCACGCTGCCGATGTCCAGGTTCCCGCACTTGCGAGCACTGGGATTTATGTTTCAGACAACTCAGGGGATGCTAGGATCGATTTCGTGTACCACGGCGGACACGAGGCCGCGATATGACGGTAGTCATGTGATCTGAACGTCAACATTTCCGAGACTCGCAAATGTTGTCAGCCGGATTACCTGACAAAGATGCGGAAATGTTAGGCGTATGTTGACAAACGGTTTGAGTACCCTTCATCATTTCCGAGTTACTGGCGGAGTCTCGCCCAGGCGTCCATATAATAACATGGTAATGAACATTTCCCGATATCCGGCGCCCCTCGGCTGTCCGTCGTGAGAGCATTAGATTACCAGTGAACGAGCATTTGACGATCGGCTGCTGATCAAGCCCCGGTGGCCGGGAAGTACCAGATACCACGTGATCCGGCGTGCGCGCAGGCCCTTTGGGCTGCCTGCCTGCTGCTTCACGACAGATTCCTCTTCTCTGTGCCTGCGTCTTCGCTCTTCAGCTCCAGAATGGCCCCCGATCCTTTCGCCAATGGATGCGGCATCTCTTAGAGCGGCCAAAACTTAGTCAATGTCGTACTTGCAATCACTACAGTTTATAATTGCAAGTGCTACTACAGGCAGCATGCTCGCGCGCAGATTCATCTATGAGATGCAGAAGAGGCTTTGATAAGCGGAGGTTGACCAAGACAAGGACTGAAGCACAGATAAAATTGGCAGAACAGGGGGAGAGAACATGCGTGAATGAATACAGGGTATTACGAGAGACAGAGGGCGTGGAACGGCGGAAGACCTGAATCACTGGCAGGAAAGGGCCCAGCCAGCGCTCTACCACGGGCTGACGAGCTCGTCGATGTGCTCCTGCTGCCGCTGCGGCGCCTGTGTGAGCGCAGCGGTTCGGCGTGTAGCCAGCCCTTGAGCGTACGCGCATCATAGAACACCTCAAACGGCGTGAGGAACGCTGGCCTCTGGCTCGCGTGCTGCGGCCGCGCGAGCGACGGCATGCGCGGCACCTGCGGTCCATGTTCGCACCGTGGGGGCTGATAATGATGATCACAGGCTTGCAGAGGCTTGCCCTTCCCGCACGCCTGGGGGTGGATCGCTGGCCGGCGCGGCCGGCGCGTGCGCGTGCGCGGGGACGTGTAAACCCGGGCCCTGCAATGATGTCGGTGAGCTGGGGTCACGGCGAGAGGAGAGCACACAGGGGACTCAACGTAGCGGAACTGTGGGCCATACCGCGCCACAGCCTTCACACTCGCGGAGGAAGTGGCAGCGACCGCGAACCTGTTGAGAACCCACATGGTGCGCTGGGCCCGACCACGATTTGGGGCCGTGATGAACCACCATCCCGCATATTGTTGTGGATACGTGAAAGGCACGGTGTCGGACATGGGAGACCACGCACTATTTGAAGCACCGAGTTCAAGATTAGAGGGGGATAGCGAGCCGCGAGCGGTGGGAAGACGCACCAATAACTCCTTGCCTCCTTCTCAAAACGGCCCAGGACTTGTTCAAGCTGTGGGCGCATAATCGCCGGCGACGGCGAGGCCACCTTGCAAGGGCATACACACACGAGACGTCTCCAAAAACGCAAGACTCACCGGCCAATCATCCTCTTCTGTGTATGCAGATCGTCCGCGGGGTCTACATAACGCTTCCCGTGTAACGCACACGATCTGGCGCACCCGCTTCGGCTTCGGATGCAGCGGTGTGGAGGGTGAGAGTGCGAGTCGGAGAAGAGCCGTTCAGCAGAATTAGCGCCTGCCCGCGCGCGCAACGCAGACGGGCGTGTGCGCTTAGACGGCCCCTCTTTCTCGTTCCTCTCATGTCAATATTTGCCTGCTTATTCGTTCGTTCTATACGTCAATAGCTTCTATACCCGTCCCCAACGAAATGCCTCTGGGGGAGTTTCAACCTTAAATCCGCCACTGTACAGTACCTCAGCCTCACGATACTCTCCGCCACGGAAAGTGCTGATGCCCTCAGCTCCTCAGCTTTGAATTGATTCCTCTCCATCCCAATCCTCCCTCTTGCCTCCCTCTATATCACCACCATGGCCAGCACCTCACGCAAGAAACCTCGACTTGCACAGCGCACCACTGATGGGCCAGCTTTGGGCTACGCGCCCAAACGGACTCATCCCAACGGCAACACTCCTCCTAGCTTGTCGGTTTCTTCGAGTACGCCCGTCATTCTTTATCTGGCGTTTTCTCCCTCTTCTCCCCTTCCTATCGCGTCCATCCAACCACGTCCGCGTACACACTATGTGAAGTTGCGCACAACTCAGGGGAGGGGAGGTAGACCGTGCGCGTCGTCGAGCGAGGGCTGGGGACTAACTGCGGCGAGGGATAGGTCAATCAACAATGTGCTCGGCTCACGGCTCACGCTCCTCCTCGGCACGACTAGGTAAGCGCTCTACATTGGCTCCTACCTGTGCGTCTCCTCCTCCGCCCCGCTCACCACGCGCAGGGCATACAACATTCACCATGGTGTCGGCGGGTTCGTTATCGCGGCAGGCGCGTACCTCGGCATCAGTGCCGGCTTCCTCTGGACCGCCCTGGGCTCCCTGCTGCTCGCCTACCCCGCCGAGCAGCAGAAGGGCACGTTCATCGCCATCTTCTGGTTCATCTTCAACCTCAGAGGTGTCATTAGCGCTGCCACGGTCTCCCTCGGCGAAAACTTCGACAACACCGTGCGTCTCCCCGTTCTCTATCCCGCCCCAGTCACCCACCCCAACTCACCCTGCGTTTGACGCTAGTCTAACAGCGGTGAGCATTCGGCCCGTGGGCCCTTCCCGTTATTCCAACGCTGCTGACCCGTTTCCCTGAATCTAGTCGCCAATGGGACATCGCTCCTGCTCGCCCAGCCGCCGCGCACCCTCCGGGAAGTGCGCGCGCGCACCACCGTGTACCCTCCGGGGCGCGCGCGCACACCATGACGTGCTCCCCGTGTCCCGACGCGTCTCCGCCGCGCTACAGCCTGGGACCACGACCCCTGAGGCCTGACGGTCACCCGATGAGCCTGCGGCACGCGCCACACGAGCCCCTCTCACCGGGCAGGACGTCGAAAGGCGCGCGGCGGCTCCGTGCTAGCCCAACCTTTCCGTGCTGCTGCCATGTGAGCAGGCCGGGCTCCCCCTCGCGCTTGTCCAGTCTTGCTGACACCTTTCCGTGCTGCTGCCAGATGCGAGTCGAGTATTTTTTCGAGCTACTGACGAGCACGCCCCTGCCCCCACGCACCTACCGGCTCCGACTCAGCAACACCGGCGTCAGCGTCCCGATCAGCTGGCTTATCCTCGTCCTCGTCGCTCTGCGTGGCCGGCTTCCACAAGCGCAGCACCGCCGCGTGCTGCGTGTGTCGTGCGACTCATGGTGTCGTTCCACTAGCGTGTCGCGCGTGCGACGAACTCTGCCGTCGGCTCAAGTTCGTTGGGGCGTCGTCGCGCTCTGAGATGAACTCGCCCTGCCACTGGTCGCCCCATGAACTACACGGCGATGCGCATGGCACCATCCGGAGCAGGTGTGGGTGAGTCGCGGGCGAGGCGCGGGCGAGGCGCAGGTGCTCACCCGTTGATTACAACTCCGCCGTTATCGTTTCTCATCCATACTGTACCTACCATACTGTATAGACGTGAATAATACTGGATTTCACGCATTTATGGGCGTTTGCAGTCGATCTGCAACAGCGAAACATTTCAGTGCATCTGAATTGGTCTTTTCGTGGCATTGCACCACCAGGAAATGGTCGTTTCGAAGTGCGCTCACGGTCATCTCATCCCTGCGCCACGAACCGGCCATGATCATACTGTACCTCAGCAATGATCACTGTGCACCCCATCTCAGATCATCTGTACGCTCAGGCTAGATCACCACTCTCAGAAAACATGTTCATCATCGAACATGGTGTCCCCAGCAGATGATCGGCACTGTTCATCTCGGCCCGAGGCAATGACCGGCCCTGCTCAGCCCGACCCGGGTAGGCGACCGGGACCGTTCTATCTCTCACGTACAAATGATAACTCTGGATCAAGCTACGCCTAGGTGGTGACCATGCTCTGAACTGTGCGAAGCCCAGCCATGATAACGTCCTATCATTCATCCCCTTACGAATGTTCGTATCTGTTCATCACCCCTGCCTGGGATGCTCGGTCCCGTTCTACCATGACGATTTTCTGTCATAAATTGACACTGTCCGTTCGACAAAGAATGGGATGATCTCCACAGACTGCACATGACCTGCCGCGACCATCTGTAGTTCTGGTCCGGGCGCGTTTCGTGATAAGGCTGTTTGCAGCTCCGGCTCACTTCGCGGGTAAACCCGCAATGATCCGGAGCCGTGAGCCGGGGATCATGAGCCGGACGGCTCCAGCTCTTTCCGGCTCCGGCTCCCTGCAGCTCCGGATCAAGGGGGCTGAAAATTGGCGGATCTGCGGGTCGATCCACGGATTATCCGCAGACTCTCAATAAATATGCGTATTTATACTATGTGAGATATGTCATTCGAAAGCCATTTGAAGCAGCTTTCTAGCGATATAACATGTGTGTGATTTGGTGCAAAAGCGACTGAGATATTAATACAATACTATTTTCTGTCATTTCGAGTGCTTTTGGCGCCTGCATCCGGCGTCTGCACGCGGGAATTCGTCCCGATCGGGCAGTGTTCGGATTCGAATGCGGGCCTCGCGCGTCACTTGCTCGCCGTCATCCCGCCCCCTCTTCTCACTCCTCCTCCGCTTGCCTTCCACCCTCCGTCCGCACGGCATCGTCGCGTGTGCGCGCGCCGCCGTCCTCAAGGCCTCAAGCCCAGGAGCTGTGCCGTGGGGTCGCGGTGAGCTCCCGCGGCCCCGATCTCCTCTGGTGAGTTTTCCCGCGTCCTTCCCCATCTCGCGCTCACACTCTCGCGATCCCCCGCCTTGCCCCCGCCTTGCCTTCGTCCTCCTCGTCCCGCGCTTTGCCCTCTGTCTCCTCCGCCTGCGCTACCCTCTGCCTCTTCCCCCACGTCCCTGCCCTCCTCCTCGGATTCGCCTCGCGTCGCTCACCACCAGGTACCTCCGCGTCGTCTTCAGCGCCACGCGTCTCGCGCGCACCTCCCGTCTCGCGCGCACCTCCCGTCTCGCGCGCACCTCCCGTCTCGCGCGCACCTCCCGTCTCGCGCGCACCTCCCGTCTCGCGCGCACCTCCCGTCTCGCCCGTGTCTCGCGTCTCGCCCGCGTCGCCCACATCTGCCCCGCGTGGCCGGATCCTCCGCCCACACGGCGTCATCCCGCACGCGTGCGTGGCCGTTCTCTGGGGTCGCGGTGAGCTCCCGCGGCCCCGATCTTCCTTGGTGAGTCCTCACCGCCCACACTGCTCCCCGCGTCGCCTCCCCCTCCCCCGCGCTGGCAATGCCTCCAACCCGCTCCCTGGACGGCCCTCGTCCTCGTCTGCCCGCGGGAATTCGACCCAATCGGGCGATGTTCGGACTCGAACGCTGCGTTACGCGCGGCTTGCCCGTCCTACCTGCAGCCCCTCAGGCCTCCTCCTCTCCCCGTCCACAGGCGTCATCTCGCGCGGCCGTTCCCAAGCCTGGGAGTTGAGTCATGAGATCGCGGTGAGCTCCCGCGGCCTCCTTTGGTGAGTGCTTGACTTCTTCCCGCCTCCTCTCTTCCCCTCGTCGTCTCCCCCTTCCAGGTTCCGGCCACGCTCAGGCCAACGGGCGCGCCCGTCTCGCGCTCGCGCTCGCCCGCGCTGCGCTAGTCCACTCCGCCTCGCCTACTCCGCCTCTCAACCGCCCCCGCGTTGCCAAATCCGCGTCACGTCGTCCGCGTCACCGACGTCGCTCGCGTCGCCCGCATCGCCCAACCTCTGTCATCGCATTCGTGCGCGCCCTGGTGAGTTCCCCGCTGTCCCCGCATTGCCTTCCGCTCTCCCGCGCTGGGAGCACCCGCAACTTGCTCCCTGGACCGCCCTCGCCCTAGCTCTTGCGCCTCACGCCCACGTCAGCCACTCCACCCGTCTTGCCCTGCCTCGCCGAGTCGCTGCCGCCGTCTCGTCCACCTCGCGCTCGCCGGCCTTGCCCACGTCGTTGCCACTTTGCCCATACCGCCTACGTCTCCCTCGTCACCCACCTCGAGCAAGTCTCCCACCTCGCCGGTCTTGCTCCCCCATCGCCGACCTCGCCCGCACCCGCTGCCCCGTCCCCCGCCTGCCCTGTCCCCTGCCTGCCCCGCATCATCCGTGCCACCGACCCCGTCCGTGTCGCCCTCAGCCGCAAGCATCACCCACCTTGTCCTCACCCACCTCCCCCTAACCCACCATCGCCCACCTCACCCACTTCGCCTGCGTCTCGCCCGCGTCGTCATCTGCTTTGCACCCGCGTCGTGCCCGTGTCACCCGTCGCGCGCTCGCCTTGCCCCCGCCTTGGCCCCGCATCGCCCGTCTCGTCCGCATCGCCCGCGCCGCCCACCTGTTCCGGCACCGCTCGCGTCACCCTCGCCACACCCCATCGTCCTTTCCGCATCGCCCTCTCCACCTCGCCCACCTCGCCCATACCCGCGGGTCGCGGCCCTGCTCGCCGCCTATCCCTTGTCCTCCGCGTTGTCCTCAGCGCCACATGTCGCCCATGTCGCCCGCCTGCCTTGCATCGCCCATGTCACCCGTGTATCGTGCCCGCTTTTCCCGCCTCGCGCATGCCTCGGGTTGCCCACCTCGCTCGTTTCGTCCAATTGTAGTTGTAGTATCTTACTGTATGCTTGTAAAGTAGTAATTCTGTCAATGAAATACCTTTCCACTGGCTTTGAATGATCATGAATGACCTGAAATTAAACAACTCAGTGAGAATGATCCGTATGAGCCTATGATCCGCACTGACCCACAATCTGCAGCTCAGTTTGTGGCTCGACCCGTGGATCACGGCTCCGGGTCGCGCGGCTCCGGCTCTTCCAGCGGCTCTGAGCTGTGCGGATCTGGATCAAGGCCGAAAATGTCACATGATCCGTGGGTTCGGATCCGGATCATCCGCGGATCGAGCCGCAAACAGCCTTATTTCGTGATGATGAACATGGGATACAAAAGCGCGCCACTTACGAGGGTCGTCTGGGTTCTTCTACACGCACTAGGATCGCTTTGTACCAAAAGGCGCTCATAAAAAAGGATGAGGGACGGTGGTCAGGGGCCTGAGCAACATGGCAAAGGCCCAGGGCGCAATTCATGTGCCCAGTCGCGGGGTGACATGATAGCATTGGCGGCTGTCACGTTTTCGGTGCTTCTAAGCGTGACCAGTGATCACGCCGTGACTCTGTACTTACGAGGCCTCGTGACTCGTCCACTGCCTCTTCCTCCTCGTTTCATCCCACTCTGAATCAGCTCTTCGCGCAAATTCATGGACGTGAGAGCCTTTGAGTCGTGGATGGAGCAGTGTGGCATCCGCAATGAGGGCACCATGGTGATCCATTCCAGCGGCAACGGGGTGTCCGTCATCAGCTCTTCTTTCATCGCTCACCCATCGCGAGGCGCGTACTACACTTCACACCACCGGTCATCTCTCTGAAACTATAAAACAGTTGCAACAATTCCCAAGGCTGCCATTCTGTCGGTCCGCACATGCTCGCTGACCTCGCTCATCCCGTGGGTCCCCTACGGCCACGCCGCAACATTGGCCCTCTCTTTCGCACTTTACTCAGAAATGTAAGTCATACACGGGGCCTCCATGTATTCCTGTATACTCACATGCGCAGCGGCTGCACAGGATCATAGGTGATCAGTCGCGATGGCACGGGTATCTGCAATCTTTGCCCTCGGATATCGTCCCCATTGCCCGACTCTGGGCCCATCGAGAAGCGTTCCCGGACGACGACACACAGCAAGCCCTGCGATGGCTGGAGGGAACAGAAGTACATCGCGAGCTGAGTGACGCAGAGGGCGTTTCTCTCACTGTAAGCGTCTCTACTTCTACACACCAGACGGTACACTGACGAGTACGTTGACTCAGGACGAGATCGATCAATACTACATCTCTGACGTGGCCCCGATTTTGAGAAAACTTGGATATGAGCCACATTTACGCGGCTTCCTCCACGCATACTCCCTCGTCTCATCTCGCGCATTCTTGGTTGACGCTTACCATGGCCTGTCTATGGTACCCCTCGCCGACGCGTAAGCTTTGGCGTCTCTCGAGGGTTTTTAGCGGCTTCTCACCATTCTTGCGCAGATTTAACCATACTCACGACAATCACGTACAACTAGCCGTACGTAATCACTCACGCTTTTCTTTCGTCTCACGTTCTAACCATCCGTACCCAGAGCGAATACGACGTCTGCCCTCACTGTGGATCGCTTTCTGAGTGTGCGCACGACGATGACTCTTCGAATGATCATCGCTCCACCGCTGTTCACAACGTTCCTACCGAGGCCGACACCGTCGACATGGTCACCGTACGCTCCATCGGAGCGGGGGAAGAGGTCTTCAACACCTACGGAGCGTCTCTGGGAAACGCCGCGCTGCTAGCTCGATACGGCTTTATCCTCGACGGCGGGGAGACGGATGTGGTGACCTTTGGCTGGCCAGGCTCGGACTTTTTCGATGTCGCCGATGAAGAAAGACGGTGGAGGGACGCGTGCGACGCAGCGAGAGAAGACGCGAAGCGCATCCTCGAAGATTCCGACCTCGTGTACTTCCCGGACGAACAGCGCGGAGCTCGTCCTTCTCTCAGCATCGACAGCGACGCGCAGGTTTCTATCGGGCTTCTCATCTGGGCTGTGAACGAGGTCCTCGCTCCTTCCAGCGTAGATGTGGATATCCACAAGCGGATATTGGCGCTATGCTCTGCGCTTCAGGACGGTGAAGAGGAACCGTCTCGTGATGACGACGAGATTCTCGGAAGCGAGCGTCATGCTGGGGGCGGCACGGTGGGTTCATTAAGCGCTTCTTCAAGGACTGTAGAGGTTGACGAGCTGGTGTATTTCCAGATCATTCAAGATCTAGTCGCAATGGCACATACTCTACTGGACCTGTTTAAATCCCGTCTAGGCGTAATTGGACAGGGTCGCAGCGCAGAAGATCTGGGGCTTGAGCTTGACGTGCGTATACTTATCCTACACTTCCACGTAGATCTTTATGAGCTCACCGTGCCTGACAGGCGCTTCCGCCACATCGTACGAAGACGAGACTGGCACTACACTATGTGCTAGGGGAGCGCGCGATCATCGAAACGTGTACAGCGCAATGGCAAGACATCCACGCAATGCTCCTCGGTCGACTCTGAAGGTCCGATTCTGCCGCCGATGCGGACGTAACCCTATAACGACGACCGAGCTACACACTCCGCCTTTCTGGAAGCACTCCCCTCGCCCCGCCTTCCGCTGAACATCCTCCAGATCCAAATACTTCGCCAACTTCCCCGACTTCTCAGTCTCTCTCCCCGGGCCTCATCCATCTACTTGACCCACAACCGCTGCAGTCGCTGCAGCTGGGACTATTCTCGTTCAATACCCTCACAACGCTCAGCAGCCGCATCGCCCGTTCCGGGAACGCGTGCTTCGCCGTGCCACGCGCGGTTCGCCGCGCCGCCGCGCGTGGCACGCGTCCCGCTGGACCAACGCGCGGCGCGAACGAGGTTACGGAAGAGAGCGGGTCGGAGACGTCGTGGCGGGGGAAGCAGGCTGCAGGAGTTGATGTCCACCCCTGGGAGAGGTCGAGCGCGCATAGGGCGTCACGCTTCTGCTTCGCGGGATCCGTGCGGGCGAAGAGCGAAGAGCGATGCGTGTGAGGCAGGGGCGTCTTTATTCGGGGGAGGGTCAAGCATTTATATCCTACGTACGTACGGAGTACAGGTGCGGCATTTCTAGCCGCGCGCATTCTCTGACATCAAGGTTCGTGTTCGGTTACGTGGAGATCATTACAGCGTCGTCTACTCGCTGCGTGCATACCAATCACACTTTGCTTGTGCGAGCGTCTTCGTGCCCTTAGAGCGTGCCATGGCCTCGCCGTTATCTACCACCTCCGTGTCTGAGTCCACCGAAGCCGGTCCACGGGGCCCAACGATATGCGCTCCGACGAGCGTCGGAAGCATTGCAAACACGCTCGACCTGCGTTCCCAGCCACACATCAGCCACACGACCCTCGACGCAGCCAGAAACGAAAAAAGAAGAAAAAACTCACACCACGCCCTTTGACGACCCACGGCGATGCAAGCGGCCCCCACGCAGCGCCCGGAACGCCCCAAGCCGGCTCGTCAGCTGGTCGTGCGCGAAGTCGAGGCTGGGCTGGTTGGTCGGCAACAACGTGGGCTCGCGGTACAGCCCGAGCGTCTTGAAAGCGCGTTCGCAAGGGGCGTTGGGGACCGTGCGGATGAGCGCGCCGAGCGGGATCGAGACGATGCCGAGCGCGAGGGAGATACCCCACTCGCGAGCGTTGAGGCGCGTGACGGCGAAGACGTCGCCGCCGACGAAGATGATCAGAATCTGGACGACGATTTCTGGCGGGGCACCGTGAGCGTGGACGGCGGGCGAGGACGGTGAGGCGGGCAGACGTACCGACGAAAGTGATGCCCATGAACCACGGGTTCCTGAGCACGCCTTCGAATATGTTGTACCGGCGGTCGAGCCGGCGGCAGTTGAACGAGTTGAAGATCTGCGCGAACACGAACGCGTTGAACACGAGCGTGTCGTTGCGGAGGTCGTGCGGCGGGAACCCGAGCAGCGCGTCCCCGCGGAAGTGGAACACGAGGATCGCTGCGACCTGGTACGCGCTCTGCCCGAGGATCTGCTTGAGCATGTTCACCGTGAACAGCGGCGCGTCCTGCCGCTCCGGCTTGCGGTCCAGCATGTCCGGCGTCGCCGGGTCCGTCGAGAGCGCGAGCGCGGCGAAGGTGTCGATGACGATCGCGACCCACAGCAGCTGCACCGCGCTCAGTACGCTCTCCTCGAAGTCCGTCCCCGCGAGCGCCGAGACGAGGGTGACGACGACGGCGGTGAACGTGGGGGTGACCTGGAACTGCAGGAACTTGCGCACCGCGTCGTTGACCGCGCGGCCCCAGACGATGGCCTTGACGATCGACGCAAAGTTGTCGTCCATGAGGACGATGTCGGACGCTTCCTTCGCGACCTCGGTGCCCGTGACGCCCATCGAGAAGCCGACGTGCGCGGCCTTGAGCGCGGGGCCGTCGTTGGTGCCGTCGCCGGTAACCGCGACGATCTCGCCGAGCTCCTTGAGGGTGTTGACGAGGATGCGCTTGTCCTCGGGCGACGAGCGCGCGAGCACCTGGAGACGCTGCACGGTCGCGCGGCGCTCGGTGTCTGACAGCGCGCGGAAGCGCGGGCCCTCCATGACGATACCGCCGGGGGTGAAGATGCCGCACTGGGTAGCGATGGAGCGCGCGGTGAGGATGTTGTCGCCGGTGCACATCTTGACCTGGACGCCTGCGCGGGCACAGTCTGCCACCGCTTCGCGAACGCCGGGGCGAAGAGGGTCCTCAAGAGCGAAGACGCCAGCGAGCGTGAGATCGCGTGCGAGATCCGTCCACGACACCTAAAACAATGGTCAGAGAGGGCGTTCAACAAGGATGGGGTGACATACTTCGTCGGCCCTGGGTGACCAGTTTTCCAAGTCTCGATAGCATACAGCGATGGTGCGAAGCGTCTGCGACGCGTACGACGTGATGCTCTCCAAGATCTGTGCCCGATCGTCTTCGTCGGTGATCTTCGTGACCACATTCTCGCCTTCCGTGACAACAACCGGCGTGCGCACACCGCGACGAGGACTTCGCTTGCCCTTGACGTACAGTCGCGCGCGACCTCCCGGAAGACGCACCACGACACCCATCGCCTTACGCTCGCTTGGAGAACGGGAACACCTGCAGCGTCTCCACCGCCTCCCGAACGCCTTGTAGCGGGCCATCCCAAGTCGCGCGCCATCGCCAGCAGTGCGGTCTCCGTCTTGCTGCCCACGAACACGGGAGTCCGCTGGTTGCGTCCGCATCTTCGAACGCGGTGGAGTTGATCGCAATGGCGTCGTTGAGGAGGGCGCGAAGCGGAGGAGGAAGCGCGCCGCTGAGGATGGAGCTCGACGGGGCGCGAGGGTGGTGGCGTCGGCTTGGCGCGCTCGGGATTCTGGGCCAGATCGCGGACGAAGACGAGGTCGCCGCCGACGGTGCCCGCCACGACGGTCATGGCGTTCTGCGTGAGGCGTGCCGGTCTTGTCGGTTGCAGATGACGCTGGCGTTCCCATGGTCTCGCAGGAGTTAGGACGCGGACGAGAAGGTTCTCGCGTGTCATCGCTTGGTGGCGAACGCCAGGGCGAGCGCGATGGCTAGGGTAAACCTAACGATGGATTAGAACGCATGCTTCGAGACAGCGCGACCGATGGGCGTACCTTCGGAACCGAGGCGACGACGAGGGTGAAGGACAAGATGAGAATGTCCACGAAAGCCAACCCTTTTTGGCTGGGGCTCCTACAAGGGACGTCAGCGATACACCGTCAGAGACGATAGCGAAAATCCGCACATGTGGGGTGTGTCAGTGCCGATCTTGACGAAGTATCGAATGAGCAGCCCGATGAAGAGCATCAAACCGCCAAGTGAGCCGCGACGGCGATCTTGTTGGCCAGATGCTCAGCTTGCGCTGAAGGGCCGTATCCTCAGTGCTGTCGCGGAGCGCTGGCAATGTCCCGTCAGAGCCAGGTGCATACGGAGTGACAAGCATACGTACAGGTCATGATGCGCCCATGGAACGAACGAGGCCCGACGGCGATGACAACATACGAACCTACGCCCTCGAGGATCTTGCTACCACTGATGAGGAAGCAGTCGGTATGCGGAGAGGCGTCCTTCTCGTCGTGGTCGAGCGTCTTGCGCAGCTCCAAACAATCCTCGTACTTCATCTTCTTGATGACGTCACTCTCCCCCGTCGCGCCCGACTCGTCGCAGCGCACGTTGTGGCCGGAGAGGAACACGCCGTCGCACGGCATGATCTCGCCGGGCTCGATCAGGGCCACGTCGCGACGAGGACGTCATGCACGTCGATGAGGCGCTCCACGCCCTCACGGACGACCTTGACGGTGCGCTCGTCCTTCTTCGCGTTGAGCACGCGGAACTGGCGCTCCTTCTGCCAGTCCGTGAGCGAGCCGACGAGCACGACGACGACGATCGCGACCATGATCGCGACGCCCTCGACCCACTCCACCGCGGGCTCGTCCGGGTCGCGCCCAGGCCCAAAGTCCTGGAAGAGGCCGAGCGCGAGAGAGATGACGGCGGCGACGGAGAGCAGGATCTGGACGGTGGGTCGTGGGTTGGAATGTGACGCAGAGCGGGGGATATGAGGTACTCACGAGGACTTTCTCATTGTATGCGTCCCACATCAGCTTCCAGATGCTCTTGGCCGGGCGGGGAGGGAGCGCGTTTACGCCGTAGACCCTGGCTCGGTCCGCGAGAGACGCCACCGTGGCGCCTCCGGTGGTAGGGTGGGGAGCACCGTTGTCAAATTTGGCGGTAGAAGGGAGTGAAAGAGGCCCCGGTTCGACGGGGACTGCTAGCGGGTTATCAGGGCTCCCGATGAGACCACGCACGCCGTCGGTGCCGAGTCCGAGAAGGAGGGCCTTGACGCCACCCATGGCGCAGAGATTGTCGATGTCCTTGGTGTCGATGAGCTGAGCGAGCTGAGAGGGCAGAAAGGAGAACGGCTCCGGGTCGACGTCGACGTCGGGAGTGACCCCCGAGGCAGGACTAGCGCTCTGGAAGTTGGAAGTGGGGCGAAGGCCGAAGCAGGAGAGCAGCCCCCCACGGCGTCGCCGGTTTGCGGGAAGAGGATCTTCGGGACATTTACATGCGTTTGCACAGGGGACGTGATGGTGGTCTGGCGGGAGCCAGAGAGTGAGAGAGATGAGGTCGCCAAGTCTGTCGATGGAGGTACGGCAGGGACGGTGAGGTCTTCAGACGTGGTTTCTGAGGGTACAGTCGAGACGCTACCGGCAGGGGGATGAACCATAGATGGGTCGACGGCTTGGGGCAGCGACCTGGGCTTATATCCCTGTGTGGGGTCCCAAGACGTGAGCCAAGACTTGGAAGTTCCGCAGCTAAGAGAATCCCCTCACCTTGTGTAGGCGCCTTTGCGTTATCACTCGTCCGTTCTCCCGTGCAGATTCTACTGCTCGAGTGTCGCCAGACCAGCTGAAGCAGGATATATGCGTACCTGAAGCCAGAAGCATGAGATCTAAGGGACCTCACGCAGGCTGGGGCCTAATGCATGTTCATGCTTGGCGGCTTAGGATGTTGCCTTGGCTGCACAGCTTCTCGTTACGGTACGCCGCTGCGAGGGGCCGAGGCACACGGGGAATTCTTTGGGAAATGGTATACAGATGACGCGTTGAAAGCTTCAGCGAACCCAGAACTCACCGTGTTATCGCATGCCGACTACTGGCCAAGTCACAAGGGGGAAAACAGCACATCTCCAGCTGCGCCTCACGACCCGAGCGGATTTGCATGCCGTTGAAGTGCACATAGTGGTAGGATGATGAAGGTGGGATTCAAGATTGAGACATGAGGCAAGACCTCGAAGTTGGGTATCATCGGCGCCGGGGTCGTTTTTGTCTCTATAGCCGCCAGGTCCACGGCCGTCGGCATTGGCCGGCCTTACATGTGGGTCGATGGTCACGTGTGACATCCCCGGCGCTTCACGCTCCTCGGCAAAGCGCCTGCCATCCGGACTTAGTTGTCTAGATCTGATTCTACCATCCGATGTCTTCAATATATACAGGTCGTAGAGCGGTACAGCGAATTGCCTATGAATCGAGCAAACAGCGAGTACGAGACCGCCGGGATGAAAGCGGGAGCCAGGACCGTCCTCGCGTCCACCGACGGCGAGTTGCCCATCTCATGCCGAGTGGGAGCGGAAAAGCACGGGCCGGGAACCTTCAACGTCCGCTGTCGGATGGCTGTACGCGGGGGCGGGTCTCGCTCCCCCCGCGGAGGGGCCGCATACGTCAGGTTGTGCTTGGTGTCCTGCATCCTGTCGCGCACAACTTTGGTGGCGAGCAGCCGAAGCCGGGGCGTCTCGCCGGCCTCGCGGACGGGGACGAACTCGGCGTCGGCGTCGTACCCGAACCCCTTGAGGTCCTCGCCGCGGTGCCACTTTTCGAAGCCGAGGTCGCGGTACTCGACCCCCGTCTTGAGCCGGCGGAGAGGAGGCGGAAGCCGTATCGGGGGGACTGCGCCTGCGAGGGGTCAGCGGAAAGCACGGGAGGACGGTATGGAGAAGGATGGTACCGACATCGTCGAGGCCTCTGATGAGGGAAACACGCGTCGTGGTGCACATCGCGGAGGTATTGCTCCAAGAAGTACGGATCCAACCTGAGATCCAGTCCGTCTGGTCTCTTCCTGAGATCCGGGTGGAGCATCTGTGCAAGCAGGGTCAGAGCGAACGGCTCGAGCACGGTCACCGAACTTGTGATGAAACACATACCTTCATGCACAGTTTCCACTCGCCGCCGTTGCGCGGCATGACGTCTTCCCCTATCATGCGGAACTCCCGGATCCGAGGTTGCGATCGCAGGAACCGCAGCCGGTCGAGATCGCCTAGATCTTCCCGCCAAATCGAAGGACCTTCTTTCCATTCTTCCGGCGGAGGGCCATGGCGAAGGTTGTACATGCCGGGAGAGGTCCCCATTCCTGAGAAGAGCCCGATACACACCAGACCTAGTGAGTATATGTCCGATCTGTGGCAGTGGACCGAGTGCATTGGATTCGTGTCCTCGAATCGTTCGGGAGCGAGATACTCTAGAGTCCAAGAGCTGGCAGGTGGGAGGTAGGCTTCTTCGAACCGGAAGCCTGGAGGGAGTTGAAGACGTTCCGCACAACCGAAATCAGTGAGAACGATGTCTCCGAGCTCAGAGGTGACGAGGAAGTTCTCCGGCTTGATGTCCCCGTGTAAGATGTGGTGTTTCTGCAAGTATCCCATCGCGAGAACCTGCGGCGAAGATGAGTCTGGGTCCACGACAAAGGGGCGAACGCACGTTCCATCTCGGCACATATGTGACGCTGCAGCTCCTTTTCGAGTTTTGTAGCCATAAGCTGCCGAAGGTCTCCGAAGCACATGTCCTGGGAAACGCGTCAGAGATGCACAAAGACGGGGACGTCAAAGCACACCATGACGAAGTACACGTTGTGCCGATCCTCCCAGGCAGCATGCACCTTCGCAAGGAAAGGGATACTGTGCTTCGTCGCGTAGGCCATGATCTGCAGCTCCTTGCCAAGTTGAAGACGATCGTGGTCGCGAAAGTAGTGCCACTTGTGCGTAACCTTCATCGCGACCACCCGGTTGAAATCCTGGCAGGCGGCGAAGACTCGAGCGCAGCCGCCCTCGGCAAGCGTTCCGAAGACGGCATACCTGTGCGGGGGTTGAACCAGGAGGTCGTTGCAGTCGTTGCGGTTGCTGTTGTACGGTTCGCTTAGACACCGGTAGTCGACGTCAGGCTGGCGACCACGTGCTTGAGCATCCAGAGACGGGTCGCCGGGAAGCGTGCGCTCACGCGCGGCTGGGGTCAACGGAAGAGGTTTGGAAGCGAGACTGGGGGATGGCAACCGAGGAGATTGGGAAGTGAGGTGCAGAGGCGAAAGCGATGGAAGAGGTGGCACTTGCTCAGTTGTCGGGTGAGTGGCGTGACCGCCCCCTTCGTCGTCGCCATCCGAAGACGAGTAATCTATGCGAATGTGGTCAGTATTTCACGCGTGGTACGAAGGATACGCAACGTACATGTTACCTGACTGCCGGCGCGAGAGCTATCAGTCAAAACGCCCGGTTCGGCGACGTCGACGGAAACGTGAGTTCCATCCTGTGTTTGGACGGGAAGCGTGTTGATCGTCTGCGGTGGCGCAGTCGGAGGAGACATGGAGCGTTTATGGGCGGACTTGTGACGGTGGTTCCAGCGCAGCATTCGAGGACGCATCGAACCGAAGCCCAAACCTCTTCTCGTAGGAGAGGGAGCGGTAGGTTCCATCAAAGGTGAGCGCGTAGACTGAGAAGGATCATCGTTTCCTCTGCAAAAAATGTTACAGGCGAGCCGAAGGAGTCAAAGAGTGTATCAGCACGTACATGAGCACATTGGGGGCATCTGAAGAACCGGACAAAGGGGACCCCTTGCGCCAGGACGAAGAGACCTTCTTCCAAAACGGTATTCCTATCGCCATCAGAGCCGATGAGAGGAGAGCGGTGAAGCGAAGGTGCAGAACAGAGGACAAGTGGCTCAAATATAGATCGCCCGGGAGTGACTCCACTGCTATGTTACGCAACACAACGAAAAGCGTGATGAACGTGACAATACTGTGCGATGTCCTACTTGAACAAACGAAGAGGTCATATCATCGCAAAATCAGCGCTCTACAACGCGTGCTCACCTTATTGGTATCAGTTTGCCGCATGCAACACAAGTGCGGGTGGCGGGTTGATGCAAAACGCCAGGGCCTGGGGACACAGGCGCGCCACCTCTGAGGCATCCTTCTGACGCACTGGGGTTGCTTTGTCTCGGAAGACGCGCTAAGAACAAAAGAAACCAGACCAAGCCAGTTCAACACGCAAACGTGGATCAGTGGCACAGTGCGCGCGCGAAGACCGATAGCGCCCATGAGAGCCGCCGGCCCAAGTGACACACGCGACTGTCACACCAAGACGTGTCTGTGAGACTGTGACTCGCGATTACGCGGTGACACCGCCGTGCATCGGGCCGGTCTGTCGAGCCTCGGCGCCTCCTCGTCCTCGTCCTCACATCTTCAAATTTTATTTCAGCCTATATTCGAATAGCGGTTTGGATGTGTGAGCATTAAAAATCTGGATGGGAACGTGACATATACCATGAAATTATGTATCGCGGTGACCCTTTCTAGCGACAAGGGTATGTCCATCCGAGTCAGTCCTTCTATGTATTGCTCACCCAGCCCAGGTGTGTACGCACCCACTTCGTCAGTAAAATTTCAATGATCTGGTGCGGACCACCCTTCGGACTGGACATGCTGGATAACCTCGCCCATCGTGTTCGTACGTTGAA
Organism: Epithele typhae; assembly: GCF_022376455.1. Classification (NCBI taxonomy): domain Eukaryota; kingdom Fungi; phylum Basidiomycota; class Agaricomycetes; order Polyporales; family Epitheliaceae; genus Epithele; species Epithele typhae. The sequence continues at coordinate 183,986 of NW_025954235.1, forward strand.
GTTGAGACAGCCCCTGCACACCGCGTACGTGTCAGCTCTAAAGGAGCAGGAGATAATCGAAGCCTGCACAGCGTAACAATAATACATCCACGATGACACGAAGCTGCACTCATACTACTTTCGTCTCCAGGAACGGTCTCCTCCTCGCTCTCCCTCCCTCCGAACATCACCTACAAGCCCCCCAGATTCGTATAGTTCCACAGCCGCTCCATCCCAACCCAGCCGCGGCAGCTCACAACACACACCAACGCACGCCCGCGATCTTGATAACGTTGAGGTGTACCCCGTCGCGCGCGCGAGCGGTCGCGTGCCAGCTGAAGTCGGGACCGAGGTCGCCGTCGCGGTCCCCGAGCCTCAAAGCGCCCGCGCGGTAGGAACCATCGCGGGAGCGGCCGTCTCGGGGTCGGGGGTGCAAATGATGACTTCAGTCGTGCCCGAGTTGAAGACGGTGAAGGTGGTGGCGTGCGCGAAGTCGGAGGTGACGGCGAGGCAGCTGGAAGGCACGAACGCGTCGGCGGCGAGCGTCGGAGCGGAGGCACGACGGGTGATGCTGGGGGTTCCGGAGGAGACGGTGGAGGTCGGCTCGGAGGCGACGCGGGGCGTTAACGTGGACGTAGTGATGATGGGCTCTGAGGTTGGAACGGCGATGATGGTCGTGTCTCCTGTGGGAGTGCCGCTCGCTGGAGGGAAGGGCTCCGACGTGACCACGGTGAGGGTGGATACGGGACCGGTGGGAGTGCATTCGTCCGGGGGAAAGGGCTCTGAGGTGAACGCCCCAAAGGTGGTAACTGGGCCAGTGGGAGTGCATGTGTTCGGTGGGAAGGGCTCCGAGGTGGCTGGGTGAACGGCGTCAGCCGTGACATCTTGGGGAGCCGGAGCAGCAGAAACTGCAGAGAAACTGTAAGCACGAGGTCAAAATATGACGACAGACGAGGAAACGAACGTCGTGCCACCAAGAGGGCGAGAGACATGAGGGAAAGAGGAGCCATGTCGCTTCGTAGAGCTCTGGGGAGGCGCGTCTTCGCGGCACCCTTTTAAAGCAGGCAGAATTTGTCAGTCCGGGTACAGTAGGCAGAGAATGTGCACTTGCAAACGCGGCTCGAGCGGAGAGGTTTGGCAGGACTCACACCAAAAGTTGCCCGCCTATGATGGCAGGTGGACGGTGAGCATCATGACGGCGATACTGTTTCCCAGATGACTGCGCCAAGAGGAGGTGTATTTCATGCACCCGCCCTCGTCTTCAATGCCAGCTCGCGACCGTATGTGACCGCCGGGGACGCGTACCTGAGATATCTCCGGAGAAGAGGAGGCAGAGGTGTCAGGAGTCCGACCTCGCGCACGGGCCACAGCGTCACCCGGCTCGGCCCGAGCCCGAGCCACTCACCTCTCAGAGGCTGCTGCCCGTATTTACTCTCAATGCTTCTGACACTATTAACACCCATCACCAGACTCACATCCCCCTTCGCTGGGCCCGGGCAGTCTCGGTGAATGCAGGCCGACAACGGGAAAGATAGAAGAGCGAATCCGAGCTGAAAACCCCTCTATCACGGACTCTGGAAAAGGTGAGTCTCATTGGACCATTTGCCATCCTGCGCGTTTGAGGCGTTAGAAGTGCCTCGCCGGTGTTGTCTACCCCAGTGGAGACCACGACCAGGGAAGATAATGCCGGAGCATCCCACGACCTTCTCCGTATCGACGATCAAGACCGTCGCGCGAGACGTCGCTCTCGCGCTCAGCGACCAGCAGACCTATGCCGTCGTCGGCAGCGCCGCGTGCATCCTCCTCGGCCGCGAAGCATCCACCTCCGACTTCTCCATCGTCGTCCCGCGCGGCGGCACTCTCGACGCACGCAGCCTCCTCAAAGCCGCGCCACCCTTTGCCGTCGCCCCGCTAACGCGCCACACCGCCCACGCGCAGACGGGTCTCGCCGTCGACATCCTCGCGCCCCCGATGATGTTCCCCGGCGCGTTCAATGCGGAGACCACTGTCGTCGAGCTCGACTTCGAGGAGCGGGCGCGTGGGACGGTGCGCGTGCTCCACCCGCTCCTGCTCCTGAACGCGACCTGCTCGATGTTGCCGCGGCGCGCGGCGCAAGAGCAGATGGCGCGCGACGCGGAGGACGTCGCGTTTCTGCTCGAGTGGTGCGTCCGGCGGCGGGTGGAGGTGAATCCGGCGTGGGTGCCGGAGGTCACGCCGGAGTTGGCGGAGTACACGGTCGCGCAGGGGTGGATCGAGCAGGAGCTGTGGTTGGAAGCCGCGGCCGCCGCGGGGTTTGTGCTGGGCCGTGAGTCTGCGCGACCTCCTCTTGCGTGCTTGTTTCTCACCTCGTACAGGGGGGTGGCCGTCACGAGAGATCCATTGACTATGTTTACAGCGCTATAATGTACGTTCTTATCCCGCATCTGACCCGGTAATATGTGTCTTTATTCTGCCCTACCGTCGCGGGTTTGTGTGCGGTGACGTCACGGAGAACACGGCAAATCGGGTGACAACGGAGGACCCGTCGTCCTGTCCTCCTTCCGTCCGTCCTCAATAACAAGGATATCTTCAAGGGCGTCGGTAAGTCGGCTTCTTATCCGCGTTCTTACTACGCACAACGTATCTCCAGGCTCTTTCAGCCCCTCCATACCGCCTCACGTCAGACAAGCGACGCGCATACATCCAGCGAAGCCGACAGAGGCCGACCATTATGACGATCTTCAGCAACGTCCTGTTCGTCTTTCTCACGTCGCGGAGATCCATGGTCCAATTGAAGTGGACGTTGCAGATCGAGAGCAACGTTCGTGGTGCTCGCTTATCGGAGTCCGGGCATCCCGGCGCTCCCGTTTCGAGCCCGCTCTATGCCACTTCATATTCTCCCGCCTTCTTGCGGGTTCCCCGCAACTACCGCAGCCACATATGATCGTGAGGCTTCCCCGGGCTATTATTGGAGTACTCTGTTGCGATATACATTGATTCTCAGGACGATATACTCTGCCCTCTGCCCTTGTCATTGATTCTCAGCACTTCCTCGCATCACCGTGTGCCGCGGAGTCAACCGCCCATACATACCGCAACAGCGTCTTGCGGCAAGGCTCACAGCATACCACATGCCCTGTCAAGGTTCCGGCTGCGGAACTCTGTCTCCGCTAATATGCCTCTCATGACGCCCACTGCCACCGAGCGCCCTACGTAAGTCGTTTTTAGTTAAACCGCGATCGAGTCTGTTCCATGCAAATGCACGTGTTCCGACAATTGACACCGGCGGATATTGCCTTCTGCGGCGATAGAGGGGTTTCGCGGACTCGGACTCAGTTGCATCGTGCCTGAGAACTAACCATCCGCCGTCCTTCCAACGCATTCGTGTTATTCTGACCTATACCAAAGTTTGACACTGGTGGCTCGCGTTCTATCCCTCTCACCGTCATGCCCAGTCACGAAACAACAACTGCAGTAAGATCGGAAAGGACGACAACGAGATGGTATTCCGTACTTGTAAGCGACGAGAGCGAGAAAACAGAGCAACGATAGCTAGCATTAGCGAGAGATCATGAAATACAAGGGGCAAGGGATAAATGTCCGTGATGGCCCCGCGCTGAGCACATCATTCAACTCCGGGCTGGTCGACGCTGGGTGGAGCGTCGCCTCTCTTGGAAGTCGTGAGAGGCGGCGACGACGACGAAACCGACGTGGTGGCGAACTCGCAGGGCTGGCGGCGTTGGATGCATTGCCTGCGACATACCAAATAGAGTGATCAGCGTTCCCGTCCGCGCATCCAGAAAAATGTGCCGAAGAGAACGAGACGAGCAGCCTGAAGGCCTGAACCCCGGAACGCAATCGCACGCAGCACATGCCGCTCGCAGCTCCAGTACGTGACACGCACTCTTCCTATTGGTGTGCGCGCGTCCGTACCGACACCGGACATGACGCGGGGGGCGTTCATAGAATGCACTCTCCGCGCGCGAGCCTGAGACATAGGCTGCTTCCGTGCGAGCACCCTCATGCCACAGAATCGCAGCGTGGGACGAGTGAGCGCGAAACGGAGACCTTGGGCGGCCGACCGGTCGCGCGAAACCTCCGATTGCCTCACGATCGCCTGATAGACTTCTGGAGACATCGCACCCCCTGGACGCGCGCAAGTGATGATGCGCCAGGCCGCTGTCCCGGTCCTAGAGTGCCCTCTCTAGCCGTGGCTGGGCGCTGAAGTGTGGACGCCGCGGCAGCGCCCGCGCCCCCGTGCCACGATCTGCGCCGCGCGCAACAAGCACCGCGAGCGCGATGGAGGCGCACCGTACCTCTGAAACCAGGGAATTCGCGGAAATGCAGCAGAACGCGGGTATAAAAGAGCGCGCGAGGCGAGCGGAGAGAGGCAGCATCTCACCCCGACTCTCGCCTCCTGACGCACACCACGACCACCACGACCACCACTACGACCACCTCGCCGACGCCAGAGACCTAAGAGCGGAAGAAGGACCGACACTCACCCGCACCGCCGCGACTCGTCCCCCGCCAACGGGCCCCCACACGCGATCTTGCGCTTCCGACAGAAGACGCACGCCTTGCTCGTGCTCGACAGGCGCTTGTGGCGCGTCTTCGCCTCCACGGGCTCGCGCTGCTCCGAGCTACTAGCCAGTTGCAGGAGGCCGGCGCTGCCAACGGAGACGTTGATGCGCCGCGCGGTCGTCGGTGAGTAGACGAACCGCGCGCGGGGCGTGTCCTCGTTCGGCTCCGGCTTGGGTCCACCACCAGCTGCTGACGTCCAGTTCGACGTCGAAGGCGCGTCTTCGTGCGGAAGGAGGCGCCGTTGTGTCTTGGGCGTCCTCGGCCTTTCGTGGGGCGCGACGCGCGTCCCGACGCGAGTGGCGGCGGCGGCGTCGGGCGCGGCGGCGAAGCGGGGTCCGGCGTTGTAGAGGTGCGGTGGTTCGGTCGGGGGGTGGACGATGTAGTCGGGGGGCGGGAGGAGCGCGGCGGTGAGCTCGGAGAACCCAGAGAGCGGGGCGCTCCACGCGGCCGCCTCGAGGGGCACGTAGTAGCTAGAGTTCGGGGTCGAGGAGCGCGAGTCCGCGTGCACACCGTCGTCGGTGGGCAGGTGCGCCCCCGGGCGAGACTCGCGCATGGGGCTTCCGCGATAAGACGGTCCGGCGCGCGGTTGCTGTGAGGCGCCTGGTCAGCTAGGTCTCTCTGGGACACAGAAGGACAAAGACCGACCTCGGAGACGAGCGCCGCAGGCTGCGCCATTTGGCCAGAGCTGCCGCCGGGGTCGTCTTTGTTTCTTCTGTGTTTCGGAAGATCGTGGCTTCCGAGCGACACAGGAGCGGTGCGTTGAGACGTGGGGGCTGGTGGGAGAATGGGAGTGTGGGTAGTGGCCGTGGTCGGAATGGGTGGGATCGGATGGGGCTGTCCGGCAAGGTCGTTGGATGGGGGCGCTTCGAGCGTGTAGTACTTGTTCGAGATCGCCGAGGGCGGGACGTAGTGCACGCATATGGGTTCGTCGTACTCCAGTGGCGGTGTGCCGTAGAACGAGTTCTGCTCCTACGGTCAGCATAGCGTAGAGAACGGATGTGGAATGATACGTACGTCATCCGCGACGTTGAGCTGAGCCATGCCGGTAGCGACGTTTGACGAATGCGGTTCTGGAGAGCTAGAGCTGGGCTTGTGGCTGTAAGACATGGTGTGCGGAGTCGAAAAGCAGTAGGGAGCGGTCCAGAAAGGGAACGAGTGCACTCCGCCTGCGCCCCGTCGACATATTTATTTCATGGCCCAATCGTCACTGAAGACCATGTGCGTGCATGTCACCACAGAGAGCGCTACTGGTCCAGAGGAGACTAAACCTCTTTCGAGACGGCGATGAGGTGTCTACTGTCCGCTGCATACAGATCTAGCGACCCTGAGCTAGTTACACATCGCCTGTGCGGCCCGGAGAGGAGCAGCTGCCACGCCATTGACTACTGGCTCATGCGAGGAAGCATGTGTGGTACATATGGTGCGTGCGGGGCAAGGCTAATCCCGGAGGATGATTTGATTTTTGGAACGCACCTGTGAGCGACATTACGGAGAATTCAAGGACGCGCAGGTTGACGTCGAGATTCCAGGCGTGCGTACCTACTCAATGGTCGATCGGATGACTATTAAAGCTAAATAGATTCGGCTCTGCGTTGGCACCCGCCGGTGCGGCTCCGGGTAGGTCGCTAGCCAACGCTTTTCACCATGATGCCCAAGACGCGGCCCGCACTCGAATATTTCAGTGCCGCTGCGCAGCAAAGGGAGCTCATTTGAACACATTAGGTATAACACTGGAAGAGCGCAACGCGTGGGTATTTACGTACAAGACATGCCGGTATGTGGGTCACCGCGTCAGCGGGTGCTGAGATACTAGATGCGAGATTGGGATTAACAAAGGTCTTGTTTAAACTTGTATCTGAGCCCCCCGTGGGAGGATCTACCCTTCAGAAGGGGGATTTGCCCACGTCCAGCTGTGAGCCTAGACGCAATCTTTCGTAAAAGAAGGTCAGACATGGGGTAGCTGGGAGATCTGGCAGTCAACACATGCCCTGGTGAGAAGAACGAACCTGTTGATCAACAATCTAACCGAGCGCCATGGGGGAGAGATCGAGCGCTGGTGAGCCGGGGTGACGTCGAGGACAGGGAACGAAGGCCCGGGTCCAGACGGCAACCGAGCGTGTGTAAGTCACATATCACGTGACCCGTGACCCTGGTGCTTCCTAGGGAACGTCCATCGTCCCATGACTTGCTCCCAACCCCTTCGTTCACTCAGACCCGGCGAAGAACCGAGACCCACAAGCTTTGAGGTCGGTGTATGCATTTTTAAAACACCTCTTTGGCCATGTCGCGTGGACATGCATGGTCGACTCTGCATTACGGCTCTTGCAGTGAGTGACGTGTTCCGATCCTTACTTCTAACGGGTGTGCGGCTAGGATGCTACGCTCTCTTGTCGCCTTAAACCATCGCTCTGACTCGGTGTGCGAATGTTAGTCGCGCTCTGCTCCCCATTTTCGGCCAGGGGAACGGTACAACACCAAACATTGTCCAAGGTCGAGGGTCAAAAGTGAGTGGTACTCCCTCGACTTTCAGCTATGACTCGTGCCCCCCTCCAGCATGCTGACTGACTCAGACTCTTACTCGTCCGGGGAACCGCAGGCAGGCAACCCAGGCCTTGAGCCCACCGACCGCGCGTGGGCAACGGAGCTCCGTGCGGCCCTGAGCGAGCTCCGCGATGCTGTCAGAGAAAAGCTGCGTGATCTACCACTGTGTCGACAGCATGCGTGTGCGGCGAGTTGCGACCTACTTTAGCTTGATCAAGCACTCACCCTTTTCTAGACTTATGGATGTGCCGTGAGCCACCCTGCCTGACTTCGCCGCTCTCAAGCCTCGAGGCCGCGTGCGACCTGGCGTCCCGTGGCGGAGGCGGGCCTCGCGGCACCGGCCGAACAGCCGGACACGTCCAAGTTGCGCCCTCGACCTCGACGTCGAAGCTTGCGGGCTGTCGGAATCCGTCCAGATCGGACTCTTCTTCGGGAGAGACGAGGCCACCCCATCCGCGCGCAGCTGCAGAAGCTCAACGTATCTACGGTCCGCACCCGCTCCGCCGCGCTCGCCACTGACGACGCGGCACGCAGGCAGGCCCCTCGATCCGCAGCCACGCGGACGCCTCGCGCGACCAAGCCGTCTTTTGCTCCTTCGTGCTCATCTTGCCCGCCGCATCCAAGGCGACACGCTCGTCGTGCGCGAGCGCGACAGCGAGCGGACGCCCGACGTGCTCGCGTCCACGACGCCCTCCGCCCTCCGCGCCGTGTACCTCGCGCACTTCCAGCTCAAAGACGTCAAGCGCGAGATGCTCCTCACGCATGCCGGGTACCGCGTCACACACGCTCGCGTTCGCTGAGAAGCTCCCGTCGCCGCGGCTCAACGCCATCCACACGCCCGTACGCGCCTCATCCCGGCCTCCGGCACCTCCACGCCCTTCCGCCGGGCTCGTTCGACACCGAAGATGGACGACAAGACGCTCGCGCAGCTCGCGGGGCGCGGACACCGAGTCCGCGCTCCACGCCGTTCTCGAGGACTCGCACGGAGGCCGCGCCGTGCCCGCACATGGTCAAGTTCGTGAGCTGCTGCGCGTGGTGACCGGTTGACCCCCGCCGGTGTGGGCGCTTTGGCGGGGGTGCTCGTCAACCCGGACCCGGACGTTTGGGCGCGTTCCCACCGGACGAGCGCCCGTGCGGTTTGCATGTGGTGGACCAGTGGGCGACGTCATTAAGACTACCCGTGTTGGACGTCTGAGGGCCGTGTACCAGCGGATCTTTATACTCGTCGCCGTGGGGGGCCCTTGGGAGACCTTGCGAGGGGGTATGGTCGATGGAGACGGCTGAAGCCTGAGGGCGTGTGTAGACGAAGAAGAGTTGAAAGCACTCAGCAGAAGGTCTGGTCGCCAACTTGCTCTGGTAGCTTGACGTGTTGTACAAATTCGAGTTCTATCCTCGTCTGTGCTTCTTGTGATGTATCCGGCTGAAGAAGTGTCAGTCACTACAGCGACGTGTGCGCTGGGTGGACGTGGATCTGGAGGACGGAGTAAAAGTTTGCGGACGCCGGACGACTTGCGCACCGACCCGCACCACGCCGCCTGTCGCTGTGGAAGCCGCCCGACAATTCTCCGTGGCCACGCGCGATCAGCGCACAGTCTAACCTCCGCATTCTGAATTTCTGAGGGCTTGTGTACGGTGGTGGATCAATGGCAAAGGCGCCGGCCCGGGTTCCTGGTGGGGTGATTAGGCGCCGGTGAACAGTGATCACGCCGTGACTCTGTTCTGCCGCGGGGCCGGAAGTTTACCCCCGTCCACCCCTCCCCCTCTCCTTTCATCCCACTCTGAATCCCTTCATGGACGTGGAAGCTTTTGAGGCATGGATGGAGAAGTTTGGCATCTGCCAAGAAGGTACCATGGTGACCCATTCCAGCGGCAACGGCGTGTCCGTCATCAGCTCTTCTTCTATCGCTCACCCATCGCGAGGCGCGTACTATCCTTCTCACTACACCACCGGCTGTCTCTCTGAAACTACAAAACAGTTGCAACAATTCCCAAGGCTGCCATTCTGTCGGTCCGCACATGCTCGCTCACCTCGCGCATCGCGCGGGTCCCCTACGGCCACGGCGCAACATTGGCCCTCTCTTTCGCACTTTAGTAAGCCGTACTTCACTAGTCGCAGTGGCAAATACTCTACCAGACCTGTTTAAATCCAGTCTAGATGCGATTGGACAAGGGCGCAGCGCAGAGGAGCTAGGGCCTGAGCTTGAAGTACGTATACTTATCCTACACTTCCACGTATATCCTTATGGGCTCACCGTGCCTACAGGCGCTTCCGCCATACCGTACAACGACGAAACTGGCACTACTGTATGTGCTAGGGGAGCGCGCGATCATCGAAACGTGCACAGCGCTATGGCAAGGCATCCACGCGGAAGTGCTTCTCGGTCGACTCTGAAGGTTCGACTCTGCCACCGGTGCGGACGCAAATCTATCATGACTGCCGAGCTACGCTCAAGCAACCCGCCTTTCTGAGAGTACACCCCTCGCCCTGCCTACTGTCGGACACCATAGACGCCTTCGAATCCAAGTATGTCCCCGATTTCCCCAAGTTCTCAGTCCCTCCCCCCGCACGGTTCCCGTCCAACACCCACACGATGTCCACCAGCTGCATCACCCCGTACCGTGCGCCCGCTTCTGCTCCTGAACGCGACCTGCTCGATGTTGCCGCGGTGCGCGGCGCGAAAGTCTAAGGCGCTCGACGCGGCGGACCTCGCGTTCCTGCTTGAGTACTGCGTCCGGCGGCGGGTGGAGGTGGACCCGGCGTGGGTGCCGGACGTGACGCCGGAGCTGGCGGAGCACACGGTTGGGAAGGGTTGGATCGAGCAGGAGCCGTGGTTGGAAGCCACGGCCGCCGCGGGGTTTGTGCTGAGCCGTGAGTCTGCGCGGTCTCGCCGGCCGAGCTTGTTTTTACCTTGGAGCTCTCCAGGGGCTCGCCGTTATGAAACGATGATGGCGATTTATTGACTCGAAGGCATACGTTCTGATCACAACAAGTTAAGTACCACACTCATGCCCTGTGTGCGGTGACGTCACGGAGCACATGGCACATCGCGTGACAACGGACAAGCGCCCTGCGCACTGGTCAACCGGTCATTCCTCCGCCCCTCAGGACTATGGATATCTTCAAGGGCGTCGGTGAGTCAACATAGGATCCGTCCTCTTACTACGCCCAACATATCTGCAGGTTCTTTCAGCCCCTCCGTGCCGCCTTATGTCAGGCAAGCGTGGTGTAAGAACGTCTCCAGACTCAAAGTGTAGCTGCATAACACCTTTTCCAGCGAAAGGAGGAGGCTCCCTGACTACGCAAGACTCAGCGGCCTCCACGACACATTTGTTTGTGGATGCCGACCGGGATCCGTGGGTGCCTCAGTGCGTAACGCGTTCTCGACCATCCAACACCTCGCTTCTGACTGCATATATGCGCGTCCAGATTGCGCTCTCGTTCCGTTGTGGTGCGATCTGCCCTCATTTTTGTGTTTCTCCGTGTGTGATTATAGTCCTTCATAAGGTTTTCGACTGGCGATGGGTCGTCGACTGCACGGACGCCGGCTTCAGGCTCCCGATGTGCTCCTATGTCGTTGATGGTAGGCCGTTCGCGAGTCGCATATCACGTCGCACAGAACGGCTCATTCTTATTGCAGGAAAGACGCAGGACGACGAGCGAGGACGGTCTCCGCGCGCATACATCCAGCCTCAGGGTCACGCACCCACTCCGCCCCGGACGTGTCCGGACGACGACTCTGGCGACACGCTTGTCATGCAAGAACTCCAGGGAGACCAGACGTGGCTGCACGACGCCATGGAGCGCAGCGCACAGCCATCCTCCGACGACCTCAAGGCGACGGATAACACCTTCGCGTTCCTGCGACGCACCCCGCCGCACCCCGCGCCCGCTAAAGCGAACTCGGACGTGGCGCAGAGCCTCGGCATCCGGTGCGTTCCTCCACGCACAAGATGGCGCGCGGCTGACGACCGTGCCGCAGCTCCCTCCAAGGCCGCCTCGCCAGGCACCCCGTCGTGCCGATGTTCGACGCGTGGGACATGCTGGCCGACGTGTCCGTCCGCCGATCGGGCGCGTTCGTGCGCGGGGCAGAGCATCGCGGGGGACGCTTCGACTGCTGCTACATCGACGAAGACGCGTAGGCTTCACCCGGGGTTTGTACTCTCTACATTTACATGGCGCGAGACGTCCCAACTCCCGCTACATGCGGAGCTTCACCGGTGGCCAATGACGTTCAGCGGGGTGTACGGCGCCTCGAGAGCCTCGATCTCCTCTTCGGTGAGCCTCACGTCGAGCGCGCCTGGGTCGCGGCAGCACGTCAGAAGCGCTGCGAGACGTCGTAAGCCGTGTTGGCGACGCACCGAGGATGTCCTCCAGGTTCGCGAGGCTCGTCGTCCCGACGATCGGCGCGGTGACGTGCGGCTTCGAGAGCATCCACGCGAGCGAGATCCGCGCCATGCTCACGCCCTTGGCCTTCGCGAGCTCTTCGACCCTGCGCGCGCAAATCAAGAAGGGTCAGTCGTGAGGGCTGGGGAGGGATGCGACTGAAGGCACAGACCTTCCGACGACCTCCCTGACGAAGGGGAACTTGCTGTACGCTGTCACCCTGGGGAAAACCCGTCCGTGTGAGCTTGTGAGAGCACGGGGGACGTGGGTGCAACGCACTCGTCCGTCTTGGAGCGCGTCGTCTCGGCGGTGCCGACCGGATGCGTCAGCACCCCGCGCGCGAGCGGGGACCACGGCGTCGATCCCACCCCGAACATCTGGCAGGTGGAAGTGTGAGACGAGAGTTGGCGCGAGCGATCGCCGGAACGGAGAAGGCGAACCTTCAGCGTCGGGTACATCTCGCGCTCTTCCTCGCGGTAGAGCAGGTTGTAGTGGTTCTCCATCGAGATGAAGGGCGTGAGGTTGTGCGTGATCGCGTAGTCTGCGGGTAAGCCAAAGGGTGAGATGGGACGCCGTGGCGAGAGTAAGACGAAAGGCGCACTCTGCATGGCGTGAACTGCGACGGTAATTTAGTGAGTAAGGTGCGAAAAGGGACATGAGGAAGCTTGCATTGGTACGCCCAGCACGAGCTCATTCCGAGGTAGCGAACCCAGCCGGTTTTGACCACGTCGTGTAGGGCCTCCATCTACAGGATGCCGTCAGCGCATGTTCTCATCAGCAGCGGAAGACACCCACCGTCTCCGAGATGGGCGTTTCGGGATCGAAGCGGTGGACTGGAGGTGCCGTGTACGGTCAATCGCTGAAGATGGGACGACTGTCCTTGGACAGTCGACTCACCCTGAAGGACGTCGATGTAATCAACCTGAAGGCGCTTCAAGCAGGATTGTACGGCGTCGAAGATGTGCTGGCGGCGCGGTCTTTTAGCACGGCTTGCGAAGAGACAATGACGACGAACTAACCTTGCGGCTTAGACCCTTCTGGTTGATGAACCCGAGCTCTTGATAATCTTTGACATCGCCGGGGTACAACGTGATGTCCTTCAGAACCGGGGCGAAGATCTGGTTGTCGTTGAGGGGATGGTTTGTATGAGACGAACGATATGAACCATACCTTGGTCATGATGACGAGCTCATCGCGGGGAAGGTTGTACTCCTTGATGGCCTTACCCAAGACCGTCTCCGAGAGGCCGTTCGAGTAGATCTGCACCAGGTGTAAGTGAGTGCATTGAGAGAGGAAAGGAGCGCACATTAGCCGTGTCGAACGTGGTGATGCCATGGTCGAAGCTGGATATTCGTAGAAAGCCGTCAGCGCGGACTGTCGAAACAGAAAAGACGCACTCACGCGAACTTGATGTGCTTCATCGATTCCTCCTCCGGCAGCACCCACGACCGCCACTGAGGCGAGCCGTACGACATGCATCCGAGGATGATTCTTGAGACTTTGAGACCAGAGTTGCCGAGGCGAACTGGTCGAATGACTTTAAGGAGGGACCTTCGACCACTGAGGGGGGGACTCCGGACGCACCGTACTGCATCTTCGGAGACATGGTGGAAGTAAGAGAGTGAGCGGCGGCGAACTTTAGAGAGAGTTGGCGCGAAGAGAATGAGTAGCAAGAGAGTAAGAGATTCTGAGTATTGGTGGTGTACTCGGAGGCCTTTTAAGCTGTTTGCAGGTTCCGCGTTTGTTTCAAGTTTGTGTATTTATCCCCTGGCCCCGAGGGGGCCGGAGGTCCCGACCCACTGAGGGTCCGACTGACTGCGCGACAAGGGCTCGTCTAGCCAATCACTGTGTCCATGGCCCTGGGGCTCTATGACTGTTTTCTCAGAGAGAATCATCTGGTCTGAGTGGACGTAAAGGAGCGCTCACTTGAGACGATATCGCCGCCGCACTAGACGTGCATGCCACATTGCACGTCGACCGATGATCAGCGCGCTCAGTGAGACGAACGAGTAGAAACCACCTGCTAATAACACAGTGCGAGAACTGGATATGAGGCCATGAAGCGAAATCACCAAGCCTCTCTGTGCGTTTAACTATGTAGCTCAAGGGTGTGAGGGAAAGGCATGTCGACAGGCGCAGCACGCGCTGGTGACGTGACGGCAGGCCCAGACTGTGATGACGTCATTCGGTCCAGACCTTTCGGATATAAGCGCTCGACCCTCCTGAACTCCGAGCGCTGCCTTGAACGGCCTCGGTCAAGTTTCAACGTTCCAACGTCAACCCGGCCTCTATAGACCGTGTGCAGCTGGGGCACGCACGTCCAAGACTGCCAAATAGCCATCCATGTATTACATCATGCAACATGGTATCTTCCTCCTGCTCCCTCCCTCATCTTCGTCTTCGAACACTACGTCTAATGGCTCAGGGGACTCGCAATACGGGACACCCATCTGGTCTTTTTCCATCCGTCAGCATATGAAGAAGCCACTAAAGCCGATAGTACGGACCGTACTTGCGGTCCTCATGCCGGAATCGGTGTGCCTGTGTTTCTGTATGCTCTGCACCCTCCTTTTCGTCTGCGATGAGTTCGACGAATGTGTCCGGGAATTTCTCCACGACGACGCCTTGGGCTAGATGCGTTTGTCACTTCGAATGCATTCCTCACGGCCTCCAGTAACTCCTCTCACCTTCACTTCGAACGTCTAGACCGATGACTGAGGGCATGATATATGATGGGTATCGCGCAGTTGAGGATCGAGTGCAAGATGCTGCCCGCCAAAGAGGACAGTTTATATAGACAAACACTCCAGGCCCACGACACGGCACATCAGAAGCAGTGTTTTGTGCCTCCTTCGTGAGCGTGCAAAGCGATTTTTTCGGCCACCTTCACTGGGGCGTCGTGTGAATTAGAAGCTCGATCGGAACAAGAATGGCGAGAAGCAACACAAAGGCCCACTCTTTCCGTTTCACATGAATAAAAGGAACAAGAGCAACGTGTATCGTCGCCAGACCATTTCTGGGTTCAGATGACAAGAGCTGGCATGATAAAAACAACAACACAAATATAGGCGAATGCAAGCACCGATTACCGATGCATAGGATTCCCCCAGGGTCACCTACCGTCCACGCTGCACAGGGCGACGCCACTCGGGCCTGCGCTGGCTCAGTCGCCTTCCGCGTCTTCGTCACGGTTTCTCTCCCCGTGCTCTGGGCAGCCGCCGCAGCCGCTTCCAGGGCTCGTAAGGGTCGGGGACGGCTCTCCAACAGAACGCACAACCACGCCAGATGCGTGCCCTGTGCGCAGCCTCACCGATAAACGTCCCAACTTGATCGTCAGCAACGGAGCCGGTGCGAAGAAAGTGTTGAAGCGCGAGCGTCACGGGTCGAGAGAGATAATCAATGAAAGAGAAGCGGGTAGAATACATGGTGGTAGAAGTGTCTGCGGCTACAGGAACGACTCGTCGGTGGACGAGTCTGTAGATAAGGTTCAGAGTCCGACCGGAGAAGCCCGTAGTACGAGGCGCTCTACTTTATATAAACAGAAAGGTCTGTGCGAGTCTGACATCCGTGACGGGATCAGCTGGGAGTCCGTCCAGACGGCGTGCTGGCGCGGACGCGGGTGCGGGTGGAAGAGCAGCTGTGGGTGCGGGAAGAGTGGCGGCGGCGGCGGGAGGCTGGGTGCACGCGGCGGAGGCGGGTGCGAGTGCCGGCGGGTGCCATTTTGCTTCAATAGCCCACACGCGTGGCCAACGAAAGAGAATGTGCGATTAAGACATACATATTAGACAGTACGATGAGATAGATATACAAGTGCTCTAAGTCCAGTCCGATCCCGAGGCCAGAGCAAGGGCCAGCCTTCAAGAGGTCTCGTTCGGGTATCTCTTGATGTACCTGAGGTGAGCCACGAACACGGAGTTCTCCACACGCTCCAGCCCGTGCAGCCACACGCGGTAGAACGCGTCGGGCCTGAGCACCCAAGGCGAGTCGGCGGGCCCGTGGGGATCCGGCAAATAATAGTGCTTCTGCACGGAGGCGAGACGTTGGCAACGCGCGACGCAGAACAACAGGAGCACGCACCTCGACGAACGTCTGGAACACGCGCGCGACGGTCATCGCGAACCGCGCCTTGGTGCATTTCGAGTCGAACTTGACCCACTCCTCGTAGTGGAAGAACCCGGCGTCCTCGCCCGGGATCGGCCACTGCCACCGTCGCCCGTCAGCCCGCGCGCCCGCGCCGCACAAAGAAAGAGAGGACGCGCACCTCGAACCGGACCCGGACGCGCTTCAGGAGCACCTGGCGCATGAGCTCTTTCACGCGCTCCCGCCCGTCCGCCATGTGCTTCGCGACCTCCTCCTCCGTCGCGTTCGCGAGCGCGTACATCGGCATCCCGTACCGCCGCACCGAGCGCGACCCGATCCTGAACGCGAACTGGACGCGCTGGCCATGGCCTGCGAGGATGCGCGTCTGCGTGCGCGTCACGGGCCCACGGAAGACGGAACCCTCACCGCCGCCGCGGTCGCGGTTCTGCGGCTTCCTGCTCTTCCGCGACTTCCCGCTCTTCCGTGACTTCCAGCTCTTCCGCGGCTTCTCGCTCTTCTGCGCCGTCCCGTGGCGCGGGACGGGGCGGAGGAGGCGGAGCTCGTCGCGGGTGGTGACGAGCGCGCCCTGGAAGGTGGCGAAGAGCCGGGCGTCGTCTGCGGGGCCCCAGACGCTGTGGCCGGAGGCGCATTCCTTCATCGGGCGGGACATCTCGTTTGGCGGGAGCGGGGGGAGCGGGATGCGGGGAGCGGGGCCGGGGCTAGGGGGTGGCGGGCTGAGGGAACGGTGGTAGATGTGGTGGGCGTGTGTGGGCGGTTCGAAGAAAGGGTGGTGGACCGCGTTCATCGGGTAGGGGACTGAGGTAATGGAAGCAGAGAAGACGGGACGAGATATAGGTTATGGTGAGACAGTGGTCGCCGCGAGGAGGACAAAGCGATGGTGACATCTGGATAGTGGTCACTGTCGAAGGACAGAGCGTGTTGTGGCCAAAGCTAAAACTCTGCAGGATCAGTGGCACGCCTCTCAAAACCACGGTTCGGGCATCGTTGTCCTCAGCAAATCGGTAGGTGGATTCGATACCGGAATGAAGGTTGCTGGACGTCCAGATTTGGAGAGGCAGCAGCGCATGCGGAATCAAAAGTGCTCTCCTTGGGGACGACGGACGCGAAGCGGAGAGGACACAAAACAGCATAAAAGAAGCTGAAAACCAGTGTTTTTGCTGTCGAGTTCAGATAGGAGGAGGCAAATGCGAGGTCGAAGAAGTCACGGTCAACATGGTCGAGGAAGCCGGAGCGACGACGTTAACGTACGCCGATTACGTAAGTACGTTCGGTCGCCTGGTTCGAATCCGACTTGTGCACGTTTGGTTCTTCGAGGGTTGGGCTCCTGGATTTGCGGTTCGAGATGGTCGGGTAGGGCTAAATAGAGCGTAAATCTGGGACACCCCTTTCGTGTCGCATAAAACGGACGGTCAGATAATGCGTGGGCTGGTAGAGAGATAATGGAAGGGGAGTCAGCGCGGTGCCCAGGCTCGGCAAGGCCCGGCACTCTTCAAGTCACTAGGCATTCCGTAAGTTCGAATCCAGGTCGCCGGGTTTTCTACTGGGCTGTCCGATGTCGCTGAGAAATTTCCATAAACTTGTGGGTACTTGCAGACTACACTCTCAACATCTCCAGGCTTCCTACGAAAGTGGCAAACTCGCGCGCGATCACCTCGTGGAATTTCGACGCGGGATGAAACCTGTCGACGAACAGCGTTCCCTGATCCAAATCCGCCTGCGTGTACCCAAACTGTGCTGGGTCTGTACGTACACGCTCAAACAGGTCGAACGCAGAGAATATCATCACAGTCGCATCCGGGTGTGCCGCGGCGAACGCCTCCAAGTTGGTCTTCAGAGACGCGTTCCAATCCACGAATGCGTCTTGCGTATCTTGATTTTTGTTTCCTACGGGATGCGTGGTGTCAGCAAGCGTAAAACGGCACGCAGTGCGCATCTCCCTTACCACCCGGAAACGTGAAGATCGACGGCATATCGAACAAACAGAAGTTCCTCGCGCCCGATCCGTACAAGGCCGCGAGCGCCTTGACGAGGTCCTCGAAGGCCGGTTGCGCAGAGAGGACCTTCAGCCGCACGTCCCACGTGCAATCGTTGATACCGATCCAGATCGTTACCAACGTGTCGCTCGCCGTCCAGGGAGCCCATTCTGGCTTCGTTCCCGCAGAAGTGAGAAACTCGCGGTGGACCTGACACTTCCTGAGACGAGCAACAGTGTCGCCGCTGACCGCGTAGTTGAGAACACGCAAGGGCGACGCTCGACGATGCTTGTTAAGATGGCCGACCCAGTTGGGCTCGTAGGTGACTTGATTGGCCGCGTCGACGACCTCGCAGGAGGTGATCCCGGGGAAGGGTATCCCAAGGGGTTCATCGTCTGAGGGAGGCGGGTCCCTGGAGGTGAATCCAACTGAGGAGTAAGAGTCCCCGCTGTGTAGTATCAGCTTCAAGTGGACCCTGAAGTGAGAAAGGAAGAGACGAACAACACGATGAAGTATTTGATCGCGTCGAACCCGGGCCATGACTGAGAGACGGCGAGAGCCTGAGACCGCATTGCAGCAGTGCGGAGTGAAGTATAACGGTACCTTTGCTATCGGTATCGACTGCGCACGGCGCGGCGGTGTGGATGAGAGACGAAAGCGCTTGTGAATCGTGACGCGTAGGAAGTGACAAAGCGCAACAGTCACAGGTCAGAGTGACAGTCGCGTTCGTGACATATCACTGAAATGACTGCTTGTTGTCTCCTGAGACAAATCGTTGTGTTGGCCCGAGAGCAGTCTTGTCTGACATCCACTTCCAACCTTTTGTCGACGTCTCGACGTTGTGGTCCAAAATGACGCTCGGTTGTCATGAGTTTTTGTACGCCATTTAGTTGCCGCGCGTTGCCTCCGACCACTATCTCCCCCCTCTGCGATACTCCTCTCCACACCCGCATCCACTCTCGACATGGCCGGCATTGGCTCAACATGCACCTGTAAGACGTGCTACGAAGGATGGCTCTCACCACGGATGAGGGAGCGACTGGAATGTGAGTGTACGTCATTATCTCGCGCGCCCTCCCACCCATCTCCACTCGCCACAGGCTCCACCGAGTTCCGCTACGAGCTCTCGCTGTCGCTCCTGCGCACTCAAGACGACGTCCAGTCTGACCTGCCCAGCGGCCTCGACATCGACAACGTGACCGTCCACCGCGACGCCGCCTACCTCCCCCCACCCGTGCGCGCGAAGCTCGCCGCGCCCGGCGGCGACGCCATCTACCGCGGCTACGTCGCCGTCTTCAAGACCATCTTCGACCTCATCCGCGACGAAGACGGCAAGCACGCGGCGGGGTTCCCCACCGTCGCGGACGTCGACGCCGACATCGCGGCCGTTGCGGAGGCGACGACAGGGGACGCGCCCGCCGCCACCTCTTCCGAGTCAGCAGAGCCCGCTCGCCCCGCAAGCGCACCGATCGACCCCGTGCACCTCGCGGCGTACCGCGAGGCGGGGGGCAGCGCGCTCCCCGCGCTGGACTGCATCGTCGACCGCGCGCTGGAGGAGCTCTCGCCGCTCGGGCGCGAGTACAGCGTGGAGAGCGAGTACATCGATCAGGTGCTCGGCGGCGCGGACGTGGGCGCGGAGTGTGCGAACGACCTCAACTTTGCGCTCGTGCGGGAGAAGCTCGGGCTGCCGCGGGAGACGGCGGGACCGCAGTTTTGGAAGGGGATGGACGCGAGGGATCCCGAGTCGGACGATGAGAAGGACGGGTAGCAAGGTGGTGGACCGGATGGGGGACGGATGGTGGATGCTTGATTGGCTGGTGTGTTATGCCCTGCTTCTTCTCGCGATTTGGGTGCGTTGTTGAGGATTGAAGACGACACTGTAGACTGTATTCTATCACAAAGTGATGCACTTGCTTACGCTTCGAGCCTCCGAACGTGCTGCGTCTCATTGTGCCCGCACCACGCAAGCTGTAACCAGTGAGTCTTTGTCCATACTTTCGCACTGCAGAACAAGTGCAGCGTCTTCGCGTCGGCCAGGGAATGGCACGAGTCGGGTACGGGTGAACGGAGTACACCCTTATTCGACCCGCGACGTACTGGCAAGGGTAACCGGTAACCCCCCAGAACGTGTTCGTACGAAGAGCCCTTCTGAGATCCTCGACACCGAGGGCCACGCACGGCGACCTTCTCGAGGTGTCTCTCCTCCATAGCGTGTATCGAGGACCCTCCGACGGTCCTCATCGTCCCGTGCATGTGCGAGGTCTTCTCTGTCTCTTCGTCTTCCTTGCCAACCACGCTCTGGCCAGCCTCCCACTCTGACAGTGTGTCGCAGGGTACGGCCTGGCCTCTGTTTGCCGCCAAATGAGTCACCGCCTCTAGATCTCCTTCGAAAGTAGGGCTCCTTTGTTCAAGTCATGCAGTCCGCCCCTTCCGGAGATCATATAACCGTCTACGTTGGCGTTCCGACGAAACTCGTCCGGTATTTGAAAACCTGTCCAATGCTCTTCATGCCCCTTACACACATGTAGGCACGCTTGGGGTTCATGCAAGCCATTTAGATCTTGAGAACTAGTAGATAAGATCTAGATGTAGATAATATCGCGATACGCCGGAAAATAGCGCTGGCGTCTGAATATAACAAATGCAAACAAACCGCAGTGCGGCCGGCGGCCGGCGCGCAGTCATTTTACAACGAACCTCGTCATCGCTGGTCGCTCCGGGTTTGATCTTCGGGAAGACGATACCGCACGACACGAGGCCCTTCGGCAGGGAGGCGACGTGCGAACGGAGTAATCACCGGCGACAAACTGAATAGCCGGGTGTTTTATACTCAAACGTTCCAGACTCTCCGCCATGCGCGTCCAGCGGACGCTCAGAGTGCTCGGGTGGTCCTTCGTACTTCGAGGTCCCAAAGCACAGCGGCTTCCTCACAGCAAACGTCGTCTTTCGTTGGTATTCTGTCCTATGATTCACCAGTGCCTCACCCATGGCATACAGAACACCCTGATAAGTATTCCGGAGATCATGTCGCAACCTGGTATTCTATCTCATGGGAATGCCCTAGCTGCTTTGACAAGGACATGCACAAAACGGCTTACTAAGCTAGAGTGAGTCGCTTCGAACTACATGTCCCTCATGACTTTGTTGGACTTTGATCTCCCACAGAATGCCAGACCTGACACGGGAAATAACCGACGTATGTTCTATACCCGGAGGCGTCGCCCTCCTCGTGGAGCTTTCCGTGTCCGTCGGACGCTCAACTCAATCATGACAACTAGTGCTCACTGCATCCACGGGCCGGCGGCACAGCGCAGGCTTCTCGTGGGAGATAGGTCTGCATATATACGTGTTGAGGTGTGGAGCCAGACTCCATAGCATCTCGCCCAATTTTGTTCACAGTTCTTCCACGATGCTCGACCAACCCGTCTCCCTTCTTTACCTCGTCACTTCCGCCGTGCTCGCTCACCTCGTCTGGCGACTCACGCGCAACTACATCCTTCCTTCCCCTTTCAAAGAACTCTCAGGACCCCCAGCCGGTTCCCTGTGGGCCGGTGAGTAGCAGCTCGTATGTTTGGAGCCCCGCCCTGCCTGATCCTTCTCTGCAGGTCATATGCTACAACTCGTCAACCCCAGTGACGGTTGGCGGTTCTTTGACGATTTAAACAGCACATACGGCACCGCGTCCAAGCTGCGTGGGTTCTTCGGCGTGAGACATCTCGAGCTAGCCTAGTAGGGATACAGCTGATGATGATGTCACTCAGGAAACCTGGCTGCATGTCTACGACCCGAAAGCCCTCCATCACATCTTCGTGAAGGACCAAGACAAGTTCCCCAAGAACAGTCTTCAAAACCAGTAAGCTACAGGTCTGAGCACTCGAAGTCCGTCTTATCACGATCCATGGTTAGGTTTGCCACGCTCCTTCTCGGCAAAGGACTCCTCACGACCGGCGGAGATGTGCATCGCAAGCAGCGCAAGATGCTCAACCCGGTCTTCTCGGGGGCCCACATGCGCGCCCTCACCCCGATCTTCCATAATATCACTAGCAAGGTACATCTTCGCAGGCCGTTCGACGTCTGGGCGCTGAAAATATCCCTTCGCAAAGCTCGTTATAGCCATCAAGTCCCGTGTCGAGGACGGCGCGAAGGAGATGGACGTCCTCGAGTGGATGGGTCGCACTGCGCTCGAGCTCGTCGGACAGGGCGCCTTGGGCCACTCCTTCGACCCCTTGACCGCGGAATCGCAGGACGAGTTCACATCCTGTGTCAAGCTCTTCACGTACGTCTTCACGTCGCGTCTGAGACCATTCTGTTTTGACGTGGCTTTGGTTCACAGCGCTGTCTTGCCGCAGGTTGCCCACCTGCGAATCCTGCTCCCGATCGTGACCCGCCTCGGCCCCGCGTGGTTCCGCCGCCGCCTTCTTAACTTCGTGCCAAGTGCCAAGATCCAGCGCGTCGTGAAGATCGTGGACGTTGTTGATCAGGGTTGCCGGACGCTCATCGAGTCGAAGAAGGCTGCGCTGATGGGCGGAGACGAGGAGCTCGCGACCGCCGTTGGAGAGGGAAAGGATGTCATGAGCGTCCTGCGTCAGTGTTCTCTCAAAGCCCACCCGCATCGTGCATCACTGATGATGGCGACGCACACAGTGAAGGCCAACATGATGGCTCGGGAAGAGGACAAGCTCCCGGACGATGTTCTCCTTGGACAAATGACGTAACCTTTCCTCCCGCGTCAATCGCACTGCGTCGGCAGACGCTGACTGCAGACTTGCCTCCAGGACCTTCATCGTCGCGGGAGTGGACACGACCTCGAACTCCGTCTCGCGCGTTCTCTGGCTGCTTTGCGAGCACACGGACGTCCAGGCGAAATTGCGCGCCGAGGTCCGCGAGGCTCAGGAGACGTACGGTGTCGACATGCCGTACGACCAGGTCATGAATCTGCCGTACCTCGACGCCATCTGCCGCGAGACGCTCCGCCTGTGCGTATCTTTGCTGTCACTTCCGCACGTTTTAATGTCATACTGAGGTTTCCACCTTTGGATAGCTACGCGCCTGTCAATCATTCCATGCGCGCGTGAGTCTGTGTGCCCTGGTTCTCTATCACCTTACTCACGATTCGCTCGTAGGGCCAACGAAGACGTCGTTCTCCCTCTCCAGGATCCCGTTCGGGGAAAGAGCGGGAACATGATCAGTGAGATCGTCGTACCGAAGGGAGCTACCGTGATTTGCAACCTCCGCGCGTGCAACACGAACCCCGCGATCTGGGGCGAGGACGCGAAGGAATGGAAGCCGGAGCGCTGGCTGGACGGACTTCCGAAGACGGTCGACGATGCGCACATCCCCGGCATCTACTCCAACCTGTGAGTGCTCCTCTGCGTCGTGAATGGACGCAAGCTGACATTCGAGGTCCTTAGGATGACGTTCATCAGCGGCAGCCATTCGTGCATGTGCGTACTCCGTCTTCGTCTCGGAACATCCCGCACGCTGACCGGATCTCGACGGCCCCCTCTGCAGCGGCTTCAAGTTCTCTCAACTCGAGATGAGTGCGTCGCGTCCGTCCCTCTGCCACTCGTTCCGTTTTCTGACGCGCTGTTGCGGCAGAGGTCGTTCTGACCGCTCTGATCTCCAACTTCAAGTTCGAGACCTCGAGCATCCCCACTGCGTGGCAGTTTGCGGGCATCGCGTTCCCGGCGCGCGCCGACGACCCGACTCGCACGCCGAAGATGTTCATGAAGGTGTCGATCGCGGATTGAATGCATACCGAATCACTCGCGGAGAGGCACTTGAGTCTCTTTCGGTGTACTCATACGTCGATCGTACGTTTATGGCTCGGGTGTCGGTGCGGAGCTCTTGAATGCATTCCCGTCGGACTGTCTCCAAAGTTCCCGCCACGCGCCTCCAAATATATCCCGCTCATCGTCTATCGTGCTAGAATATCCTCCCATTCGCGGGCTATGCAGTTGCGCTTTCAGCGGCCCCGTGCGTCGTCGCTACTTCCACACCGTCTCACAGGTTCAGTGAATCCCACATAATTACCATGCCGTAAATTGGTATGATGCTTCTCGGGGGGGAAGCTTCTGGAGTAGCTTCCCAGGCCTCTAGATGCAGCTCAAAACGGCGCTGACATCCATCCAGTCGTTTGTCGGTTTACCCCTACGTCACGGTCTAACCTCAAAGGACCAGGCCTCCGAGCGCCAAATGTGGCCGAGCGGATCGGGATCTCGGAGCCAGCGGTAAGCGCCCTCAATCCCCGCTTGAGCACTTGTGTCCATGTCGTCAAGAGTACGGTGGGCGAGATGGAGTCATGTCCCCATGGCCTCATTCACTCTCATGTCTTCCTTCCGCTCCCCACGCTCTGCCTCTACTACGATCTTTGCACCATGACTAGTGACTGCCTATGCTCGCCTCTCTGCGCAGGAACCTCTCTTCGGCCAGACGGTGACCCTCGCGGACCAGCACCAGCGCGCGCTCGCCAAGGCGCGGCGCACGCTCGACCGCAAGCGCACGAGCACAGAGCTCGAGCAGTACGTAGGAGAAGAAGTTCATTATGGAGTCATTAGGAAGGGTGTAAAGTCCGGCGAGATGGTGCGTATCGTCGTGTCCCGCCCTCATCATTGTGCAGCACTAAAACATGCTCGAAAGGCGGGGCCAGGTTACGACGCACCGTCGGCTGCTTGCACCAGTGCGCAGGGCGTGGAGGGGTTGTGCACTGCGGGGGCACATGGTGATGATGGTGCTTGAACGAGTGAAGGGCATCATCGGCCGAAGGACGCGCGCGCCCAAAACGAGTCGCCTCTTATCTCCTCCTCAAGTTCTGCACCTCTCAGCATGCCACCTGAAGACGATAACTAACCTCCTCAGTATGCTGTGGTCTGGCTCTGCTGAAGTTAGGGTGCGGGTTTCGTGTGATCGGCGAGATCCCGACAAGGTGGGTCCGATAAATATGATCACATCCAGCGTATTTCTGATCATCCGTCCACACCTCTACACGCACATCCTCCCTTTCAGCCGTTTGTGGTATAATTTTGGGTCACGTATGTGTTTACAGTGAACCACAGGTGCGTTATCTTCTTCTGCGACATCCCGCATTCCCCTGAAATGGCACCCACGGCAGGGCCCACACCCGATTACATGGACCCGCTCAACCAATGGGTCGCTTCTGGAAGTTCTTGTTCGTGCTACTCTGCCTAACTGCGCCGAGCGCATGCACGCCGACGATATACACCTTCTGTACGAGCTCCATGAGTCATGACCGTGTATTCGCGCGCCTCCTACGCGGGGGGTCACCGCGCTAGGCTCGACCGCACCTCCCAGGACTTGGCAGAAGACGGCCAACGTGACCTGCTGACCCCGCCGTACACTATCACATCGCACCCATCCCAGTCGCAATCGTCGCCGCGGGGAGCTCATACGTGACCTTCGTCGACATCCCTTCCCTACTCTTCCCCGCTCTACACTCGACTCACGCGCGCCCCGCAGCGCTCATCGGCTACCGGAACGCGCTCTAGCTCGCTGCCGCGCTCGCCGAGGACTTCCTCCTGGTGGCGCTGAGCTGCATGCCTTGTGCGCGCCGTGTGGGACGCGCGCGCACCCGCCATAGCGCGCGCTGCTCGCGCTTGCTGCCGCCGCGCGTAGTGGACGGGCCTGCTCATAGGACGGGCGACGTTGATGTGCTGGGATTCGGCGTTTCGATGGTCGTGTATTCGGGCGGGCACGCGGGCGGTGATGGGAGGCGAGAGGAGCGCGTTCCTTTTGAGAGGCCGAGGGCGTGGCAAATAGCAGAGCAGACCGTCGAGTGAAGTGAAACATGCTGCGCATCCGTATTTCCGTTGATGAGTGCGCTGATCTGTTCTGTATTGCTGTGCCGGATGCCTGACCAACCGAAGTTACTGAATTCGCCCGCCTGGATTCCCTGAAAAAGCGGTGGTATGAGGACCCGCGAAGGGCCTCAAGGCACGACCTTCTGGTTCATGCGTTAAGTCATGATCATTCTTCAGAAGTATTAGATAGTAAGGTCTAGATGTAGATACCCCGGGGTGAAGTTTCTTTCTACCACGGACCTCTTCATCGCTGGGGACGATACCGCAGAACGCCCGACATTTCACCCAGATGGATCATGCACACTGTGTCTGAGCCGAATCCGGACATTATTGATGGCGATGATGCCTGTAGGCGCTTACAGGGCGGCGAGTGGCCGAAGCTAAGCGCTCGCTAAGCCCTTCCCGACACTGGGCGGGGGCTCCCGGAAGGCGGTGCGGTACGCGTCCCTTCGGCAAGGCTCATGGACTCGTAATCGCCGCGGTGCGTTATGTCGTTTCTGTCACCCCAAGCACGTCGGCGCCCTTTCAACCGTTCCAGATCAGCCGCGTGTCCTGCGCACGCTCAGACTGAGGCTCCGGCGGTCCTCCATACTTCGAGCCTCCACTGCTTCCCCACAGCAAGCGTCGTCTTTCGTTGGTCTTTTGTCTCTACGACTGGCGTGGATTCATCCCTGCCTCAAAAACACGGAACACCCTAAGGGTTCGGAGATCACGTTGCAACGCTGGTACGCTATTTCCCCTCAAGGACATACGTAAAATGGCTTACTAAGCTGCAGTGAGTACCTTCGAACTGCACGTTCTGCGTCCGGAGGTATTGCCCTCCTCGTGCCTTCCCAACGCTCAAGATGATCATGACAATCGAGTGCTCACTACATCCACGGGCCGGCGGCACAGCTCAAGCTTCTCGTGGGGAGGTAGGTCTGCATATATACGCAGTGAGGTATGTGCCGAGCCGGACTCCATCTCTCGCCCTTTCTTGACGGTTCTTCCACGATGCTCGACCAACCCATCTCCCTTCTTTACCTCGTCACTTCCGCCCTGCTCGCACACCTCGTCTGGCAACTCACCCGCAACTACATCCTTCCTGCTCCTTTCAAAGACCTCTCAGGACCCCCCGCCGGTTCCTTGTGGGCTGGTGAGTGGTAGCTCATATGCTCGGAGGCCTATTGCGCCTGATCAGTCACCGCAGGTCATATCCTGGATCTCCTCAACCGCAGTGAGGGTTGGCAGTTTTTCGATGATTTAACTAGCACATACGGCACCGCGTCCAAGCTGCGTGGCTTCTTCGGTGTAAGCTATTTCTCGAGCTTGCCTAGTAGGGGTAGCACTGATGATGTCACGCAGGACACCTGGTTGCATATCTACGACCCGAAAGCCCTTCATCACATCTTCGTGAAGGACCAAGACAAGTTCCCCAAGAACAATCTCTCAAACCAGTAAGATGTATGCCTGACCCATCAAAGCCCCTCTAATCACGCATCAGGTTTGCCACGCTCCTTTTCGGCAAAGGCCTGCTCACGACCGACGGAGATGAGCATCGCAAGCAGCGCAAGATGCTCAACCCGGTCTTCTCGGGGGCCCACATGCGCGCCCTCACGCCGATCTTCCATAACATCACTAGCAAGGTACACCTCCGTAGACCGTTCACTATCTGCGTGCTGAGAATCCCGCTTCGTGCAGCTCGTTCTGGCCATCAAGTCCCGTGTCGAGGACGGTGAGAAGGAGATGGACGTCCTCGAGTGGATGGGTCGCACCGCCCTCGAGCTCGTCGGACAGGGCGCTTTGGGCCACTCCTTCGACCCCTTGATCGCGGAAACACAGGACGAGTTCACATCCTGTGTAAAGCTCTTCACGTACGTCTTCCCGCCGAGTCTGTAATCATTTTTTGACGTGGCTTTGGCTCATAGCGCCGTCTTACCGCAAGTTTCCCACCTGCGGGTCCTGCTCCCCATCGTGACCCGCCTCGGCCCCGCGTGGTTCCGCCGCCGCCTTCTCGACCTCGTTCCCAGTGCACAGATCAGGCGCGTCGTGAAGATCGTGGATGTTGTAGATCAAGGCTGCCGGACGCTCATCGAGTCGAAGAAGGCTGCGCTGATGGGCGGAGACGAGGAGCTCGCGACTGCCGTTGGAGAGGGAAAGGATGTAATGAGCGTCCTGCGTGAGTGTTCTCTCAACGCCCACTTGCGTCGCGGTTCGCTGATGATGGTGATGCGCACAGTGAGGGCAAATATGATGGCTCGGGAGGAAGACAAGCTCCCGGACGATGTTCTCCTGGGACAGATGACGTAACCTTCCCTCTCGCTTCAATTGCAGCGGCGGTCGATGCTGATTTCAGACTTCCTTGCCTTCAGGGGCTTCATCGTTGCGGGAGTGGACACGACCTCGAACTCCATGTCACGCGTGCTCTGGTTGCTCTGCGAGCACAAGGACGTCCAGGCGAAATTGCGCGCCGAAGTCCGTGAGGCTCAGGAGACGTACGGCGTCGACATGCCGTACGACCAGGTGATGAATCTTCCATACCTCGACGCCATCTGCCGCGAGACGCTTCGATTGTGCGTATCATCGTGGTCTTTGCTGCACGCTTTGTCGTACTAAGATATTTACCCTTGGACAGATACGCTCCTGCCAACCATACGACTCGCGGGTGAGTCCGTGTGCCCTGGTTCTCTATCACGTTGCTCACGATTCGCATGCACGGCTTCTCGTAGGGCCGGAGAAGACGTCATCCTCCCTCTCCAGAATCCCGTTCGCGGTAAGAGCGGAAACATGATCAGCGAGATCGTCGTGCCGAAGGGAGCTACCGTGATTTGCAACCTCCGCGCGTGCAACATGAATCCCGTCATCTGGGGCGAGGACGCGAAGGAGTGGAAGCCGGAGCGCTGGCTGAACGGGCTTCCGAAGACGGTCGATGATGCGCACATCCCCGGCATATACTCCAACCTGTGAGAACTCCTCTGCGTCGTGAATGGACGCAAGCTGACATTCGAGATCGTCAGGATGACGTTCATCAGCGGCAGCCATTCTTGCATGTGCGTACTGCGTCTCTATTTCACATCCCGCACGCTGATCGGATCTCGACGGCCCCCTCTGCAGCGGCTTCAAATTCTCTCAACTCGAGATGAGTGCGTCGCGTCCGTCCCTTTGTCACCGATCCGGTTCTCTGACGCATCGCGTCGGCCTTTTTACGACAGAGGTCGTTCTGACCGCTCTGGTCTCCAACTTCAAGTTCGAGACCTCGAGCATCCCCACCGCCTGGCAGTTCGCGGGCATCGCGTTCCCGGCGCGCGCCGACGACCCCACTCGCGCGCCGAAGATGTTCCTGAAGGTGTCGCTCGCGGATTGAATGCGCACCGAAACAGGCGGAACGTGTGCAAACGTATTGCGGAGGTGCAATCAAGTCTTCGCGGGTGTACTCATGTGTCGATCGTGCGTTCATGGCTCAGGTGTAGATGCGTAGTAGCCTCTCCCATTCTTGTCGGACTGTCTCCGAAGTTCCTACCACGCGCCTCCACATTATCCCGTTCACCGTCTGTCGCGCTAGAATATCCTCACCTTCGCGGGCCACGCAGTTTCCCTTTTTGTGACCCGTGCGTCGTCGCCACTTCCGTACCGTCTCATGATTAATCCCAAGTCTAGTGAATCCAACTTCATCACCATGCTGTAAATTATCATGATGCTTCTCGGGGGTTCTTCCGGAGTAGTTTCGCAGGTCTCCAGATGAAGCTCAAAATGGTGCTCACATTCATCCTGTCGTTTGCTGGCTTACCCGTACGTCTAACCTCAAGTCACCGTCAAAGAGATCTACGAGCGCTAAATGGGTCCGGATCAAGATCTCGAACGCCAGCGGCGGTAGACGCCCATAAGACCCGCTTGAGCTCTTGCGTCCATGTCGTCAAGAGTATGTTGGGCGAAATGGAGTTACATCACGGCATCATTCACTCTCACATCTCCATTGCACCGCTCCAGCTCCATATCTATCTTCAGGTACGATTTTGAATCCCGGGGCCTCCGAATCACTACTGATGACACGAGATAAGCCCACGACTTAACTTTTTGGGGTCACAACGGTGAGTTCAAGTTCTCTGAACTTGATTAAGTGCGTACCATCAATGCTATTTCTTGTCGAGACTTCTAAATCCGTACAGGTGGTGCTCTTTGCGCTTGCGTTTGTGTTCTACTTCAAATACACCAACGTGGCACTCGTCTGGAACCTTGTCGGCGTGACCTTCTCCGCGAAGAGTCACGACAATGTCCTGCCCGAGTTGCATTCGAAGGCCGCAAGGTGGTTCTTGAATGTGTAAGCAACTGCGCAGATGCTGCAGCACTCTCTCACCATTCGGAACAAGGACGGATGGTTCTCCGATACCTCGAGATCAAGCGCAGACATCGGACGCTGGGCTCGAACGTCTTCCTCACAAGTTGCCGTAGCGCTGCTCGTCGGCCGAGAGCGGCGATTCGCATCCGATGAATGGCGACTCACGGACGAACTCAGCTCTCACGCTGGTTCTTCTAACTGTGTGTCCGGCTACTATTCACATCGTATCCACGCGAGCTCCGCCGGAACCCGTGTGGATCCATGTCTATATAGGTTTCGAAGTACTGACGACCAGCGTCGACACCAACCATGGACGACACCATCGCGCTCATCGTGACTGGCTTCGCTGGCATCGTCGTCCTCGCCGTCCTCTCCAGGAGACTTCTTCTACGTTCCAACTTCCCCAATCTTCCCGCACCACCCGCGGGCTCCCTCCTTACCGGTACATTCTTGCTCATCCGACATAGACTCACTTACCAACATCTTTCTCACTCTCAGGAAACGTGCACCGCATGCGCAGTCGCCACAGCATCGAGTACAGAAGGCATGTAACCGACACCCACGGACCGTTGTTCAAACTCGCGGGTCCGTACGGGGTGCGTCTTTGCGCCACGGCGAAGACTGCAGGCTGACGCAGTTATGTAGGCGGAATGGCTGTACATCTACGACCCCAAGGCTCTCTACAGCATCGCTATCAAGGACCAAGATGTCTGGGGGAAGCACGGCGCGTTGTTAACGTATGACTGCTCTGTGGTCAGTCGAAAATTACTGATCGATGACTGTTTCTCAGGATGATTATGCTTGGCCCCGGCCTGCTCGCGACGGAGCATCACCAGCACCGCAAGCAGCGCAAGATGCTCACCCCCGTCTTCTCCGCCGCGTACTTGCGCAACATCACGAGCGTGTTCTACGAGACGACCTACAAGGTGAGGGGAGCCGCCTGCGCATCCGCTAATGTCACCTGATGGTCCTCGATCCACCCAGCTGCGCGACGCCGTGCTTGCCGACATCAACAGCGACGCGGACGAAATCGACGTGCTCAAGTGGACCGGACGCGCCGCTCTCGAGCTGCTCGGGCAAGGTGCGCTCGGCCACTCCTTCGACCCGCTCACAAAGGAAGTCCCCGACGCGTTCGCGGCCGCCGTCAAGTCGTTCTTGTGCGTGCGCCTCCTTCCGCGTGCGTGTGCCTTCACACTGACGCGTCTGAACATAGCGCCGCACTGGGACCACTGCACCTCTTCCACATCATGCTCGGCCCGCTCCGGCGGTGCGGGCCGAGCTGGTTCCGACGCATGGTCGTTGACGCGGCGCCGTTCGAGAGCGTGCAGCGGATGAAGGCTATCGTGGACACTATGCACGCGCGATCGATCGAGATCGTCGAGGAGAAGCGCGCCTCGCTCATGCGCGACGACGAGGCGATGCAGCGGCTCGGCGAGGGCAAGGACGTCATGAGCATCTTGTGTGAGTGGGCTCGAAGAGGCGGCTTGGCTCTCTGGCTGACGTGTTGGCAGTGCGCGCGAACATGGCTGCGGGCGAGAAGGATCGGCTCACCGAGGAAGAGCTCATCGCTCAGGTGTCGTGCGTACCTCCGTCAGCTCTCGCGGGCCAGCTTCTCCTGACATGCTCGTCAGAACGTTCGTTCTTGCGGGCATGGACACCACGTCCATCGCTACCTCCCGCGTCCTGCACATCCTCGCCTCCAAGAAAGACGCGCAGACAAAGCTTCGGAACGAGATCCTGGAAGCGCAAGCCGGCACCGAGGTCTCCTACGACACCCTCATGGAACTCCCCTTCTTGGACGCCGTTTGCAGAGAGACCCTCCGCGTGTGCGTTTATCCACTGCCACCACTGCCATGCGCTTCTCTAACCATGTATTCCAGATACGCCCCCGTTACCACCATCAGCCGCTAGTCCGTTACACGCCTCTTCGTTCTTCTCACCGCTCATCGTTTTTTTCCTCGTGTCTAGCGCCGTCAAAGACACAGTCCTAGGGCTGTCTGCCCCGATCCGTGGCACGGACGGGACGCTGATATCCGAGGTGCTGGTCCCGAAGGGCACCGCCGTGCTCTGCGACCTCGGCGCGTGCAACACGAACACGGCGCGTGCAACACGAACACGGCGCTGTGGGGCCCGGACGCGCGCGAGTGGAAGCCGGAGCGGTGGCTCGCGCCGCTCCCGCGCGAGGTCGAGGAGGTGCGCGTGCCCGGGGTGTACTCGAACTTGTGCGTCGTCGTCTCGTCCCGCGGACTTTCGGGACGGTACTGACGTGTTCCTTTTGTGGTAGGATGACTTTCCACGGCGGCGGCCGGTCGTGCATCGGGTTCAAGTACGCGCAGCTCGAGCTCAGTACGTCCCCCCCTCTGAGGCCCAGAGAGACGCTGACCTTGGCCCGTCGATCACGCAGAGGTCGTCCTGGCCGTGCTCCTCGCGAACTTCCGCTTCGAGCTGTCCGACAAAGACATTGTGTGGAACAGCGCCGGGGTGATGTACCCCACGGTCGGTCCCGTGAGCAAGAAGCCTGAGATGCCGCTGAAGGTGTCTGTGTTCCGGGAGCGTATGTAGACTCGGGGAACTGTAGGGCATCGTTCACGTGCTGCTATGTCATATTTTACTTTGACCCTTGCGTTTGTGAACTGATCAATTCACTACCGATCCCAGCGGGCTCAAACTATCGCACCTCCAGATGACCGAGTCCTCATGTGCCTTCCCTCGAGATCTTCGCCCCTCACCAAGTCTCATCGCCCATAGATTCTCTAATCCCATTCGAACTCGCATTTGTTTGGAACTTCGCGCGCGCAGCCTACTCTTCGGCGACAAAGATCCTGCTAACGAGCGAGCGCTAAATGGATTATATTTAGTGACCGCGTGACTATCGCTGAGACGGCATTGTTCGCGGCGGGCACGGGCACGGTTCCGTAACGCCCATCTTCAAAGTTTCATCTTCGCTATCAGTCCGCTCGGTAGGCCAACCTTCCCCAGGGCTTGGGGACTTCTGACACGGGCGTAGCTTTCTCCTGTCGATGATTGAGCCACTCATTGCATCCAGCCTGTCCAGCGTTCGTGCGGGTACGGCAAATGAAGTGACTCCGCACAGGGCAGTACTTGCGTGAGCCCGCGGTGTGTCATTCCGACTGCCTGCCGGAAGCGCGAGTCTTTCCGCGGATCGTTAGGCTTCGAGACACTGATCGAATCGATCAGTTTCAAGACAGAGCTTAAGTCTCTTGATGAGTTTACCGGCACGCCCATTCTGACCACAGCATTCTTCCGCGCGGCTCTATGTATCGCTTTACCGTCGCTCTAGAGGTTGTGATCGAGACTTTTATCAGCATTCTATGACCCCAAGCCCCCATCGGACTTGCGGATGTCGCCCCTTCTCGCTCCTTCGAAGGCAGGCCTTCCCGCAGCTTTTGTGCAAGTCATGCAGTACGACCCTCTCCGGGATCAAGGGATTCTGTACGAGCGCCTTCTCCGAGAAGCTGGCGTTCCGACGAAACTCGTTCAGTATGTGGAAAGTGCTCACTGCCCTCATTGAACCACCCCTCACCGCTTACAGGCACGACCGTCTCGTTCATGCAAGCCACTACTGGTGCCCCGAGCTGCCGTGCACCCAGACTGTGCACGAGGAGATGCGGAGCGGATTGAAATGGCTCCTGAGCCTGCAGAACTTAGTACAGCCGGTAGATAAGATGCGGATAGGCCTGCGAGATAAGATCCCTCGCCGCCGGCGTCTTAGTATAACAAGAGCTCGCAATCTAGAAATTGTGGGCGAGCGCCGAGTCAGGTTTCGTTCGACCACTACCCCATCATCTCCGGTGGCGATCTTCGGTAGGACCGCTGTCTTCTCCCTCGGGGAGTCGGCACACGGCTTTGGCTTTGGGTTCAAGGCTCAATATAAGTTTTAGAGGTTGATTGATTATGTAAGCGAGACTGGCACGATCACGATTTCGAACTCTAAAGATCAAGCGGTTCCCGAGCTGGTCGACTCAGGGATTTCGATTAGGTTTGCACAAAGTAACTTCGAATGGACCCAATATGGGTGTCATGTCGAGGGAATATCGCATGCCCGTTTGTCAAGGTATCAGAGATGGGGAAGCGGAGAAAAGAGGCAGAAATGGAAGATGTGAGGGACCTCATGGTACCGCGAAAGGGACCAGAGATCAGCGAGAGTGGTATGGGATGTTCACCTGGCAGCGGAACGGAAGGGGATGAGCAGTTCTGCGCTGCATGCATCCTTCTCTCGCCGCCTGCGGTGCCCCGTGCCGCGCCCCACAGCTGCAGGGCGTTTCATGTTGTGCACATGTCCCCGTCTAAAGCGCGGGAGGAGGAAGACTCGAAGCAGGGCGCCCGACTCACTCACGGCTCTGCCGCAGCACAGACCGAATTCGGAGGCAATTGTCAAAACTTCTAACTTTCAGGCGTCCAGTCGGAAGCGGTACGCACATGCAGCACGGACACAGCCAAGACCGAACATCTTGGTTCCCGTGCGCACACTCTCCTAATAACGGCGTGAACAACGACTTGGACGATGCGCAGCGCACTGCTGATGACGGTGGTTGTCGTGTGCCTGGGGTGGAGCACAGAGTCGCAAAGCACTGAGAGGTAGAAGACTCACACGAAGCTTGAGAACTCGCGCTCGAGCGTGAACAACCACGGTGCCAAGTGTCAATTGTCACTGCGGAAAGCACAAAAAATAACCGGGCCAAGACGGGGCTAACAAGGACGCTGGCCTGCGCTGTGGTCGCGTTCGTCCGCTGTGCGCCCTCCGTCCCACGCGGCTGCGTATGTTGGTGGAGATGTCTCGAGCACGGGGCAGGAAATCTTCGTGGGTGGTGTCAGCTGGCAATCGCGTGACCAGAGAGGCTGAAGAGAGGGAAAGCTGAGGAAGAGAAGAGCAGAGGCGGAGAGAGGCTCAGGTGATGATGGTGTCCGGGCGAGAGCAAACATCCGGCGGGTTTTCCGCGGGCGCTCGCGCGCCGGGAGACGGCGGGGGCGGGCGCTGGCACGGGGCCGGGGTGGACCCCTCTTGAGGGCGCGGTGGGTTGCACGCTCGTTGTCTCTCGCCGCGCCAGCCCCCGCCTTTGGTCCCCACTCGCCGTCGTCGCCGTTCCGGACAGGCCGCACGCCATTCACGCGCTCGAGCGAAGACACGGGCCGGAGAGAGGGCTTATCTCGAGCAGAGCGGATTCTTATCTCTCCATCACGCCTCCAGGCTCAAGGGCGCGATAGACGTCTGCAAACATGTCGCACGCGGGCTCCGACGCCTCTTCTCACTCTCATTCCGTCATGACCGAGGACGAGGAGGACTGGGAGGACTACGTCAAAGGCGGCTACCACCCCGTCCACATCGGCGACACCTTCTCCGACGGCCGCTACCAAGTCGTCCGGAAGCTCGGCTGGGGCCACTTCTCCACCGTCTGGCTCGCAAAGGACTCAAAGTGAGTGCGCGCTCTTCCTCTCTCTCCTCCCCCGCCTCGTCCCCCGCCCCGTCCCCATCGGCCCAAGCCACGCCCCTCGTCCCCCGCCACGCCCCCCGCACGCGGCTGGATCGCGCGAGGGGCGGAGGCGTGGCTTCCCGCGTGCGTTTTCCGCCTCTCCCACCGCTGCGGTCCTCCCAAGAGCGATCGCGCGTTTGCGTATGTCCTCTGTTCCTACATCATGCGTCGTCTGGATCGCATTTTCATCTCTGCTCCCCAATGCGCCTCTCTACACAGCGCACACGCTCACTCCTTTCACCGGGTGGGAACGCATCTCGTGTCCCCGAGCACCTGTATGCGCACCACCTCTGCGTTCCGCCGTTGGGCCTCGACGGTGCCTCGCCTCAGGCGGCCAGATCGCCGTCGGCTCATCCGAGCCAGATTCCATATTGGGACGAATGGGCGGGTTCTTGTAGAGCCACTTTGCCCCGACGCCGGCTCGCTGATGCGCAGATTCTCGTCATCCCACCCTTCCTGCCTTCTCTACCCACACGCCGCACGCGGTCACGGGCTGCCCGACGCCATGCTCATCCCCTTCCCTCAGGCTCAATCGACACGTCGCTCTCAAAGTCGTCAAGTCCGCCCCGAGGTATACCGAAACCGCGCTCGACGAGATCAAGCTCCTCCAAAGACTAATCACCTCTTCAACACCCCCTGTCGCCCCAACACCAGAGAACCCGAACCCGCCAATATCCCCCTCCGTCACCCATTCCGGTCGCTCCCATGTCATCTCCTTCCTCGACCACTTCCGCCACAAAGGCCCGAACGGGACCCACGTCTGCATGGTCTTCGAGGTCCTCGGCGAAAACCTGCTCGGGCTCATCAAGCGTCACCAGAACAAAGGTGTGCCTATGCACATCGTGAAGCAGACCGCGAAGCAGATCCTCCTCGGCCTTGACTATATGCACCGCTGTTGTGGTGTCATCCATACCGGCGAGTCCTTTTGCCCCCGCTCACGCTAAACATCTGACCGTTCCCCAGATCTGAAGCCGGAGAACGTCCTCATCTGCATCGACGACGTCGAGTCCGTCATCCAGGCCGAACTCGCCGCCCAGTCTGCCTCACAAACCCCACCCCCCACCCGCCTCGTCGGTGTCCCCCCCTCACGCGGTCGGGGCGGCAACCAGACACCCCGCTCCGAGTCCGTCTTCATAACCGGCTCCCAGCCCCTCCCGTCTCCCTCTTCCTCCTTCGGCTCCTCGTCCCACCTCGACCGCTGGGCGTTCGGGATGAGCAAAATCGAGGACGCGGGCGCCAACGGCGGCGCGAGCGGCCCGGGCAGCGTCGGCAGCTCGAAGATGAAGGACCCCGATGCCGAGGGCGACGACGGGCGCGACGGCAAGGGTCGCTCGGACAGGCGTCAGGGACCCGCGCCGGACGGCGACGCGGACATGGCGGCGGAGGACGCGGCGGAGCGAATAGGCAACGTCACCCTCAACTCGTCCCCGTTCGGCGAGAAGACGCGCCCAGACCCCGCGAAGGCGAAGCAGGCCGGGCCATCGCTCCTGTCGCAGCAGGCACCCCCCGTCGCCGGTCCGTCGACGAGCGCAGCGCTCGAGCCGCCGCCGTACACCGCGAGCGGGGGGGACGACCCGATGGGCTCTGTGGACACGCCCCTGTCGACGAGCGCGATGTCGATCGACGGTGTGGGCGCGGTGTACGACGGCCAGGAGAAGATCACCGTCAAGATCGCGGATCTGGGCAACGGTGCGTGGGTCCGGAGGGCGGCAGGGTCGACCGGAAGCTGATGCGATCGGGGCTGCAGCGACGTGGGTCGAACACCACTTTACCGACGACATCCAGACGCGCCAGTACCGCTGTCCAGAGGTCATCCTCGGCGCCAAGTGGGGCCCCAGCGCGGACATCTGGAGTATCGCTTGCATCGTGAGCTTCGCAGTCCTCCGCGGGTGCACGCACGCCTGGCTCACGCGTCCGCGCAGATCTTCGAGCTCATCACGGGCGGCGACTACCTCTTCGACCCGGCGTCGGGGTCGCGGTACAGCAAAGACGACGATCACATCGCGCAGATCATCGAGCTCATGGGCGAGTTCCCGAAGAGCCTCGCGTTCTCGGGCAAGTACAGCTCCGACTTCTTCAACCGACGAGGTCCGCCCCCTGCTCCTCCGCTTCTCCCACGCGCGTCCCTGCTCACGCGCCCCGCTTCCCAGGCGAGCTGCGGCACATCCAGAAGCTCCGCTTCTGGCCGCTCGAGGCCGTCCTGCACGACAAGTACCTCCTCCCTAAGGAGGAGGCGGACATGATCGCCTCCTTCCTGACGCCGATGCTCCGCCTGAACCCGGACAAGCGCGCGAAGGCCTCGGAGCTCATCCACCACGCCTGGCTCGACGGCATCGTCGTCCAGGGCGAGGTCGACACTATCCGCCGTGCTGAGGACGAGGACACGCGGGCGCGCGCCGCCGCCGCGACCACCGCCGCCGCCGACGCGCGCGCGGACTTCGACGCGATGAAGCCCGTCGACGACGTCGTCCTCGCGCCCGATGAGGGTGCCGCCGCCGCCGCGGGCGTGCCGACGATCGCGGCGCCGGTGCCCGGTGCCGGGCGGCCGGGGCACGCGCACTCGGGGAGCAAGAGCGAGGTGCCGACGCTGGGCGCGGTGCCGAAGGGGAAGCCTTGACGGGGGGTGCGGGGGCTGCCGCTGCTTGGGTTCTGCTGCGCCGCGCCGTCGCTGGCGGGCGCGGGGCGGTGAAAGCGAAGAGAGATTTCCTCGGACCGGTCGGGGGCGCGCGCGGTTGGGGTGTCCGTGCGCGCTGTCCGGCGGGCTCCACGTGCTTGCCTTGCCTCGCTGCTGTCGTGTATCGTTCGTCCGTCCTGCTGCTGTTGTCCTTCTAGTCGTAAGTAGATGCCGGCCGCCTGTAGATTGTGCGCCTCGGTGCCGGTGCCCGTACTGTATGTGATTGTGTCTTTCTGTGCGCCCACCCACGGAACACGCGCGAAGCGTTTGCCGCACGAGGTCCCGTTTCTTCTTATGGCGTAACTTCCCTCCACGTGCTCGACCATGCGCGCGCCCGCCACGGTCGGGAAGTGACGTACGCGATCCCGACCACTAAGGAGAAAGCAGCGCCCGTGTCGGAAGACGCCGAGCCCAGGGGAAGGTGAGCCGCCGAGCGGACTGAGAGCGAAGATGAAACCTTGAAGATGAGCGCTGAGCGTTACGGAACTGTACCTGTGCCGCCTCAGTGATAGTCATGCGGTCACCAAATACCATATATTTGGCCCTCGCTAGCAGGATTCCTGTCGCCGAAGCGCAGTAGGGTAGGCCGCGCGCACGAAGTTCCACACCAACGCATGCTCAAGAAGCGATGCTGGAAATGAGTAGCGCGTCAGTTCACAAGCGCAAGGGTCGAGGGAAAATCCGGCATACCAGTACATGAACGATGCCCTACGGTTCCCCGAGTCTAAATACGCTCCCGGAACACAGACACCTTCAGCGGCATCTCCGGCTTCTTGCTCACGGGACCGACCGTGGGGTACATCACCCCGGCGCTGTTCCACACAATGTCCTTGTCGGACAGCTCGAAGCGGAAGTTCGCGAGGAGCACGGCCAGGACGACCTCTGCGTGATCGATGGGCCACGGTCAACGTCTTTCTCGGCCTCAGAGGAGGGGACGTACTGAGCTCGAGCTGCGCGTACTTGAACCCGATGCACGACCGGCCGCCGCCGTGGACCGTCATCCTACCACCACAAAAAGAGCACGTCA
The DNA here is from genome assembly GCF_022376455.1 of Epithele typhae. Lineage (NCBI taxonomy): Eukaryota > Fungi > Basidiomycota > Agaricomycetes > Polyporales > Epitheliaceae > Epithele > Epithele typhae. The sequence goes on from NW_025954235.1 coordinate 222,852, forward strand.
GCACCGGCCAGAAAGTCCGCGCGACGAGACGACGACGCACAAGTTCGAGTACACCCCAGGCACGCGCGCCTCCTCGACCTCGCGCGGGAGCGGCGCGAGCCACCGCTCCTGTTGGAATCTGCCCGCATACTTAGCAAGCTCGGTCGTACGGTACCAGCGCTTAGTCATCCCGTAGATAGCCGCCGCCCCTCGTCCCGCACTCGCCTCACGCGTTTGCCCTTCCCCACCACCTCGTTCTCCCCCGCGTCCGTCTGTACTCGCCTCCCGGTGCCCATAGGGACCAACCGCGTCGTATCGATTGCATCTTATTCCTCGTCCGACCCCGACCGAGCCGCCGACTTCTAACAGCTCCGGCTTCCACTCGCGCGCGTCCGGGCCCCAGAGCGCCGCGTTCGTGTTGCACGCGCCGAGGTCGCAGAGCACGGCGGTGCCCTTCGGGACCGGCACCTCGGATATCAGCGTCCCGTCCGTGCCGCGAATCGGGGCAGACAGCCCTAGGACTGTGTCTTTGACGGCGCTAGACACGAGGGAACAAACGATGAGCGGTGAGAAGAACGAAGAGGCGTGGAACGGACTAGCGGCTGATGGTAGTAACGGGGGCGTATCTGGAAAACATGGTTAGAGAAACGCATGTCAGTAGTGGCAGTGGATAAACGCACACGCGGAGGGTCTCTCTGCAAACGGCGTCCAAGAAGGGGAGCTCCATGAGGGTGTCGTAGGAGACCTCGGTGCCGGCTTGCGCTTCCAGGATCTCGTCCGGAAGCTTTGTCTGCGCGTCGGTCTTGGAGGCGAGGATGTGCAGGACGCGGGAGGTAGCGTTGGACGTGGTGTCCATGCCCGCAAGAATGAACGTTCTGGCGAGCATGTCAGGAGACGCTGGCCCGCGAGAGCAGCTGAGCTGACGGAGGTACGCACGACACCTGAGCGATGAGCTCTTCCTCGGCGAGCCGATCCTTCTCGCTTGCAGTCATGTTCGCGCGCACTGCCAACACGTCAGCCAGAGAGCCAAGCCGCCTCTTCAAGCCAACTCACGCAAAATGCTCATGACGTCCTTGACCTCGCCGAGCCGCTGCATCGCCTCGTCGTCGCGCAGCTGGGTGGATCGAGGACCATCAGGTGACATTAGCGGATGCGCAGGCGGCTCCCCTCACCTTGTGGGTCGTCTCGTAGAACACGCTCGTGATGTTGCGCAAGTACGCCGCAGAGAAGACGGGGGTGAGCATCTTGCGCTGCTTGCGGTGCTGGTGGTGCTCCGTCGACAGAAGGCCGGGGCCAAGCATAATCATCCTGAGAAACAGTCGTCAATCGGTAATTTCCGACTGACCACAGAGCGGTCATACGTTAACAACGCGCCGTGCTTCCCCCAGACATCTTGGTCCTTGATAGTGATGCTGTAGAGAGCCTTGGGGTCGTAGATGTACAGCCATTCCGCCTATCTAGCTACGTCAGCCTGCAGTCTTCGCCGTAGCGCAAAGACGCACCCCGTATGGACCCGCGAGTTTGAACAACGGTCCGTGGGTGTCGGTGACATGCTTTCTGTACTTGATGCTGTGGCGACTGCGCATGCGGTGTACGTTTCCTGAAAGCGAGAAAGATGTTGGTAAGTGAGTCTGTGTCTGATGAGCGAGAATGTACCAGTAAGGAGGGAGCCCGCGGGTGGTCCGGGAAGATTGGGGAAGTTGGAACGTAGAAGGAGTCTCCTGGCGAGGACGGCGAGGACGACGATTCCGGCGAAGCTGGCAGTTACGATGAGCGCGGTGGTGTCGTCCATGGTTGGTGTCGACGCTGGTCATCGGTACTTCGAAACCTATATAGACACGGATCCACACGGGTTCCGCCGGAGCTTGTGTGGATACAATGTGAATAGTAGCCAGACACACAGTTAGAAGAACCAGCGTGGGAGCTGAGTTCGTCCGTGAGTCGTCATTCATCGGATGCGAATCGCCGCTCTCGGCCGACGAGCAACGCTGCGGCGACTTGTGAGGAAGACGTTCGGGCTTACTAGCGTCCGATGCCTGCGCTTGATCTTGTTGCATCGGAGAACCGTTTGTCCGTGTTCCGAATGGTGAGAGAGTGCTGCAGCATCTGCGCAGTTGCTTACACAGTCAAGAACCGCCTTACAGTGCAACTCGGGCAGGACACTGTCGTGACTCTCACGCCGACAAGGTTCCAGACGAGTGCCATGTCGGTGTATTTGAAGTAACACACAAACGTAGGCCAAAGAGGACCAACTGTACAGATTTAGAAGTCTCAAAAAGACATAGCACTGACGGTACGCACTTAATCAAGTTCAGAGAACTTGAACTCGCCGTTGTGACCCGAAAAAGTTGAGTCGTGTGTTTATCTCGTGTCATCAGTAGTGATTCAGAGGCCCCGGGATTCAACATCGTACCTGAAGATGGGTGTGGAGTTGGAGCGGCGCAATGAGGATATGAGAGTAAATGAGGCCATCACACAACTCCATCTCGCCCAACGTACTCTTGACGACATGGACGAAAGAGCTCAAGCGGCGGGTCTTATGGGCGCCTATCGGCGGCGTTCGAGATCTCGATCCGCCCGGATCCATTTAGCGCTCAGAGACCTCTTTGACGGTCAATTGAGGTTAGACGTACGGGTAAACCAGAAAACGACAGGATAAATGTGGGCACCATTTCGAGCTGCATCTGGAGACCTGCGAAGCTACTCCGGAAGGACCCCCCGAGAAGCATCATAATAATTTACAGCATGGTGATTAAGTTGGATTCACTAGACTTGGGGTGAGTCACAATCATGAGACAGTACAGAAGTAGCGACGACGCACGGGTCACAAAAAGGGGAACTGCGTGGCCCGAGGAGGTGAGGATATTCTGGCGCGACAGACGGTGAACGGGATAATGTGGAGGCGCGTGGTAGGAACTTCGGAGACAGTCCGACAGGAATGGGAGAGCTAATACGCATCTACACCGAGTCACGAACGCACGATCGACACATGAGCACACCTGCGAAGACTCCGCGATACGTTGGCACATGTTCCACGTGATTCTGCGTGCACTTAATCCGCGAGCGAAACCTTGAGGAACATCTTCGGCGCGCGGGTGGGGTCGTCGGCGCGCGCCGGGAACGCGATGCCCGCGAACTGCCAGGCGGTGGGGATGCTCGAGGTCTCGAACTTGAAGTTGAAGACCAGAGCGGTCAGGACGACCTCTGTTACAAAGGGCCGACGCGGTACGTCAGAGAACCGGATCGGTGACAAAGGGACGGACGCGACGCACTCATCTCGAGTTGAGAGAACTTGAAGCCGCTGCAGAGGGGGCCGTCGAGATCCGGTCAGCGTGCACGATAGGAAACGGAGACAGAGACTTAGTACGCACATGCACGAGTGGCTGCCGCTGATGAACGCCATCCTAAGAATCTCGAATGTCAGCTGGCGTCCATTCACGACACAGAGGAGTACTTACAGGTTGGAGTAGATGCCGGGGATGTGCGCATCGTCGACGGTCTTCGGAAGGCCGTTCAGCCAGCGCTCCGGCTTCCACTCCTTCGCGTCCTCGCCCCAGATAGCGGGATTCGTGTTGCACGCGCGGAGGTTGAGGATCATGGTAGTTCCCTTCGGCACAACGATTTCACTGATCGTATTCCCGCTCTTGCCCCGAACAGGCTCCTGGAGAGGAAGAACGACGTCTTCGCTGGCCCTATGGGAAACAATGCATGCGAATCGTGAGTAACGTGATAGAGAACCAGGGTACACGGACTCACGTGCGCATGGAATGGTTGACAGGCGCGTAGCTATCCGAAGGTAGGCACATCAGTACGACATTGCAGCGTGCGGCAGTGACAGCAACGATACGCACAGTCGAAGCGTCTCGCGGCAGATAGCGTCGAGGTACGGCAGATTCATGACCTGGTCGTACGGCATGTCGACGCCGTAGGTCTCCTGAGCCTCGCGGACCTCGGCGCACAGTTTCGCCTGGACGTCCTTGTGCTCGCAGAGCAGCCAGAGAACGCGCGAGACGGAGTTGGAGGTCGTGTCCACTCCCGCGACGATGAAGGTCCTGGAGGCATGTCTGCAGTCAGCATCTGCCGACGCTGCGATTGATGGGAAGGTTACGTCATCTGTCCAAGGAGAACATCGTCCGGGAGCTTGTCCTCTTCCCGAGCCATCATGTTGGCCTTGACTATGTTCGCCGCCATCATCAGTGATGTACGATGCGGGTGTGTTTTGAGAGAACACTGACGTAGGACACTCATAACATCCTTTCCCTCTCCAACGGCGGTCGCGAGCTCCTCGTCTCCGCCCATCAGCGCAGCCTTCTTCGACTCGATGAGCTTCCTGCAACCCTGATCAACAACATCCACGATCTTCACGACGCGCTGAATCCTCGCACTTGGCACGAAGTCGAGAAGGCGGCGTCGGAACCACGCGGGGCCGAGGCGGGTCACGATGGGGAGCAGGATTTGCAGGTGGGCAACTTGCGGCAATACAGCGCTATGAACCGAAGCCACGTCAAAGCAAGTTGATCATAGACTCTGCGTGAAGACGCACGTGAAGAGCTTGACGCTGGCTGTGAACTCGTCCTGCGATTCCGCGATCAAGGGGTCGAAGGAGTGGCCCAAGGCGCCCTGTCCGACGAGCTCGAGCGCAGTGCGACCCATCCACTCGAGTACGTCCATCTCCTTCGCACCGTCCTCGACACGAGACTTGATGGCTATAACGAGCTGCGCGAGGGGAGATTCTCAGCTTATGGACGTCAAACGGCCTGCGAAGATGTACCTTGCTAGTGATGTTATGGAAGATCGGCGTGAGGGCGCGCATGTGGGCCCCCGAGAAGACCGGGTTGAGCATCTTCCGCTGCTTGCGATGCACATCTCCGCCGGTCGTGAGCAGGCCTTTGCCGAGAAGGAGCGTGGCAAACCTAATCATGGATCGTGATCAGACGGACTTCGAGTGCTCAGACCTGTCGCTTACTGGTTTTGAAGACTGTTCTTGGGGAACTTGTCTTGGTCCTTCACGAAGATGTGATGGAGGGCTTTCGGGTCGTAGACATGCAGCCAGGTTTCCTGAGTGACATCATCATCAGCTGTATCCCTACTAGGCTAGCTCGAGATGTCTCACGCCGAAGAACCCACGCAGCTTGGACGCGGTGCCGTATGTACTGTTTAAATCGTCAAACAACCGCCAACCGTCACTGGGGTTGTCGATTTGGAGCATATGACCTGTAGAGAATCATCAGGCAGGGCGGGGCTCCAAATATACGAGCTGCTACTCACCGGCCCACAGGGAACCGGCTGGGGGTCCTGAGAGTTCTTTGAAAGGGGAAGGAAGGATGTAGTTGCGCATGAGTCGCCAGACGAGGTGGGCGAGCACGGCGGAAGTGACGAGGTAAAGAAGGGAGATGGGTTGGTCGAGCATCGTGGAAGAACCGTGAACAAACTTGGGCGAAAGATGGAGTCTAGCTCCGCACTTCACCGCGTATATATGCAGACCCACCTCCCACAAGAAGCCTGCGCTGTGCCGCCGGCCCGTGGATGTAGTGAGCACATGATTGAGTTGAGCGTCCGACGGACACGGAAAGCCCCACGAGGGGGACGACGCCTCCGGATGCAGAACATACATCGGGTATTTCCCGTGTCAGGTGCGGGAGATCAAATGATAGAATACATGGTTGCGCGGAACTTTATCAGGGTGTTCTGTGGGTGAGGCACCGGTGAGTTACAGGGCAAAATACCAACGAAAGACGACAATCGCTGTGAGGAAGCCGATTGGAGCCTCGAAGTACGGAGGACCGCCAGTGCACTCTGAGCGTCCGCAGGATGCGCATACTTGATCTGGAACGTTTGAGTATAAAACACCCGGCAATTCAGTCTGTCGCCGGTGATTGCTCCGTTGGCATGTCGCCTCCCTGCCGAAGGGGCCCGTTTCGAGCGGTATCGTCTTCCCGAAGATCAAACCCGGAGCGACCATTGATGACGAGGTTTGTTGTAAAATGACTGTGGGCCGGCCGCCGGACGCGCTGCGGTTTGTTTGCATTTGTTATATTCAGACACCAGTGCTAATTCCCGGTGTATCTATATAATGGGGACCAGACAGGTCAGGTGCGGCGGTAACCGCTGTGGAAGTTGACAACGAGGAGGGGGCGGCGGCGATGGGATTGGCGGGGATGCAAGCAAGAGTGGAGGAGGCAGACTTGGAACTCTGGAGACGAGTCCGAGCACCGCGACGCCGCGACACCGTGTTGCCATCCTGATGTAAGCACTTTCCCACATGGGCGCTTTGACTCGGTCGTCGAGCAACGAGCCCATCATTCAGAAGATGGTGAATTTGCTAGACAACAATGGTGAAGGGAAACCCACCACCACAATCACCAATCACCAACTTCTCACTACGTTTGATAGTGATCCGGAAAACTGACCATTCATAACGGTGAAAATCACCCTCCTGTGGGCGCACAGTGCTACATCTAGATCTTATCTACTAGTCCTCAAGATCTAAACGACTTGCACGAACCCCAAGCGTGCCTACATGCGTGTGAGGGGCGATACGTGGAGAGCATTGGACAGGTTTCCACATACTGGACGAGTTTCATCGGAACACCAACCTAGACAGTCATATGATCTCCGGAAGGGTCGCACTGCATCTGCATGACTCGATCGGCCCGGCGCGGGTCGGCGCGCAACTCGTCGCCCGGCGCCCGCAAACTTTCGCTCCATCCTCCACGTCCATCCAGCGCACACGTCGTTGCACTGACAAGCCGGATGTACCGCAAGACGCACAGACGACCATAGAACACGACTCCGTACAACGCCAAGCTGCAAGAGAATAACAATGAAGACAGCGGCACTACCCTGCAAGTTGGCGCCCAGGACTTCTGCTGAGTGTTTTCAACTCTTCTTCGTCTCGCGCTTGAAAGCACACACGCCCTCACGCTTCAGCGCTTCAGCGGTCCCCGTCGCCCACACTCCCACGTATGCAGATCCGCTGGTACACGGCCCTCGGACGTCGAACGCCGCGTACCGCGTTTGACGTCACCCAGTGCACCGCGCGCAAACCGCGCGGGCGCTTGTCCGGGTCCGGGTTCACGAGCACCCCTGGCACAGTGCGTGCGCACACTGGCGGATGTACCCCGCGTGGCGGTTCCCGAACTTCACCATGCGCGGCCACCTTGCGAGTCCTCGAAAACGGGGTGGAGCGCGGACTCGGCGTCCGCGCCCGCGTCTGTCGACGGCGTCAAACGTGCGCGGCGGAAGGGCGTGGAGGCCAACGAAGCCGAGCGTGCGGGTGGAAGGTGGGGTGGCGGACGGGGCGCGTGCGGGCGTGTGGATGGCGCTGAGCCGCGGCGACGGGAGCTTCTCAGCGAACGCGAGTGTGGGTCTCGGGGCGATGCGGTACCCGGCATGCGTGGGGAGCATGTCGTGGGCGGGGGGCGTCGCGCTCGCGCAGGACGAGCGTGCCGCCTTGGGGTGCGGCGGGCAAGATGAGCACGGGGGAGCTAAAGACGGCTTCGTCGCGCGAGGCGTCCGCATGGATCCGGATCGAGGAGCCCATGGCTGCCTGCGTGCCGCGTCGTCACTGGCGAGCGCGGCGGAGTGGGTGCGGACCGTAGATGTTGAGCTTCTGTAGCTGCGCGCGGACGGTATGGCCTCGTCTCTCCCGAAGAAGAGTCCGATCCGGACGAATTCCAAAAGCCCGCAAGCCTCGACGTCGAGGTCGAGGGCGCAATTTGGACGTGTCCGGCTGTCCGGCCAGAGTTCGGGGCGCGGCGAGGCCCGCCTACGCCATGCGAGGCGAGGTCGCACGCGGCCTCAAGCCTTGAGAGCGGCGATGTCAGGCAGGGGGGCTCTCGGCCCGTCCATACGTCTAGACAAAGGTAAGTGCTTGATCGGGCTGAGGTAGGTCGCAACTCACTGCACACGTTGTCGACACAGTGGTAGATCACGCAGCTTTTCTCTGACAGCATCCCGGAGCCCGCTCAGGGCCGCACCGAGCTCCGTTGCCCACGCGTGGTGGTGAGCCCAAGGCCTGGTTTCCCGCCTGCGGTTCCCCGAGCGAGTAAAAGTGTGAGTCAGTCAGCATGCTTGAGGGAGGCACGAGTCACAGCTGAAAGTCGAGGGAGTACCACTCACTTATAACCCTCGACTTTGGACTACGTTTGTCGTTGCACCGTTCCCCTGGACGAAAGTGGGGAGAAAAGCGCGACTAGCATTCGCAGACCGCGTCAGAGCGACTGTTTAGGGAGCGCAGTCCGCCCGCGTCCTAGCCGCACAACCGTTATTGGAATGGTACGTCACTCATTGTAGGAGCTGTCATGCAGAGTCCATGCATGCCCCCGCGATCCAAAGAAGTTTGTTAAAAATGCATGCCTACATCGGCCTCGGGGCTTGCGGGTCTCATTTCTTCGCCAGGTCTCTGAACGAAGGGGTTGGAAGAAAGTCAAGGGACGAAATACGTAGCCCGCTGCCTTGGAAGTACTAGGGTCACGTTTCACGTGATATGTGACTTGCTCACGCCTTGCTTTCCGGACCGCCTTCGTTCCCTGTCCTCGAAGTCACCCCGGCTCGCCAGCGCTCGATCTTCCCCCCATGGCGCTCGGTTAGGTTGTTGGTCAACAGGTTCGTTCTTCTCACCAGGGCATGTGTCGGCTGCCAGATCTTCCAGCTACCCCATATCTGACCTTCTTTTACGAAAGATTGCGTCTAGGCTCACAGCTGGGCGTGGGCAAATCCCCCTTCTGAAGTGTAGATCCTCCCACGGAGGGCCCAGATACAAGTTTAAACAAGACCTTTGTTAATCCCAATCTTGCATCTATCTCAGCACCCGCTGACGCGGTGACCCACATACCGGCATGTCTTGTACGTAAGTACGCACGTGTTGTGTTCTTTCAGTGTTATACCTAATGTGTTCAAATGAGCTCCCTTTACTGCGCAGCGGCACTGAAATATCGGATGTGCTTCATTCGAGGGCGCGCACAAACGAGTACTGGCCATGTCTTGGGCATCATGGGGAATAGCGTTGGCTAGCGACCTGCCCGGGGTCGCCAACGCAGAGCCGAATCTATTTGGCTTTGATAGTCATCCGATCGACCATTGAGTGGGCACACACGCCTGGAATCTCGACGTCAACCTGCGCGGGATCCTTGAATTCTCCGAAAGTAGCGTCGCTCACAGGTGCGTCCCGAAAATCAAATCTTGCACCAGGATCAGCCTTGCCCCGCACGCACCATGTCACACAGGCTTCCTCGCGTGACCCAGCAGCCAATGGCGTGTCAGCTGCCCCTCTCCGGCCCGCGCAGGCGATGCGTAACTAGCTCAGGGTCACTGAACCTCTTCTCGGTATGCAGCGGACACCTCATCGCCGTCTCGAAAGAGGTTTAGTCTCCCTCAGTCTCCTCTGGACCGGTAGCGCTCTCTGTGGTGACATGCACGCACATTGGTTCGGGACTAAGCAGCGTGGTCTTGGCCCATGAAATAAATATGTCGACGGGGCGCAGGCGGAGTCCACTCGTTCCCTTTCTAGACCACTCCCTGCTGCTTTTCGACTCCGCGCTCCATGTCTTACAGCCTCAAGCTCAGCTCTAGCTCTCCAGAACCGCATTCGTCGAACGTCGCTACCAGCATGGCCCAGCTCAATGTCGCGGATGACGTACGTATCATTCCACATGTGTTCTCTACGCTATGCTGACTGTAGGAGCAGAACTCGTTCTACGGCACACCGCCACTGGTGTACGACGAACCCATATGCGTGCACCATGTCCCGCCGCCCTCGGCCATCTCCACCAAATACTACACGCTCGAAGCGCCCCCGCCCAACGAACTTGCCGGCCAGCCCCATCTGATCCCACCTATTCCGACCGCGACCACCACACACACCCAAACTCACGCTCCCGTTCTCCCATCAGCCCCCGCGTCTCAACGCACTGCTCCTGTGCCGCTTGGAAGCCACGATCTTCCGAAACACAGAAGAAACAAAGACGACCCCGGCGGCAGCCCTGGCCAAATGGCGCAGCCTGCGGCGCTCGTCTCGGAGGTCGGTCTTTGTCCCTCTGTGCCCCAGAGAGACCTAGCTGACCAGGCCACTCACAGCAACCGCGCGCCGGACCGTCATATCACGGAAGCCCCATGCGCGAGTCTCGCCATGCGGCGCACCTGCCCACCGACGATGGTGCGCACGCGGACTCGCGCTCGTCGACCCCGAACTCTAGCTACTACGTGCCCCTCGAGGCGGCCGCGTGGAGCACGCCGCTCTCTGGGTTCTCTGAGCTCACCGCCGCGCTCCTCCCGCCGCCCGACTACGTCGTCCACCCCCCGAACGAACCACACCATCTCTACAACGCCGGACCCCACTTCGACCCCGCGCCCGACGCCGCCGCCACTCGCAACGGGACGCGCGTCGCGCCCCACGAACGGCCGAGGACGCCCAAGACGCAACGGCGCCTCCTCCCGCATGCGCACCAAGACGCGCCTTCGACGTCAGACTGGACGTCGGCAGGCGATGGACCCAAGACGGAGCCGAACGAGGACACGCCCCGCGCGCGGTTCGTCTACTCACCGACGACCGCGCGGCGCATCAACGTCTCCGTTGGCAGCGCCGGCCTCCTCCAACTGGCTAGCTCGGAGCTGCGCGAGCCCGCGGAGGCGAAGACGCGCCACAAGCGCCTGTCGACCACGAGCAAGGCGTGCGTCTTCTGCCGGAAGCGCAAGATCGCGTGTGGGGGCCCGTTGGCGGGGGACGAGTCGCGGCGGTGCGGGTGAGTGTCGGTCCTTCCTCTGCTCTTGGTGCTCTGGCGTCGGCGTGGTACTGGCGGTGTCGGTGTCGATGGTGGTAGCGGTGGTGGTGCGCGTCGGGAGGCGAGAGTCGGGGTGGGATGCTGCCTCTCTCCGCTCGCCTTGCGCGCTCTTTTATAACCGCGTCGTGCTGCTTTCGGAGGCGCGGCGCACCTGGATCCATCGCGCTCGCGGTGCTTGTTGCGCGCGGCGCAGATCGTGGCACGGGGACGCGGGCGCTGTCCCGGCGTCCGTACCTCAGCGCCCAGCCACGGCTAGAGAGGGTACTCTAGGACCGGGACAGCGGCCTGGCGCATCATCACTTGCGCGCGTCCAGGGGGCGCGATGTCTCCAGAAGTCTATCAGGCGATCGTGAGGCAATCGGAGGTTTCGCGTCACCGGTCGGCCGCCCAAGGTCTCCGTTTCGCGCTCACTCATCCCACGCTGCGATTCTGTGGCATGAGGGTGCTCGCACGGAAGCAGCCTATGTCTCAGGCTCGCGCGCGGAGAGAGCATTCTATGAACGCCCTCCGTGTCATGTCCGGTGTCGGTACGGACGCGCGCACGCCAATGGGAAGAGTGCGTGTCACGTACTGGAACTGCGAGCGGTGTGCGCTGCGCACGATTGCGTTCCGGGGTTCAGGATGGTCGTCTCGTTCTCTTCGGCACATTGTTGCTGGATGCGCGGATGGGAACGCTGATCGCTCGATTTGGTATGTTGCAGACAATGCATCCAGCGCCGCCAGCCCTGCGAGTTCGCCACCGCGTCGAGTTCGTCTTCGTCGCCGCCTCTCACGACTTCCAAGAGAGGCGACGCCGCACCCGGCGTCGGCCAGCCTGCAGTTGAATGATGTGCTCGGCGCCATCAAGGACATTTATCTCCCGCCCCTCGTATCTCATGACCTTTCACTAATGCTAGCTATTGTCGCTATTTTTCTTTGCTCTCTTCGCTTTTGAGTACGGAATACCATCTCGTTGTCGTCCTTTCCGATCTTACTGCAGTTTTGATTTCGCGGCTGCGCATGACGGCGAGAGGGATAGAACTACCAGTGTCAAACATTGGGATAGGTCAAAACGACACGCATGCGTTGGGAGGACGGCGGATGGTTAGTTCTCAGGCACGATGCAACTGAGTCCGAGTCCGCGAAACCCCTCTATCGCCGCAGAAGGCAATATCCGCCGGTGTTGATTGTCGGAACACGTGCATTTGCATGGAACAGACCCAACACGCCGGGAATATCAAAGTTTCTGCTCGTCCGATATGTATGAGTAAACCTTACGAGAAACGTAGCGTTTTTGGTAGCGTTCTGAGCCCTTTAGAATGATACATTTCGCGTGCATTGAAAATTTATGTACCTCGACCTATTCTCGAGTCCTCAAAATGAAACATTTCTGCGCCTGCGGAATGATTTCTCACACATAGAGTTCTGGCGGCCCGGGAACTCAAAGTTTCACGATGTGCGAAATCATCTGCCAAATTTGACGTTTTTCTCATCGTTTTGTCGGCCTCGCAACGATATATTTGGCATGGCGTTCCGGCGGTCCTGAAATGTTATGTTTTGGACCTGCACGCCCGCTCATCGCCCACTGGTCGCCCGCTCGTCGCCCGCAGGCTGTCCACCTCCCTTATTTCCTTGCGCCCTGCTTATTGCGCGCAACGATGAGCGGGCGATGCGCGGGCGACGCGCGGGCGACCAGTGGGCGATGAGCGGGCGTGCAGGTCCAAAACATAACATTTCAGGACCGCCGGAACGCCATGCCAAATATATCGTTGCGAGGCCGACAAAACGATGAGAAAAACGTCAAATTTGGCAGATGATTTCGCACATCGTGAAACTTTGAGTTCCCGGGCCGCCAGAACTCTATGTGTGAGAAATCATTCCGCAGGCGCAGAAATGTTTCATTTTGAGGACTCGAGAATAGGTCGAGGTACATAAATTTTCAATGCACGCGAAATGTATCATTCTAAAGGGCTCAGAACGCTACCAGAAACGCTACGTTTCTCGTAAGGTTTACTCATACATATCGGACGAGCAGAAACTTTGATATTCCCGGCGTGCAATCGCGGTTTAACTAAAGACGACTTACGTAGTAATGCGCTTGGACGTGGGCGTCATGAGTAGCCATATTCGCGGAACTCGCAAGAAGGCGGGAGAATATGAAGTGGCATAGCGCGGGCTCGAACCGGAGCGCCGGGATGCCCGGAGCTGACTGTCCGGACTCCGGAGGTCTCCGATAAGCGAGCTCCACGAACGTTGCTCTCGATCTGCAACGTCCACAAGTTCAATTGGACCATAGCTCTCCGCAACCAGTCGGCGTGAGCATTCCGCGAACAAGACGAACAGGACGTGATCGGCCTCTTTCGGCTTCGCTTTTCGTAAGTGTTTCAAATATGCCAGCTGTCAACGTAATTGTTCGTTCACGATACGTGCCAGTAAGTATCTGCTTCTTATTCCCAAAAGCTGGCGAGTTAATTAACATGTATCGGCACTGCCAGCACGAGACCGGGTCGAGTCACCACGCCCGATGAGTCCTCTCCCGACGCTGTCGACCATTCCGCATCGCCGACGCCGGGTCCGTTCAGGTTGTTCTTTCCGACCGTCTTCCCTTTGCTAGGTCCCCCGATCTCAGACGAGCAGAAATGGCCGGCCATTTTGAGTACATCGATGCATTCAAGACAACTTTCCCGTCCCCCTTCAAATTTCGGACGACGACGCCCATCACCTTGGTCGAGCTTCGCATCCGTTTCTTTTCGGGAAGTATCCGCTCCAAGGCCAACTGGTGGGAGAAGGTGCACGACAGCGACATAGTTTCCAGCTGGCGTGAGGAGATCCTAGCACATGATCGCACCGAGGTCGACCGGTGGTGGGGAGGGGACAAGTACTATGACGCCTGGATGCCTCCCACTAGTCCATGGGGCAGACCCTCGGAGATCAAGGCGTGGCCGCGAGATGTCTTGACCAGCGCGCAGCTGGATTACACCTTCGATCAGCTGCTGTATGAGGCCTCGCAGGTGGATAAGAGGACAGGGACTTTCGTAAGCACCTGCCACGATACGGGTTTCTATCCTGGCCATTGACTTGTACAACAGGCGACCGCGATTCAAGGGGTCTACGAATCGCGGACTCTGATACCTGCTGCACTCGGGGATGCACTCGTAAACGCGGTGAAAACACTCGAGTCCGTCCCTGAAGCCGAGAAGGATTGGCACCCTGGATCCAACCGTCAGGTTCTCGATCTCGTCCACCCGTCCCTGTACTGTCTCCGTATCGGAGACTCCTGTTCGTTTGCGGATGGGCGAATCGAAGCAATGCCGCAAACGATTACCATGGACGCGTACCGATCCGCCCGACCAGACCTGCGCCAATACACTTACGATCATCTCCAGTACGCTGTGTCGCCCAGGTACCAATGGCTCCCCACGGACTTCACAGTGTCCCAGCACGGAGCCGTTCGGCCGATGTCATACATCAACAACATCGATCCCGCCCGTTATCCAGCGCTCTATCCCACACTCGCATCGATTCTCGAGAAGTTCGTCCCGCTCTTCGAGCATGTCCTCACGACGACGAACTCTTCCCAACCTCCGCTGCCCCTCGCGATCGCCGTCGACCCCGTGAACTGGTACCCCGAGCGACCAGACTGGGCCGAGCCTCTCGTCGGAGAAACCCAAGAGGAACTCCGCGCCCGGCAGGAGGAATGGACGCGGCTGCACGAGTGGCCCATCATCCCCGACCCGGCGCCCTTCTCCCCCCCTCCCGCGCGCGCCCCGTACTCTCTTCGCGGGCGCACGATCCAGGTGATCGTCAAGCTCGCCAACATCGTCCTCACCCCCGACCACCCGCGCTACCCCGGCGGCGCGTGGCACGTCGAGGGGATGGCGAACGAGCGCATCGTCGCCACCGGCCTGCTCTACTACGCAGCGGAGAACATCACGCCCTCGCGCCTCGCGTTCCGCGCGCTCGCGGGCGACCACGAGGGCGGGATCTACATGGACTACGAGCAGAGCGACTACACCGGCTGGCGCGTCGCGTTCGGGCTCGACTGCCAGGAGCCGCTGAACCAGCCGCTCGGGAGCGTGCTCGTCGCGGGCGACGGGGTGGGGGACGGGCGGTGCGTCGCGTTCCCGAACGTGTACCAGCACTGCGTCGAGCCGTTCGAGCTCGCGGATCCCACGCGCGGCGGGCACCGGAAGATCGTCGCGTTCTTCTTGGTCAACCCGGAGACGCGGATCGCGTCCACAACGGAGGTGCTGCCGCAGCAGGAGGGTTGGGTGCGCGGGAGCGTGGAGGCGATGCGGGAGATGGATCGACTCCCGACGGAGTTGTACGACATCGTCATGAAGGAGGCCCTGGTGGGAGTTGTGTCGCGAGAGCGGGCAGAGGCGGATCGCGAGGCGTTGATGGAAGAGAGGTCGAGGTTCGTTGTGAAGCACAACGAAGAGGTGTTCGAGGTACCTTTCAATATGTGCGAGCATTAGGATTGGTTTCATCGAAATGGTAGACGGCACGATCCCGGGCCGGTCTGATCCGGAAGATCCCGGCCAGTTTCTACGTGCCAGGGGCCGCGGACGCTGCTCTCAGTTCGCCATCGTTTGCACGCTATGCGTTGGGCTATGACTGAGGTATTGGGTTTTTTGGCCTTCTCGAGTGGCTCTCAGACGCTGATTCAAGCTGTCTTTCCCACAGAGCGCCTCTGCGGCGGTTCTGCGCGCCGTGCCGCCCCGTCGGCTGCGGCCTGCCCACGTGGACACCATATTCATGTGTATAAGGTTTTCGAAGATTCGCCGTTCTTCGTCCTGTTATCGCTCTCTCCCTAGCTCTTGTCACCACAGCAATGGCCGCCCCGCCACCCTGGGACATCTACAAGCAAGAACTGGGCACCAGGGGATACGGCCATCCCTTGTGGCATCCCGACTCCAGCAGCGGCGACATCAACATCGGCACCGTTGGCTGGATACGAGACGGCCAATTCCACACCCTTCTCGACACCACTAAAAACGATGGTGGCACCACCGCGATTCCCGAGGGTTTCGTTCAGCTCGAGATCAGCAAAATCCGGATCGTGCCCTCGAACGAAATCATGCAAGACGTGGTCTCTAGCCAGAGCATTCGTACGATCGATGCAGGCATGGGGGGCACTGTGCCAACGTGAGTATCTAACGAGCATCGATGTCCTTCGCTCACCGTGATCGATCTTCCCAGAACCGTGGCGCCTGGAGCCCCAGGCGCTAACTTCAGATACCAGACGACACGGGACACGGGCGCGTTCGTCAAACTGAAGCCGCCCGGGGTACAGAGGCTCGCCCACTCCACGAAGATATTCAAGAACTACATGAATAAGCACTTCGAAAGCTGGCTGACGCTCGCCAACTCCGACGAGCCTCAGTTCGGTCTCGAACTCTCCGCCGACGATCTCCTCTTTGTCTGTGGGACGATAAAGACCGAGCAGTGGACCGTAGTCTCCTTCCACGGAAGGGCGTACAGCGGGAAGGAGTTCACGCTGAGCGCAGACGGAGGCCCCGTAGGAGCCGTCAACGTCACGGTACGGATCGAGAACGAAGTGCTTCCTGCGTCCCACGTTCGCAACGGTCCATATCCCCCGATAGAGCAGTTGGAACCCACGCAGTGCATCTTCTTGCATTACTACAAGATGAGGCGCAGGTGGAGTTGGCCCTTCGGGAAGGAACCAATGAAGGCCGCAGCGGGGCCTCATCATTTGCCGAGGAACCCTGGCGATCCCAGCGCCTGTGCGGGTCCAGTAGCTGCGCAGGAGGATCTGACATACGAGATCGAGGGCACCCAGGTCCCATCCGGAGTGAGTCGTGACGCGACCGCTCCTCTCCGCTTGCTCACGTGGTTTGCAGTTCCGCGATCCCGTCGACGTTCTTCTTGACTACATCCTCGAGGTACGCTGGAGTTGAGGTCCGTGGATCGTCGTGCTAAAAAGCTTCAGAACGCGCCGGAAGCGGAGTGTGCGATTGCATCGGACTTGGATCTCTACGCCTGCTTTCCAGTAAGTGAGAACCACGTCGCTGGAGAGTCCCGGGTTACTGAGAAGGATTGCAGCCAGGTGATGTTCCTGCAGACATACGCCAAGGATTGTCAGAAATGAGACCCGACATTCGAGTAGACGAAGAGAAAGGCGAGTCGTCGATCAAGTTCTCATATTCATCTTAGCTGACGACTGGCTCTGCTCCAAGTGGGCGTCGTGGAAGGATTCTATGGAGCGCCCGACAAGCGTAAAGCAGATGAGGAAGAGAAAGCAGAAAGCCTATCCGAACCTGATCCGAAACGTTTCCGCCCTGAACACTCCGTTGAACCTGAGGACGACAGTCCTTGTGCGTCCTATTATCCTTATCTACTTGTTTTTCTTACTGATGCTAGCAGATCTATCAAAAGGATCTCGTCCTGACGTCGACCCAACCACCAAAGACGACGACGGCGATACTGGAGGGAGCAAAATGAAGAGAAGAGACACCACTACTACTCACGAGGGGTCGGTCACCACACTTACCTACTCTCCTGATTCGACCATGGTTGCTACTGGGTCCGATGATTTCAAGATCATCATTTGGAGTGTCAGCGAGGGCAGATCCTTCCGTGTCCTCGAGCAGCACGAGGAGCCGATCTCCGCGCTCGCGTTCTCGAGTGACAATGGGATTTTGGCTTCTGCGTCTCTGGCCGGAGACCTTCTTTTGACGAACATCAAGAACCCCACAGACTCCCAGTCTCTCGAGATCTCGTCACCTGTACAGTCCCTCGCCTTTACGCCCAACGCAAACCTCCTCCTCGCGGGCACCTCCAACCGCGAGATCCAAGTCTGGGACCTCTCCGAAAACCCCCCGACCTCGCTCCCTCCACTGAAGCAGGACACCCACGCCGTCACCTTCATCATCTTCTCTCCTGACGGTACCAAGATGGTCACGGGCGGGATCGAGCGTGACGTCGTCCTCTGGGAGACGAGCGCCCTCCGGAACGGCGGCACGGGCAAAATTGTCAGCGATCGCCGTGTCGTCTACTCTGCCGCGTTCGCGCACGACGGCGCGCGCCTCGTCACCTCCTACGACGACGGCTCGCTCACGATCTGGAACGCGGTCACGGCCGAGGCGCTCGTGCGCGTGAAGGTGCACACGAGCCCGGTCTGGGCCGTCGCGTTCTCCCCCGACGGGCGGCTCGTCGCGACGGGCGGGGACGATGGCGCGGTTAAGCTCTTCAACAGCCTCACGGGCCAGCCCGTGCGCGAGATGCGCGAGCATGGCGGGCCGGTGAACAACGTCGCGTTCGCGCCGCCCGATGGGCGGTACGTCGCGTCGGCGGCGTCGGACAAGATCGTGCGGCTGTGGAACACGGAGACGGGGGCGTTGGAGCGGAATTTCAACGAGCACAATGACGACGTGACGCAGATGAAGTTCTCGCCGGATGGATCGACGCTGGCGTCTGGGTCGCTCGATGGAGAGGTGTACATCCGAAGAGTGCTGAACGCGTAGAGAAGGGTTTAGCAAGCGACAACGGATTGCTGATTCAATGTACTTGTGCCGTGAGCTATGGAACGCGGGTGGAGCTTGCGCGCTGCGATTTTCATGCGCCCTCGCGGCATAAGTAATCCGCGCTGAAATTGGCTCCAGTCGGATTCGAACCCGGCACGAATCAGCACGCGAGCGCCAGTAATTTTGACGCGTCTTTGCGACGGTGCCGTCGGCTCCTTCGAGCTGCACTTGAGTGTGTTCCCGAACGCCTCTCTTCTCACTATCACCTACGTCGCCCAGGCCATCCTCTCCCTGCAGCCATGTGTCCTGTCCCGCCAATCAAGCCAGTTTCATAACCCTCTCCCTCTCATTCGGTCGCAGGCTCAAACTTCCAATCGCCCAGTCTCGACTGGCTGTCGGAGTCAACCTCGGTCGCACATCGACATAGCGCATGCAGTCGCAGAGACAGTTGGAAGTGGTCTCAGGGGAGCGTGTAGGCGGTCGCTGTGGGGTAATGGCGGTTGACGGTGAGTCTTCGGCCTGCCTATGCTGCTTTAGCGCGGATTCTGGTGGAAGGATGGGCCTGCAAGCACGCATTGCGCCGAAGCGGGGTGGAACACCTAGATCTCATCACAGTTTCCATGTCTAGGCAAGCAAGTCAGCCGATGACCACAAAGCAAAGCCGCTCTCAGAGCCACGCTCAGTCTACATGGTGAGCTCGATTGCGCATCCTCGCGTTGCTAGATCCTCGTGTTGAATTGAGCCTCACCCAGGTGGTATGACCCGCAGCAAGTCCTTAGCGGAACTTGGGAATCACCTCCATGCGATTGCCGAACGCGACACCTGAAGTAGCTGCAGTGTGCAAACGGCCTTGCCGCGACCTACAACGTCAACGCGGACAATCTCGCCCACTGTGAGTCAGGGTCGCCCGAGCAGGTCGACAACGTGACAAATTCATCTTCAGGACCCGTCCGTCAACTACAAGCGGTATTGAACGACAGTCTTTTATCGTTGCTATCCTTCTCGATGGGACCTCGTGGGGCGACGGAGCCTCGAAAGGTTGAATATGCAGCTAGAGTCTGGAAGATAGGACAAGCGCACAAACGCTCGCTGCCACTCGGCCTAACACCAATTCAAGGTGGGCCTCTGTGCTGTTGTGCCGCTCGTCCGTCGCCCGCGACTGACGAACCACATAGCAACGATCCCTCATTCATGAGCTTTTGCAACGGCCCAAAGCGCAATAGTGATGTCAAACGACAGGTACACGGTGCGGAGTGCACGTTGCTTGTTCAGAAATCCGAGAGTCTGATACACGTGTTTAAACTGTTCGAATCTAGGCTGTCTGACTCATGGGAGGTGATCTCCGTTTGCCACAGTGGACCCACAAAAGACAAATTGAGCTTGGGAACACACGTTCGGAAGCCCGCAAGCGCCATCAAGCCTTTGTCCCTTCTCCCCGTGCGCCTCCCTGCCACGTGCGGGGGGTGTGGTACCGAGTCATCGAGCCGAATATGGAGGACAATGGGCGCCAGCGAGAGGGCCAACCACTCGACGGCGACGCATAAAATCGCCAGCGCGAAGCTCCGTCAGCCTCAGACTCATCCCTCCCCCCGACCATGGCCCCTCAACCTGCCATCCACCCCGAGACTGCCTCGCTTCTCGAGCTTCGCGCGAAGCTGGCGGAGAAACCGCCGTTCTGCAGTGGCATCTTCGCTCTGCCTCCGGAACAGCTTCAGCTCTACTACGGGAAGCAGGACCACAAGTAAGCGACTGGTACCACCTCGTCGTCCTCTCTCTCATCTGCGCGAACAGGTTCATCGACTTCTCCACAGCTGTCGACAACCCCGATATAGTGGCAGAGCTAGCTGCCGCCTGCCAACCTGCCAAGTTCGGCAGGAACAACGAGACGGTGCTGGACGAAACTTATCGCAAGGCTGGGAAGATGGACAGGGAAGACTTCTTGATGCGGTTCGACGCAACGGAGTCTGGTCTTCTACGCGTCGTCCACGCAACCCTCCTCGCGAGCGTGAAGGAGATGCATAGCATCCGGGCGGAGCTTTACAAGCTCAACGTCTACGGTATGCCCGGTATCCCCCTTCATTCGTCTGGCTCTTACTGACTGCCCGTGCCTACGCGTCAATAGGCGAAGGGGAGTTCTTCAAGGCTCACGCGGACACCCCCTTGGGAACCAACATGGTCGGTTCCCTCGTCCTCTGCCTCCCCACTGCGCACGAGGGCGGTGCCCTCTTCCTCCGTCATGGCGGCAAGGAGTGGATGTTCGACGCCAACGCGCTCCTCGGTGGCCGCACCGACGCCCTCGCATACGTCGCCTTCTTCAGCGACGTCGAGCACGAGGTCGCCCCCGTTCTCTCCGGCCATCGCGTCACCGTCACCTACAACCTCTTCTGGACGAGCGAGGTCCCTTCGCCTCTCCAACCTCAAGGCGTCACCGTCGACGCGCCCGTCCTCGCGAACCCGAACGCCATCGCAGATTCGTTCGACGCCCTCCTCGCTGACCGCGCCTTCATGCCCAAAGGCGGTATCATCGGCTTTGGCCTGCGCCACAAGTACCCGTTCCCGCGCGCCTGGAAGGCGGTCAAGGGCGCGCCAGACCCGCTCGAACGTCTCTCCGGGTGGCTCAAGGGTGGCGACGCTGCGCTCAAGCTCGCGGTCGAGGGCGTCGGGCTCAAACCGCACCTCCGCTACGTCGTCCACTCGACCTCGCGCAGGATCCTCCTGAAGCAGATGGTCGTCCTCCCGACCGACTGCGTGCAGGAGGAACCGCTCGAGGTGCAGTTCACGTGGCGGAACTACGGCGGACAGCTAATCAAGGAGGCCTTCTTCGGCGCTGCGCCCGCGCCCGCTCCGAAATGCCCACCTGGGGAAGCCGGGTTCTACGGCGGGGGGTTCATGGACACCTACTGCGACGAGGACGAAGACGAAGAGGAGGAGGAAGAGGGGTACAGACGCAAAGACGCGGCTTCGAGCATCGAAATCCACTGGATCACGCCCACCGAGGCGTGGAACGGAACCAGCGCCCCGTTCCTCGCGTACGGCAACCAGGCGAGCCTCGACTACTGGTACGCCTCCGTCTGCATCCTCGTCAAGATCGGGCCGGCGGACGACCGCGGCGTGCGCCCCCGCGCGGTCGTCGAGCGGCCGCCCAAGCCCGTTCGGCCCGTGCAGGCGAAGGCGAGCGAGCCGATGCCCGTGCCCGCTCAGCCTGCTGCGGGCTCTTCCTCTGACGAACCCACGGAGTCGAGCGGCGCGGGCTCTGCTCCCGCGAAGGGGCAGGCGAAGGCGAAAGGGAAGGCGACGAAGACGAAGACTAAGGCCGCGCCAGCGCAGCCTGCGAAGGCGCCGCCCGCGAAGGCTGGGAAGACGAGGGCGCCGGCTGCTGAACCTGCTCAGACGATGGAGCCGGAGCGACGGAGTACGCGGGAGCGGCGCGCGGTCCAGCGCGGCTAGTACTTTAGGTGTGGTTTCACGTACCGTAGGTGTTCTTGTGACGAGTCTCTTGCATTGTACCTGATGGCTAGCTCGCAAACAATGTGTATGCAGTCTGGTCTCTAGATGCGCACGCCGCATCAGCTGAGAGCGATGATAGGTAAACGTCGAGGGTCGAGTTCGTTAGATTAGGTTCTAGTTGTCCACCAGCTATAACGGAGGGTATATAGGTTTAGAGTCCGCGCGATAAAGTAAGCTACCCATCTACGACTTGCAAGATGATGGGGCAGAAAAAGGTCGGAGCCTGGATCCTCCAACACGCTCCCACCCAGGTGACGACGGGAGGAAGACCCTCCCTCTGTCATCGTCGTCGGTGCCGGAGTCCAGAGAGCGTGTTGTTCGGGTCGAGCGCTGAGCGCGCGCATGAAGCCAAAGCTTCCAACCTTTCCCCCACATCGTGATGTCCTAGCATCGTGAGCTCTTGCGCTCGTCGCGTGACTTTCCTTCGTAGCGGTGCACGCGCGATCGTGCTCGTTCTACATACTTATGTGCGACTTCATTATACTGAGTTTGCGATCACTAGTCCGGCGATCGAAACCAACGCTATAGGACGGAAACCTCCAGCATCTCCTCGAGATCGAGGTTCAATGCAACTTATGTATGTATGCATTTGCTGCCGGAGAAGCTATCACTCGACATGGTGAGTACATGCCATATTCCGACCAGATTAAAGCCCGATGTATCGCACTACACATAGGGCGTTCATGTCAGCTCCTTGACAGTATCCTCGCACCATGTCCACAGCTTCTCCCCAATTCCATCATCGTATGCTTCCGGACGGCACTTCCCTGGCCGCGCCCAAGGGATGAAGAACTACGAACGCAGTCAATATCCAACGGGAACACGCGAAAGACGGGAGTGTGGGCACACGCACCTCGCCGTTGTGCTTGACGGCCTCGGGCATCGTGCCAGCGTAGAGCTGGGTAAGCGCGCCGTATGGCGTTGGGTAGAGTATAAGTAGTTCCTAGAAGTTAGAAGGCGCGCGTGAGCCTTCCCGTCGCCCTCGTAGCGCGCGCGCACGTACCCCGATCTTCTTCGAAACATCGCCCATGGTGTGGCGCTGAAGATCTGTCGAGATGTTGCCTGTGAAAGTCGGGAAGGTCGGTTTGGGTGCGCACAGAAGATACGAGAGAGAACGAACCTGGATTCAAGGAGATGGAGATGATTCCCTTTTCCGCATATCGCTTCGCAACCTGGCGCGCAATGACGACGTTCCCCTACAACACGAACAACCGTCAGCTCCGGGCGTATTCATTCCTACAGGGCTACGCACGTGTTTACTCTGGAAGTAGAGTTGCCTGGGCGACACCTTCTTGCGCGCGGGCCCGTCCTTGAACGTGTCGAAGTGCAGCGTATCGCTATACGCGCCGGACGATGATGTGGTTATCACGCGCGCATGGTGGTCCGACGACGTCTCGGCAGCAGCAATAAGGGCAGGCATGAGGAGCTCGGTGAAGTACCAGTGACCGAGCACGTTGGTTCCGAACTGGAGGTCGACGCCTTGGGCGGCGAGCATGCTCTTCGGGCACATCATCACGCCTCTGTGGAAGGGAGCGTAGGTAAGCGTTTTGCTGACGAAACAAAACAGACGGCGCACGCGTTGTTGAAGAGGATGTCGAGGGTGTTTTCCTTGCGGAGGTACTCTTCCGCGGCGTTCTTCACCGAGTGCAAATCAGCGAGATCGAGCTGGATGAAGAGTGGCTCGTTTCCGGTCTCAGACTTGAGCGAGGTGATCGCTTTCTCGGCCTTCTCAAGGTTGCGAGACGCGATGTAGACCTTTGCGCCTCGGGCGAGCAGAACCTGCAGCGGCATCAACGGCCGTTTTCGGCTGCGCATAGTGAGGACCCGGACTCACCCTGACGGTCTCATAACCGATTCCGACGTAGCCCCCTGTTAACGGACAGTGTCAGCATTTTCCTTCCGGTTCAGGGATGGTTGGACAGACCAGTGACGATGACGACCTTTCCGGTCAAGTCGGGGATCTGGTCTACGCTGAACTTGGACTTGGGCGGGTATAATTGCTTGACCACGGACCAGTTGTGTCCCATCTTGGCTTTGCTGAGCGGTCGCGCAGTGGGGAGGAAAATGGCAGTGGGACGAAGAAGAGAGAGTAAGTTGGGGCGGCAAGCCCCCGCGGCAACCCACATGACTTGCGAGAGCGAATCTTTTATTGCTTCCTGTTTCCCGATGCTTGCGGCGGATCCGGCGGTTGCGTTCCTGCTCACCGTAAGTTCAACGAAGTCACTCCCGGTCCTCAAGCGCTCACCGCGAGTCTCCGCGCGAAGTGCTTGCATGTGGTCGGATGATCGGCTTTGCTCGGCATCCGAGCGCTCAGGCGAGCTTGCTTCGGCCAGTTGGCAACGTTGTCGATGTCCACGAACACCACCATAGAAAGCGATGCAGATAATATCCCAGGCATTTTTCTTCCTTTTCCCCATACCACTCAAGTTTTCCGGAGTCGGCCTTTGCATGTTTGCATCCCGATCGGACATTCTCTCACAGTGTCCACCAGCTGCCACAGGCGCACGAGGTATCCCGGTCGACCGGGCTCTAGCTCTTGAATGTGAGATCAGTCATGTCAACCCCAAACCCGAAGAATGGACTCACTAAGCACCATAAGTGCAGTTCCCATACATGTCTATGACATGGCGAGGTGGCTCCGCCGCTGCCTCGTTTCCGTGCTCTACCCCAGGTGCATGAAAATCAGCAGTACTTTCGCTGCCCGCTGTCATCGCTATCGCGGTCCGAATTCTCCGAGTTCACGTCTTCTGAGTTCTCCACACATTAAACTGAGTATCCGTCGATACCGTACATAGGTGGCGCGCGTCCGAAGTCTGTTTGCCAGATAGTCGTTCTCGACTCACGGCGCGGGCGGATTTTTACGTACAGCTGTCCGATGGCGTGGTCCTAGCGCGATGACACAGGCGATACCCGTCTCCTGTAGCACTGTGTTAACGCTTCCTTTGAAACCAGTAGCTGCACAACAACAACGCTCACCATCTTCTTCAAGCGCATTACTAATTGGACACCGTCTCTGCGCCGGAGGGTTGTCAATGGACACTTCGAGAGAAAGAGAGGATCTGAGATGCCGATTTTGCCGCCCTTTTAACTATTCTGTGTTTTCTGTCTCCGGGGGGCAGCTGGGCAGTGTCGATGTTACGGTAACCGCGAGTCGCAAAGAAAGGGCGGGGACTGGCGCTTGAAAAACAGCGTGCTGCCGGTTCCCGCCGCGAAGTTGAAATCGAGGCTCGGGCGCCTCGGGCCGGTTCTCCGCGGGGCCACGTGCGCAAGACGGATCTCATACCTTCGACGTTGTATTGGGAGCCGACCTTTTCGCTCGTCAGCCCGAGTAGGTTTGAGCCTGCCTCCGCATCGATCTGTGTACGTGCATGTCATTAAAGTCGTCTACAAGCTACAACAGAGGGTATACAAGTTTGGAGTCCGTTAAAGTACGTTACACATCTACGATTTGCAGGATGACGACGCAAAGCCAAGTCCGAACCTGTATCTTCCAACACCCTCCAGCTCAGTGATGTTCGAAGTCGAACATGTGGCTAGGAGTGCCATCGTCTTCGTTAGCGCCGGAGTACCGGGTGGGAGCAACCTCAGGCTCCAACCGCCCCTCACTGTTGACCCTCTGGCCGGCCGTGACCGGAGGAAGCCGAAGCGGACTTGGAGGCGGCGTCCACTCCAATACATGGACTGGTACTCTGTCACAGCTAGGCGTCGACGACACCGACTCGTCTTCGTAGAAAGAGCCGTCGTCGGAGAGCTGCGCGCGGTCGCTGTCGCCGTCGGACCCAGGGTACTCCACATCCGTCACCCCGTCCGGTTCCGTAGACAGGACGCTCTGCAGCGCCGCCTCCAGCTCGTCGCGCGACGTCAGCGGCGACGGCGGGTACATCAGCGGCGGCGGCGCGACGAAGTGCATCTCTTCCGTGGGGCCCATGCTCCGCTCGACGTGCATGCTCTGCCGCGCACGGGCGTCCGCGCGGAGCCAGACGCGGCGCTCCGCGTTCTCGTACACGCACACGAACTCCGCGTGCGCGTCGTAGTACGAGCCGTCGCCGCGGTGCCACTTGCTGAACCCGAGGTCGCGGTCGTCCGGGCCGCTCTTCATGCGTTCGAGGGACGTGGCGGCGGCGCGGCTAGCTCCAGGGTTCCCTAGGTGTGAAGAGGTTGAGCGGTGCGAAGCGGAAGGTCGCGGTCGCGGTGCTCACCGTTCCTGGCTTGGTACTGCGCGACGCGCGCATCGTTGTAGACCTCGAGCATGAAGGCCTCTCCGAAGTACTCGTCCCTTCTCAGCTCGCTCGCGCTGGGCCGCAGAGCGCGGTTCCCGTGAGTCATCTGTGAACGCGGCCCCGAGTTCAGTTCAAGTCCTTTCGGCGGCAAAGCGTGCAGACTGACCTTCGCGCACAGCTTCCATTCGGCACTCGTTCGCGGCAAGTCCTCTTCGCGCACGACGTCGAAGTTGATCACCGACTGCACCGACCGGAGCCTTATCTGCCATTCGATCAGATCTAGATTGAACCAGTCTTCGGGGGTTCCCAGCCAGTCTGGCAAAGGCGGCCCCTGTCGATCGAAATCGAGCACGGGTATGCAGGAACGCAGGAAGACCTGAAAGAAGACGAGACCGAGCGAGAAGATGTCCGATTTATGGTACGTCTCTTCCTGGCAGAGCGTTTCTCGGGACATGAACTCTGCCGTCCCTGTCCGGTCGAGATGAAAGTCGTCGAACGACATCTGTGGGTCGAGCAGACGGTTCGAGACACCGAAGTCCGCCAGAACGAGGTGATCGTTGTCAGAGGTGATGAGGAAGTTCTCCGGTTTGATGTCGCCGTGGATGATTTGGAGGGTCTCGAGATAGCTCACTGCGAGCACCTACGCGTGACGTCAGTATCGGAGCGAGACGACGGAGGGTATGTGCGCGTACCATCTCCGCGCACATGCGCTTGGCATCGATAGGTCTCCTGTCACATTCGCGCAGGCGTTGAGCGAGGTTCCCGAGACACAGATCCTGATGAGTCCGTAAGCCTCTGGAGCGCCCACGCCCACCCACACGAGCCACTCACCATGACGAAGTAAACGTTGTGATCGTCTTCCCACGACGCTTGAAGTTGTGTCCAGAACGCGATGTCGTGTATCGCCGCGAGCATCATGAAATCGCGTTCTCTGAGCAACGACGCTCGGAAGCCTCGGCTCCTTCGATAGTGCTTCCACTTGTGCGTGGCCTTCACCGCGACGACCTGGTTCAGATTCTTGCACGCTGCGAATACACGTCCGAACGCGCCCGAGCCCAGCGTACCGAGGATGGTATATGAGTCCCGATCGTGGAAGACGACATCGTTTCTCCTCTCCCGGTTGAGGTTGAACGGATCGCAAAGAGACCGATAGTCGATGTCAGGACGGAGGGCCGCAGGCTCCTCCGGGAATGTCATCAGAGCGAGAGCAGGTGTCAAAGGATCCGGTAGGGGGAGTGAGCTTATGGGTGGTACCGTTGCTGCAGTCGAATCGTAAGTGGCACGCGGCTGCACTGGACTACCCGCCGGCGTCGAAGGTTGAAACATGATGACGTCGATGATGGATACACAATTCGAGTTTTCGCTCCGTTGCGAATCAGGCTGGTTGTGCGGCTCTGAGAGCTGCCCGTCGTTGTCATCGCTGACTGCGTCCTTCAGGTGTTCGTCGTCCAGAGCGCGAACATCGCCCTGGGGTGGGTCCAGATCGAGCGGAGGGGGGACGGAGAGGCGTTGGTTACATCCATCCACTCCAAGAGCGTTCGTACGTTCTGTAGGGCCATGCAGGCGCCATTGAACATTGGGAGGAGTGGCCCTGGCGAAACGGGGACGATGCTGGAGAGGCGATGGGGTTGCGAGGCTTGCTGACGAGTCGAGGGTAACGGGAGTAAAGACGAAGGAGGGCACTTGTCTACGGCACAGATGTCGATCTTCTCGGAAATGTAGGAGAGCGACGAGTGGCGCACCTGAAGTCCGATCGCGCCTGGACGACGAAAGTGCGCGAGACCATGCGCATGACGATCCACCGAGTACCGATCATCTTCGCAATGAGCAGCGCAATCCCGTAGTGCCGGTCCACATCCGGAAGAGAGAGTTTGGTGAAGGAGGATAGGGTGGATCCATCGTACATGGGCATGAATGTCGGGTGGCGTGACGGTGCGACCGGAACGGACGTGCCGCCGTGTTCTAGTGAGTTCGAAGCAGGCCGCCACCATGGCGAGAGCATCTTCGTCCGCCAAGAAAGCCCTGCGGCCATCGTGGGTGGACACCTGCGGTGGAAGGGGAGGGGGTCGAAGGGGGGAGCGGACAAGGTGATCGTGCTTATAGTTGGGGCGTACACAAGTGAGCTGGGCGCTTCGATGATCGAGGACAACGACGCGTGCCTGTGCAGGTCTAAGCAGCGACCGCCTGCGCAACAGAAATCTGGTCATTTATCGAGCAGAGGGACGGTCGTTATGCTTACCTTGTTGTCGATTACATGTCTCTGTGTACGACGGCTCAAGCAGGACTTATATGTGTGCTGGAGGAGGCTGGAGGTGGCACCGGACACAAGATGCGGAACAATGGGTGGCCACATATGCTGACGTGTTTTGGGTGATGAAGACAAAAGAACCAGTCCCGGAGGCGCGTAATGAGCCTCCTGCGCCCTCACTGCCGCAAGAGCGAGTGACGAGCTGGATGCGGAAGAACGGGGCGCTCTGCAAAGCGTAAGCGCAGCCTGCGAAAGAAAGGAAGAGCGGTGAATATGACTGAATAAGCGCGGGAACCCGTCGCGTCAGCGCTGTCACTGGCTCATCTGCGTGACTTCGCGTGACAGGTATCACGCCCATCATCTGATTTTCAATTTCAAACGCTTGCCCTCAAGTCGGCTTCAAAACTTCACGAATGTTCCCATAAACGACTGTAGCAATAGTCACGTACTGAAGGGATTAGCGACGATGTTGCCGTGCACGAAGTTGAACTAACAGTAATTGCGGACTGGACATTGACATGAGTACAATCCCTGATTCAATCCTTGAGACCAGCTATCGTCTCTACACAACGACTATCCGCGCTGGACCGCGCGCCGTTCCCGCGTGCTCCGTCGCTCCGGCTCCGCCCCCTCAGCAGGCTCAGCAGGCTGCGCCTTCGTCTTCGCCGCCTTTGCGGGTCGCTCCTTCGCAGGCTGCGCGGGCGACGCCTTCGCCTTCGCCTTCGTCGCCTTCGCCCTCGCCTTGCCCTTCGCGGGCGCAGACGCCGCGCCCTCGTCCGCGCCGCTCGACTCGTCAGAGGGAGAGCGGCTCGAGCCTGCGGCCGGCTGAGCGGCCCCGGCCTTGGCCTTGCTCGCCTTCGCTTGCACCGGCCGAACGGGCTTCGGCGGCCGCTCGACCACCGCGCGTGGGCGCACGCCACGGTCGCCCGCAGGCCCGATCTTGACGAGGATGCAGACGGACGCGTACCAGTAGTCGAGGCTCGCCTGGTTGCCGTACGCGAGGAACGCAGCGCTCGTCCCGTTCCACGCCTCCGTTGGCGTGATCCAGTTGATCTCGACGCTCCGTCGCCCTTCCCCGTCCTCGTCCTCGTCGTCCTCTTCGCCGTCGTCGCCGTAGTATCCGTCCACGTAGCCGCCGCCGTAGAAACCATCCTCGCCGGGCGGGCATTTGGGCGCGGGGCGGGGAGCGGCCCCGAAGAAGGCGTCCTTGATGAGCTTCCCGCCGTTTTGCCGCCACATGAGCTGCTCTTCAAGCGACTCCTCCTCCACGCCTTCGGTCGGGGTTACGACCATCTTCTGCAGGAGGATCTTGCGCTCGCTCCCGAAGACGACGTAGCGCAGCCGCGGCTCAAGCCCAACGCCCTCGACCGCGAGCTTGAGCGCAGCGTCACCGCCCTTCAGCCACCCGCGGAGAGACTCGAGGGGATCGGGCGCGCCTTTGACTGCCTTCCAGGCGCGCGGGAATGGGTACTTGTGGCGCAGGCCAAAGCCGATGATACCGCCGTTGGGCATGAAGGTGCGGTCGGCGAGGAGGGCGTCGAAGGAGTCCGCGATGGCGTTCGGGTTCGCGAGGACGGGTGCGTCGACGGTGACGCCTTGAGGCTGGAGGGCGAAGGGACCTCGCTCGTCCAGAAGAGGTTGTAGGTGACGGTGACGCGGTGGCCGGAGAGGACAGGGGCGACCTCGTGCTCGACGTCGCTGAAGAAGGCGACATACGCGAGGGCATCGGTGCGGCCGTCGAGGAGCGCGTTGGCGTCGAACGTCCACTCCTTGCCACCGTGGCGGAGGAAGAGGGCGCCGCCTTCATGCGCGGTGGGGAAGCAGAGGACGAGGGAACCGACCATGTTGGTTCCCAAGGGGGTGTCCGCGTGCGCCTTGAAGAATTCTCCTTCGCCTATCGGAGGGTGATCAGCATGAGCCAGCAGTATGGGGTCAGCCGTCGAACATACCGTAGACATTGAGCTTGTACAGCTCAGCGCGAATGCTAGTCAGCTCCTTCACGCTTGCGAGGAGGGTGGCGTGGACGACGCGCAGAAGGCCAGACTCGGTCGCGTCAAACCGCATGAGGAAGTCTTCCTTGTCCATCTTCCCAGCCTTGCGATAAGTTTCGTCCAGCACCGTCTCGTTGTTCCTACCGAACTTGGCAGGTTGGCACGCGGCGGCTAGCTCCGCCACTGTCTCCGGCTCGTCGACGGCTGTGGCGAAGTTGACGAACCTATGGGCGGAGCTTCACTTAGACAAACGAACACTATATGATTCCAAGTACTTACTTTGGGTCGTCTTGCCCGTAGTAGAGTTGCAGCTGCTCCGGAGGTAGAGCGAAGATGCCGCTACAGAACGGCGGTTTCTCCGCCAACTTTGCGCGGAGGTCCAGCAGCGAAGCCGTTGCGGGTCGAATGAGTGGCTCAGAACGCATGATGGATGGGGGACAGGAGGTAATGGTGGTGATCGGGGAGAGGGATGGTACGCCGGCTCACGGTTGTCCGCGCTGGCGATTTTATACGTCGCTGTCGAGTGGTTGATCATCTCGCTGGCGCCCATTGTCCCCCGTATTGGGCTCGGTGACTCGCTACCACACCCTTCACACGTGGCAGTGAGGCGCACAGGGGGAAGTGGACAAAGGCCTAGTGGTCGCTTGCGGGCTTCCAAACGCGTGTTTCTGCCCAAATTGTCGTTTGTGGGTCCATTTTGGCAAGCGGAGGAGTCATTTCCCACACGGAGTCAGATACCCTAAATCTAGGAGAGCTAAACACGTGGATCAGACTCTCAGATCTCGGAACAAACAACACGCACTCCGTACCGTCCACCAATTGCATTGACACCAATATTGTGGTTCGGGCCGGTGCGAGCTCGAGAGGCACTTGTTGTGGGGTTCGGAGTCAGTCATGGCCTGGTCGCGGCAAGCGACGGACCCATGATAGAGGCTGAGCGGCACAGCACCACCGGTGAGTGCGGATAGGTTCACCTTCAGAGTGGTGGCGGGGAACAAAGGCAAGATACTCGCACAGCGCACGCGACCAAGTGATCGACCACCAGGTGGCAGAGCGTTTGCGCGCTTGCGGAGAGCTTGTATTCAAGGGCAGCATCAATCGCCATCGCGTGGCACCTCCAGAATCTACGATATCCGACTTTAGCGACATTGCATACATACAAAATACGTACAGACCTCTCACTCCGCTGCTCTCCGGCGTGCCGCATCCACGCCGGACGCCCCGATCTTGACTAGCACGCAGAACGAGGCGTACATGTAGCTCAGGCTCGCCTCGTTCCCATACACCGTGTACGTCGCCTTCGTCGCGTGCTCCCTGCTCTGATGCCCAGCCCCGCTGGGGAGAGGCCTCACCCAATGCATCGTGACCTCCCCCGGCTCCTGGTACGGTTCGGGAAAGTACCGGCTCTGCAGGACCTCCCCCCCACGCTCTTGCAGCTCCATCTCCAAGTCGTCGTTCGCGTACTCGTCCACCCTCCAGAAGCCGGGAAGGGTGGACATGACGACCCTCCTCTCGATCCAGCAGCCGGAGAGGACAATCCGGAGAGACGGCTCGAGGCCGAGCGCCTTCGCAGCGCGAAACCGCGCGCGGTCGGCGCCCTTCAGCCAGCCCATGAGGCGCTGGAGGACGTCGGGCACGCCCGCATTTGCGTCCCACACCCTCGGGAGGTCGTCGATCATCGCTCCGAGCGCGAGCGCGACGGCTTCCGCGGATGCGGACGCCGAGGCGCGCGGAACTAGAGCCCAAGGCTGAAGAGTGGAGCGATCCCCGGGGGCGTCGTCGAAGAGGTTGTATGCGACCGTGACACGGTGACCTGAGAGCAATGGGGTGACTTCGTGTTCGACGTCACTGAAGAAGGCGATGTAGGCGATGCAGTCGTTGCGCCCGGCGAGTAGCTTTGCGGAATCGAACACGAATTCCTGCTCGTCTTCGCGAAGGAGGAGGGAGTGTCCCGCCATCATGCGCGGTGGGGAAGACAATGACCAGGGAGCCGAACATGTTGGGAGCATGAGGGGTGTCTGCGTGCGCTTTGAAGAATTGTCCCTTGCCTGCCCGCATTCCGATCAGCCAATCACGCAGCATGATCCAAATCGACAAGGACGTACTATACACGCTGAGCTTGTACAGCTCTGCACGGATCTTGTCGTCGGTGTAGCTTCTGAGATGGGAGGTGATTGCGTCCAAGAACCCAACTTCTCGACGTCAAACCCCATCATGAATTCACCGACGTTCATCTTGCCTATCCTGCGATATGTCTCGTCGAGGACCGTCTCGTCTCCTCGGCCGAACATGGCCGGCAGGCAGGTGCCCGCGAGTTCAACGACCGCATTAGGATGGGAGGACACATCGCCAAAAAGCTATAATTGACGACCATAATGAGTGCAACGGGGCAATGCACAGATCTAGAAGACGCACCGAGAGTTCTTGCGCCCGTAGTACATCTCCAGCTGGTCTGAAGGGAGCGCGAGCGTGCCGCTGCAGATGCTTGGCTGCTCTTCCAGCGTCTTGCATAGATGAGCGAGCTGGGGGGTCTGAGAGGCAAGAATAGGCATCGAGAATAATGAATGGCAGAAGGGCCTCGTTTGGGATTTGTACTCTGGACGTTCACAAGAGCGTCCTGAAGGGAAATGAGGGACGCTGTCGACCAGGTCGGGCGACACTGACTCATAATGGGCGAATTTGTCGACGTTGACGTGTTCAAGCTCCTCGTGGCCCTGGGGAGGCCGCCTACCCACTTCAGGCCCCTCGGATATGAATGTTTCTGTGGGTCCGCCTGAGAATCGAGGACACTCGAGTCATAGCAGCTGCCCGAGGCTCGGCGCTCACCATGAACTAGAGGACCGAGCTCGCCATACGGATGATACGTGCCTCCAAACGGGGTTTCGCATGCTCGGCCGCGGTCAATTGATATGACTATATGCGCTACTTGCGGAGAGCAACTGATACTAGACATGAAAGTATGATGAGATTGGTGTGTTCCACGCCACTCCAGTGCGATACGCCCCCGCAAAGATGTCGCAGCCCTCTTGTGGACAGATTTCCCTCAGCGCCGACTCCTCCCGTGCAATACGCCCAAAACTCGCAGCATACGCTAGCATCAAGATCCAAGTACTCACCGTCCACCCCGCAGGTCTGACCAAGCACCATCCCGCGGGATCATTTACAGCAGTATAGCTTGCCACATGCACCTTAGCGAGCGTAGATGGCTATGAAGATGAGCAAAAGGCACGTTGAGCAGCGTTCGTCGAGGCGGAGAAAGTCTGGGCTCGGAGGGGGTCGATTATACAGCGCAGTTAGAGGGAAGAGACGATGGTGGGCGATGCGGATCCGGACGATGGGGGCCATTGATCAGAGGTTGGGAGGGGCAGCGCTGGGCAGCGACCAGACGGGCGGGCTCGGCGTCAGAACAACTAGCGCTTGCGGGACGGCGGCCCGACATCACGTTCTTCATACCCCCTACTAAGGCTGAGTGTGCAGTTCGCTCGTTTCATTCAATACCCCCTCTTCTGTTGAGACGGTAGCCTCACGCTAGTGGGCGCGACATCTCACCTGTAGCTTAGTAGAGCCTGTTTGAGGTCTCGCACGTAGTGTAGTAGTAAAAGGAACTGTGTATTAGCAGGCCGGGATACTCGGGTATTTATACAGGGTACGAACGAGTGGCTGGTGCTACTGTACAGTACACGAGAGAGGCTGAAACGAGAGCAAAGAAACGGGGCTACACTACGGTATCATAGAGTAGCTAGAGATAGCTCTCTGGAACGGGGGATGCACGATCGGAGACGTGCATGCCATGCAGTGGCGTTCCGTAGAGCGCGCCATACGGCTAGACGCTCTTAGGTAAGCCGAGCCGCTCGGCGGCCCGTGGCCGAGTATGCCGAGCGTTCTCACGCGTAGTCCGCGGTGTACTTACCGCGTTCAACACCCCCCTCGCTGAGCAGCCGTAATAAAGGCGCATCAGCGAAGTAAGACAGAGGCCTAAGGGTGGAATACAAGCCCTAGAAGAGGGCGGAACTTGAGGAACTTGTCAGGCCCCAGGTTCTTGGTGAAGAGGTCGGCGGGGTTATCTTCGCCTTGAATGTAGAATAATTCAACCTTCTTCGCCTCGACGATCTCGCGTATATAATGATAGCGAATGTCGATGTGCTTGGTGCGCTTCTCAGTGACTGGGTTCGAGGCGAGGAAGATAGCACCCTGATTATCGCTAGAAAGCGGTACAGGCTCGAGGAAGTAATAGATCTCCTCGAGGACGTTGCGCGAATAGACGATTTGACGTCCAGCGTCGTCTACAGCCATATACTCGGACTCGGTGACAGAGTGCGAGACAGTGTTCTGCGCACGTGACTGCCAGGAGAAGGCGGCGTTAGCCATCTTGACGAGGTATCCAGTTTGAGAGCGGCGAGTTGTAGGATCAGTGCCCCAGTCGGAGTCGACAAAAGCGACCATGCCAAGCCCCGAGTCGCCGTCGTAGACCATGGAGTACGATTGAGTGCCGACAAGGTAACGGCAGATGTACTTGGCCTTGGTCAGGTGATCTTCAGATGGGTTAGCGGCGTATTGCGCTAGCTTGGTAACTGCGAACGAGATGTCCGGGCGCGTGCCGAGCATGAGGTATAGAAGCGATCCGATGACCATTTGGAACTCAGCGCGACGCTCGAGGTTCACAGGCTGGTCGTTGGGTTCAGGAATGTACCCGGCCGGTAGAGGTGTGGGCTTGGATTTTGCGTTCACCATCTTGCAGCGCTCAAGGACGGATTTGAGGTAGGCGCATTGATCCAGATGGATCTTGCGGCCGTCGCGTCTGATCGTCATGCGGAGGAACTCCTTGGTCTCGCCAAGGTCGCGGCACTCCCAGCGCTTCATGAACTTCTCCTTGAGTTCGAGCACGAGCGCCTTGTCCTTGCCGCAGAAGAGCGCATCGTCAACATAGATGATGACGAGTACAATACGTCCGTCGCTATGTTTATATAGGAATAAACCAGCGTCGGTGGAGAGTCGGATGAATCCGAACTCTACCATGGACTCGCAGAGGGCGCGCCACCACGCTAAGCCCGCTTGCTTAAGTCCGTAGAGCGCACGAAGTAGTATGAATACTTGGTGCTCATGCCCTCGGATTTTGAATCCTTCGGGCTGCTCCATGTATATCTCTTCGTCTAGCTCGCCGTATAGGTAAGCCTTCCGCACATCAAGTCCAGTCATGAACCAATCTTCGAGCGCACAGAGCGCGAGGATCAGTCTGACTGTCTCGTAGCGTACGACGGGAGAGAAAACCTTGAAGAAGTCTTCAAGTTCAGTCTGTGAGTAGCCCTTTGCGACTAATCGGGCTCTCTTTCGACCATCTGGTTTGATGTCGAATACCCAGCGGTTCTTGACAACCTTGCGGCCTTTCGGGCGGTCGACAAGTTCGAATACATCCCTGCGCTTGAGGTCTTCCAGCTCCTCGCGGCAGGCCGCTTTCCATTCTTCTTGCTCGTCTTTAGGTAAGCGAGCGATGTCACGGAGCGTCCAGTTTCGGACGTTTGACGGATCGGGAGTACTATCTGGTGGTACAGCTTTCGCTGCGAGATAGTTTAATAACTCCACTCCCCCTTCGCGGCACAGCTGTGCCAACAGTAGGTCGTCGACTTCAGACGACTCGCCCGAGGAGGATGATTCAAGAGAGGGTTGTTCCACATTTGAAGGTGCGTTCGGAGCAGCATTTCCGGTGTTATGCGCTTCCACTTGCTGATTGGGATTACGATGGCGACTCGCATTTTCTCCAACCATCTTCTTCCATGTACTCTCTTTCTCAATCTCTTGGTAAGTCTTGATGGGGTCTCGTGACTCCCCATAGACGTTTCCTGGACGAACTGGTACTTTCCGCTCACGCGTGCTTTTTCGCGTAGGTTGCTGCGGCGCTTTCGCGCGCTGCTTATCCTTACGTTCAGCAGCCGGTCGCTGTGGCGGCGGACTAGGATCGCGCGAGGGTGGAAGGTCAGGTTCGACTCCCCCTTGCTGCGGTGGCGCAACATTCTGCTGCCCATCCTGTCTCCTTTCTGCGGTTGTGGGAGCACGACGCGGTGCAGGTGCGTCGTCTTCATCATCCGACAATATTTCGTCGCTGACGGTGGGTTGTTTATACGGTCGTCCGACCGGTGTAGTGCCTCGCTTATTGTAGCCGGGGCATCGTGGGAACGAGTGCTTGTCGAAAAGCGCTGATGTCCCGGTAAACACGATATTGTTGGGTGAGCGCATGAATTTGAAGCCGTTCACGCCGTCGGGGTTGCCGATGTAAGTCATAAGCTCAGATCTAGGTGAGAGCTTGTTCTGACGAACGTCTTCAGGCAGATGAACATATGCCCCGCAGCCGAATACGCGAAGGTGATCAACTTGCGGCTTCTCGCTGTACACCACTTCGTATGGCGTGACCCAGTCGTGCCTACGTATCGGGGTGCGATTGTAGACGTGAGTTGCGTGTTCTATCGCGAACTCCCACCATGAATCAGGTAAGCAAGCGTCGTGACGCATAGCTTCAGCCTTTTCCATGACAGTGCGGTTGAAGCGCTCTGCGCGCCCGTTCTGTTTTGGTGTATGAGGTGCACTTTGTTGGATTTTGATCCCTTCATCGCGCAACATGTTGACGAAAGCGTCGGAGGTATATTCGCCTCCAGCGTCTGACCTCCAGTTCGTTATACGCCCATTAAGTTGATTCTTGATCGCGGCGATGAACTGCTTGGTCGCATGAAACGCAGCACTCTTTTTGCGCAGAAACATGGTCCAGGCGAAGCCTGAGTAGTCGTCAACGTAAGTGATAATCCACTTATATTTGTGATACGACAGGACGGGGAACTCCTTGAGATCGGAGTGTATTGTTTCGAATACGCGCTTGGCGCGAGCGGAGGAGGGCGGGAAGGTGCGTGAGTGCATTTTTCCTTCTGCGCATCCTTTGCATAGCGGCGCTTCATCTGGGAAGATGACGCTGCCAAAACCATCTGTATGGTTTCGTGCGTGCTTCAAGACATCAATTGAGGGATGCCCGAAACGTCTGTGCATAGTCTCATAGTCGAGCTTGAACACAGATCGCGATACAGCGAACGCGTCCTCGGGCGGGACTGCCCAGAGGATGTAGATTGAATCCCCAGGTTTCCTAGGTGAGAACCGTAGTAACGGTTTTCCGTTCGGTTTGACTATAGTAAGCGCGGCTTTATCTGCGCGCGCTGACATTCCTTCTTGTAAGAAGGATCCGAGTGAAATGAGGCGTCCACCTAGATTAGGTAGGTAGTTGACGGGGTGCAGCCGTATGGCGCAACGTTCGCCGTCAAGTGCGCTTGCGGTGTTGATGAGTACTGTGCCGAAACCCTTTACGAATGTTACTCCGTTTGCTGTGCGAACAGGGGTGGATTCATCTTCGAGCGGAGTGAACTCAATGAAATCATTGATATCATGGGTATAGTGCTCGGAGGCTCCGGAGTCGCACATCCACGAGATAAGATTCGCGTAATGCGGATTATCAGGGCGCCAGCGCTCATCGTCGGTTAGACCCATCCGCGCGCGGTCTTTTCCTTTGCAATCTGTACACGCAGCGTATGTGAACTTATGCGCACATAGATCGTCATAGCATAGTAAACTAGCTAATACATGATCATCTACATTACTAGTCTTCGCAGCTGTGAAGAGCGCGTTAGCTAGTTGTAGATCGCGCGAAGATGCGAGGACTTGCCTCATATACTCATCGCGGTCAGGGGCAGACCCAAGAGAGACGACGTCGTCGTCCTCCATAGCGCTCTTGTCGCTGTCGGTCTCCACGCCACTGTTGCTGCCATGATCGGAGGCCCATATGATGGGCCCGAGGCGCTCCTGGAGGGATAGGCGCTGCTTCTTAGAAGAAGATGCTGCCGCGTTGTCGGGCTCAGTGATACGCGCGCTGAGCGGGATGTCCATGCGTCCGGACGATGTAGAGACAAAGTTCTTGATCGACTGGATGGACGCGGAGACGTTCTGCTGGGCGGCGGTGTTGAGTGCCTGGACGATGTCGGGATAGACATTGCGGCCGTCCATCGTGTTAGGAGTGCGTATGGCGTTGGTGCGGATGGTGATTCCGTGAGGGTGAATCATCAGGAAAATCCCAAAATCCTAATTAGCACTAACAGCTCTAATATTAGTGCTATCACCCAACTATCATGACTATTGTGTTTCAACCCATCTAGTGAAGTTTAACGGCCGACTATTGTGTTTCAACCCATCTAGTGGAGTTTAATGGCCGACTAATGTCAGGCTCCCTTGTGTAATGTGACTATTTTGACATTGGGTGACTATCACTCAGAGACCTCGTCTATCTGCACCTAACTTTGACTATCAGCCTCACTACTATCCAGCCATGCCACACTCGAAGGAACACTTAAAGAGATATATTGAATGTAAAGAATGAGCAACACATAAGGTACACAGTACAGACTACAAATATAGAAGAAGGTCTGCAGGCGGGGTGGCAACGAGGCGAAGTGGGTGAGAGCTACACAAGCGCGCAGGTGAGCGGGCGTGGGACATGACGTGGACACGGGCAAGTGGGTGAAGTGGACGACACAGGTGGGTGGGGTGGACGGTAGACGACGTGGATGTTTCTGAGCTGCCCTACTATCTCCAGATGTATGAACTAATGCTTGCCTACACCTATGACTATCCCTGTCTATTTGACTAGATTAGTTTGGGGGACTTCTAAATAGTCCTAATCAACTATTCCTGACTATTGGTCTTATTAGTGCTAAATAGTCCTAATTAGGAGTTGGGGGTTTCCCTGACGATGTCCATGACGCGAGAATAGTCGGGAGGAGGGATAGAACGAGGGAGATCCGTGATGACGGGACCGGGGAGAGGAGCGCGGAGAGGAGCGCTTAGCTCGGTGATCGCGGGCGACGCGATGTGCGCGCTGTGATCT
The DNA here is from genome assembly GCF_022376455.1 of Epithele typhae. Taxonomy (NCBI): domain Eukaryota; kingdom Fungi; phylum Basidiomycota; class Agaricomycetes; order Polyporales; family Epitheliaceae; genus Epithele; species Epithele typhae. Next base: position 261,955 of record NW_025954235.1, read on the forward strand.
TGCTTGTTGTACTTCTCCTGTACGCTCTTGCCGGCGCGATTGCCTCGCTTCTTGTTCTTCTTCGCCTGCTGCTGGTTGCTGCCTTGGTTTGGGCGCATTTGCTGCGACTGGAAGGTGGGATCGTCACCCTTGCGCTTGACGGCTGAGATCTTCGCCGCTTGTGGATCCGAGTGAGTGTGTTTCGACTTCGTCCGCTGGTTTTCAAAGCAGCGGATGATCTCCGCGCGGAGCTCGGGGTACTTGAGCTCGGCGATAGTTGCGACTGACATCTTGGAGTTGATGACGTAGTCGTAGTTCGAACTAGGCAGCTTCGATAGTAGAAGCATGGCCTTGATGAAGTCGGGGATCGCGATTTGAAGGTCGGAGAGCTCGGTCCAGGCTTGATCGAGGCGATCGAGAGCGGGGATAGGTGACGAGTTTGATGGGAACGAGGTAGCGAGAGCGGTCTTGAAGTGACCGAAGGCGTTCGCGACCGAGGTCTTGTCGTAGAGATCTTTGAGAGCTTCCCAGATCTCTTTGGCGGTCGTCTTGGTCTTCACTGCAGTTTTGACTGCGGGCGAACAACGCAAGAGGATGTTGCCTTGCGCCTTCTGATCGAGGGCGTCGAAGGTCTCGCCTTTGGTGTCGTCGTTGTCCTTGGGGTTCGCAGAAGGTCTGGTCTTCGTGATCACGGGACCTTGCCCTTGGGAGAGCAGGTAGCACCGCATCTGCGGTTCCCACGACCGGTAGTTCGTGCCGTCGAGGACAGGAACGTGCTGCGTCAAGGTTGAAGACATTGTATGTGTAGGACGATTTGTATTGGAAGATAGTGCGATAAGTTCTGTATGAAGACAGAAATCAGCATACGTCCCAAAACGGATGAAACGCAGCCGTTACGGCGCGAGATAACGCTTTGATGCTGACGCTCTGAGTGAGTCCTGCAGCGGATCAACCGCGCATGGATCTGCACTCCGGTCTGCCATTTCGGCGACCTACAGGTAAGCTCAGCGCGCCGACTGCAGCCATGAAGGCGCTGTCGAGCGACACCAGGGCTCATAACCTGTTGAGACGGTAGCCTCACGCTAGTGGGCGCGACATCTCACCTGTAGCTTAGTAGAGCCTGTTTGAGGTCTCGCACGTAGTGTAGTAGTAAAAGGAACTGTGTATTAGCAGGCCGGGATACTCGGGTATTTATACAGGGTACGAACGAGTGGCTGGTGCTACTGTACAGTACACGAGAGAGGCTGAAACGAGAGCAAAGAAACGGGGCTACACTACGGTATCATAGAGTAGCTAGAGATAGCTCTCTGGAACGGGGGATGCACGATCGGAGACGTGCATGCCATGCAGTGGCGTTCCGTAGAGCGCGCCATACGGCTAGACGCTCTTAGGTAAGCCGAGCCGCTCGGCGGCCCGTGGCCGAGTATGCCGAGCGTTCTCACGCGTAGTCCGCGGTGTACTTACCGCGTTCAACATCTTCCTCTTCCACTTTAGCATCCTTCACCCTTCCTATGTGTGCTACGCTAGTCTGGAAGTGACTATGCTTAGGTAGAGTAAGTGTCAGGTTGGCGTCGGGCAAACGCGGCGGCGCATCGGGGGAACCCGCCCGCGTACCATTCCAACTGTCAACGGTAAGTGATCGTTTTGCTGGCATCTTCGACCGAGGCCTCGTGAGCCCTCAAAGCTCAAATTCAAACTCAAAGCCATAGTCACCGGCTCCGCCGTAGGAACTCGGGATCGCGCCGGGTGTTCTCGCGTACGTGCGTATATACAGGCTTGCTTGGGGTCTCCCCCGGGACAGATTCGACCACTAACCTTTCATAACAGACTCCAGTCCGTCGGAATCCTCATGCCCACTATTTCACCAGCGGCCTATGTGGGCCTAGCGGCCACACTATTCTACGCGTCATGGGGGGTAGCACGACGCCTACTCTCGCGCTCTCCTCTGGACAACATACGTGGACTCCCCAGGAATTCGTTCTTCACTGGTGCGTTTGCTGCGCATTGTGACGACATCATCTGAAGCGATAGCAACAGGAAACATGCTCCAAATATTCAGCATGGACAACTGGAGCTTCGTGCAGGAGCTCGTCGACGCCTACGGCCCTGTCTCCCTCGTACACAACTTCTTCGGGGTAGGTGCTTCGGTGTCTCTTCGGAGGAAAACATATTCCCTGACCTTTACACCTGAAGACCCGCGCGCTTCATATTTATGATGTCAAAGCGTTGCACACAATATTCATCAAGGAACAAGAGGTGTTCCCACGCAATACGCTCAATCGGGAGTTCGTCACTTATGTCTTCAGGCTGCCGTTCCGCTTGAAACTCAACTAGCTTATAAAGGGCTGGAGACATACTTTTCGGCCCGGGACTCATATCAACAGAAGGCGCCATGCACCGCCGGCAGCGCAAAATGCTAAACCCCGTGTTCTCCGCTGCGTACATGCGCGGAATCACGCCCTTCTTCCACGAAATCGTGAACAAGGTGTGTGTTGTATCTCGGTCGCGATCTTCCAAATCACAAAACCCTGTGCTAGCTGGAGAGCGCCATAGAAACGCGTGTTCGCGACGGACCCACTGATCTCGACATGGTCGGCTGGATGGGCCGTGCCGCGCTTGAACTCGTCGGACAAGGCCTACTCGGACACAGCTTCGACCCACTCATCGTCGACTCGAAGGATGAGTTCACTGCGGCGGTCAAGTCTATGTCGTGCGTTGCGACTCCCTTCCGCTTGATCAAGATACTAACACTTCGATCAGACCCTCTATCCCCGACATACTGTACGCGCTCGCCGTCCTCCCTTTGGTGCAGGGCGTCGGACCGCGGTGGCTCCGCCGTCTCGCGGTTCGCTTGTGGCCCGACCCGAACGTGCAACGGATGCGCTACTACGTGGACTTCATCTACGCACGCACGCAGGAGATGCTCGCGGAAAAGAGAACGCGGATCGATAAGGGTGAAGGGGGGATCATGAGCCAGATCGCAGAGGGAAAGGACGTGATGAGCATCCTCTGTGAGTTTCTGCGACATCTGCCACCGCCGACCAAAACGTGACGCAGCTTTACAGTGCGGGAGAACATGGTTGCATCTGAAGAAGATCGCCTTCCCGACGCTGAGCTTCTGGCGCAGATGTCGTAAGTGTTTGTTTCGTGCTATTCACACTATCTGTTTGCTCAGTGAATCACAGAGTCTTCATCGTCGCCGGCGTCGATACTACTTCCAATGCCCTTGCTCGCGTGCTCGATCAGTTGTCGCAGTACCCCGAAGTGCAAGAGCATCTCCGTGAGGAAATTCGGCAAGCGAAGGAACAATACGGCAACAACATTCCATACGACGAGGTGATGGCGCTCCCGTACCTCGACGCTGTCTGCCGTGAGACCCTCCGCCTGTAAGTACTCCTCCCACGCATATGTCACGGAGATTTATCAAAGATGACGACATCCCAGGTTCCCTCCCGTTGTAATGGTCATCCGGGAGTGCGTCTTATCTCTGTTCTGTACGGTTTGTGTTTGACAAATCGCCATCAGATCTCAGGAGGACGTCGCTCTCGCACTCTCGGACCCTGTGGTCGGCAAGGACGGGTCGCCAATGTCGGAGATCATCGTACCGAAGAATACCACAGTGATAGTCAACGTTAGCGCCTGCAACACAAACAAGGCGCTATGGGGAGAAGACGCTTTTGAGTGGAAGCCGGAGAGGTGGCTGCAACCGCTTCCCAAGGCTCTCGAAGACGCGCGCATCCCGGGCCTCTATTCGAACCAGTAAGTCGGAATATACACATCCCCAAGGTCTCATCGCGGATGATACCTCACCAGGATGACCTTCATCGGAGGTGGACATGGTTGCATGTGCGTCAACGCGCTTTCTCATCGTGCAGTTGACTCATCATATCTCCCCATTCAGCGGGTTCAAATTCTCTCAGCTCGAGATGAGTGCGTTATGCTGCCTTTCTTGTGGGTGTACCGCGCGGCTAACTATGTTCATCGCAGAGATCGTGCTCTCTACGCTTATTGCATCCTTCCGCTTCGAACAGTCGAACAAGCCGTTCTTCTGGAACTCAGCCGTCGTCACATACCCGGCCGCCAAGGTCGGGAACACGGAGCCCGAGATGATGTTAAAGGTTTCGCTCGCACAATCACCTCCTCTGGCACCCACCTCCCGGGAATGTAGATAAGCCCGCACCGCGGAGTTCGGGAGCTGTGTGCTTCGCGCCGACTACGTGCCGTTTAGTGTTCAATATTTAATCATCACCGCTCTTACTCCACATGCTTCGCTTCTTTGACACCGGCCTGCTTCTTTGACGGCACATGGGTATATGTATCCCAGGCTCGCCTGCGCAGCTCACGGTCCATCTCTCCCACCATGACCTCGCTGCTGCTCACAGCGTTCGCGGTGGTCACAGGATACATCGGATTGCGCTTCTTGCGCGGGCTTTTTACTCCCAGACCTCAATTCGAGCAGCTCCCCGGGCCGGAGTCTGTATCATGGGTCACAGGTACGTGGGCGAGCATCACCTCATATCCAGCTAATAGTATGGACTCCCAGGTAACATCGGTAAACTATTCCAGTGCGACGCCTGGGATTATGTTCGACACCTATCTGAGGCGTATGGCCAAACGTGCCTCATCCACAACCTCTTTGGCGTACATTCTTCCTACGAACTTTGTCTTCATTCAATAACTCAACCTTGTACATTACAGGCGAAAGGACTGCTGACGTACGACCCGAAGGCAATGCATGCCATCTACATCAAAGATCAAGACATCTGGCAAAGGAGCAACATGTCGATAGAGTGCGTTACCTCTGCCTTCCCTAGCCTCGCTGCTGAACTCTATCAAACCCTTCAGGGCTGGAATGGCCCTCTTCGGTCCGGGGCTGCTCTCAACGCAAGGCGAGATACACCGGCGCCAGCGCAAGATGCTCAACCCCGTCTTCTCCGCGAAGTACATGCGCGAAATCACGCCCTTCTTCTACCAGATCGTCCACAAGGTGCGCATCGGACAGCACCCTTCCCGCTCACAGCGCACCCTCGCGCTTACACACACGTTCTCGAAGCTGGAATCCGCGATGGCCACGCGCGTCCGCGCCGGGCAAGAGGAGCTCGACGTCGTAGGCTGGATGGGGCGCGCCGCGCTCGAGCTCGTCGGCCAGGGTGCGCTCGGGCACAGCTTCGACCCGCTCGTGGAGGACACGAAGGACGAGTTCACGGAGCACGTCAAGTCGTTCTTGTGCGCGTTCATTCGTCCCCACCCTCGCGATCCGCTGACGTGGCCGTCTGCTTTCTGTAGCCCGTCGATCGCCGACATCATGTACGGTTTCGCGTTCCTTACGCTTTTCAAGGACGTCCGAGGCCCGTCTTGGCTGCGCAGGCTTGTCGTGCGGCTCTGGCCGGACCCGGCAGTGCAGCGCGTGCGGCGCCAGGTGGAGATGATCTACGCGTTTGCGCAGAGGCTGGTTGCGGAGAAGAAGAATGCGGTCGAGCGGGGAGACGAGGCGCTTTTACACCGGATCGGGGAGGGCAAGGACGTCATGAGCGTCTTGCGTAAGCTTGTTTCTACCCTCTTTGCGTTTCGACCGAGCTGAGGCCTATGTAGTGCGTGAGAATATGGCAGCTTCTGAGGAAGATAGGCTTCCTGAGGAGGAGTTGGTGGCGCAGATAGCGTGCGTACGCCCTTTACCCCTTTGGGTGTTCAATTTAACTGACACTCGGGCAGGACGTTCATCGTGGCAGGTGTGGACACAACATCGAACGCTCTCGCCCGCGCGCTTGATATTCTGTCGGTTCGCCCGGAGGCCCAAGAGCGGCTTCGGCACGAAGTGCTCGAGGCTCGCGAGCAGTACGGGCAGGAGATCCCGTACAACGAGCTGAGCTCGCTGCCCTACCTGGACGCGGTCTGTCGCGAGACAATGCGTCTGTGAGTACCTGTGTCCTCTTGAACTCCCAATATTTTGAGCTGACTCTTCTATCTGATAGGCACCCTTCGGTCACGTTCACACAGCGAGCGTGAGTGAACGTCCTTCATCTCTGTTTCAAAAGCATATTTATCGATTGCGCGCAACAGAGCCAAACAAGATACCGTCCTCCCGCTCAGCGTGCCTGTGAACGGCATCGACCACATTGCAGTGCCGAAGGGCGTGGAGGTCCTCACGAACATCGCCGCGTGCAACACGAACAAAGCGCTCTGGGGTGACGACGCGTACGAGTGGAACCCGGACCGGTGGTTGCGTCCGCTCCCAACCGCGGTCGAGGAAGCGCGCATTCCCGGGATCTACGCGAACTCGTCAGTGTCGACAGCGCGTCTCCTTTCCCCAGGACTCTGCTCACGGTGTTTCTGCAGATTCTCGTTCGGCGGCGGAGGGTACTCGTGCATGTGTGCCCAATTTTTCTTCGAACCTTGCACGTCTCGACTGATGCGCTACCGATCCCAGCGGGTTCAAATTCTCGCAGCTCGAGATGAGTGAGTCTCCGCGCTTTCTTTCCCTTGAGATCTCCACTTCTCACCAAGTTTGTCCTTCAGAGGTTGTCCTGTCGTCGCTCATCGCTTCTTTCCGCTTCGAACGCAGCTCGAAGGGGTTCGTTTGGAATCTCGCGGGCGTGGCCTTCCCTACTGCGGGCTTCGGCGACAAGGACCCAGAGATGTTTCTCAAGGTAACATGTGTCAACCTTGCGTAGTAGGCTGATCATTGATGCGTGTTGAGATACTGAAATGCCTGATCGGACGGGCTTCAGGAGCGCTAAATATATGATATTTTGTGACTGCCACTGAGACAGTCGGATTCTCGCGGCGTCACGGTGCCCGCACGCTCCCGTAATATCTAAAGCCCAAGCACAACGTCACAAGATTCCACCCTCCGACCTACCATGATCGCGGCCGACGACCCAGAGATCTCACACTCTTTGCATCACCCCTCAAACGCACATAGCCACCACGTCATCTGTTTCAAGCACCTACTGGTTCCCCGAGCTGCTGTGTACCTGGATTGTGCACGAGAAGATGCGGAATAGATTGAAATGGCTCTTGAGTCCACCGGATTAACAGATAAGATTTAGATCTAGATATACCAAAACAAGATCGCGCGCCTCGTTCCCCACACGAGCGCGGCGGGCTCCGCGAAGGTCAGCGGCGAGTCCGCCGCGCCGTCGAACAAGTCCTTCGTCCCCTTCCTCTTTTCCATCCTCCTGCGTTTGGTCAGTGGATGGGCCGGAGGGAGAGCGGGGATCGCGGTACGCGTAGTACCCGGTGACCCACGCGTGGAAGCGTTCGAGACGGGGCTTGCTGACACCTTGAAGGATTTGTGCGAGCCCCCGGGCGGGTAGGAGTATCCGAACACCATGAAGGAGCTATCTGCGTGTACACGCTAAGGTCAGCCTTCTGTGAAGTCGGGGCTGCGTTGAGCGCGATGAAGCGTACCATGGAATATGACACGGCGGAGGGTGGGTGAGGGGATCGACGCCGTGGGACGGCACGAACAAGTGCGCGTGAGCGAGGAACGCTCGTACGACCAGCCGGCGACGGCGTTCCCGCCTTTCTTGTCCTCGCGCGCGCACGGGATGTTCTCGCGTTTCGCGAAGTCCGCGAGGGTGTTGTACGGCTTGCGCGCTTGCTGTTTGAGAAATTCGTCGACTTCCGGCCGGGGATCATGGGTACCCACGCCGAATGAGTGCGATTGTACGGGCGTTGTATCGCGCCGATATAGGAAACAGCTTCTGACAACGCTCTCGCGGTTAGAGATTTCCATCTCGAAGTACGGGGATCTCACCTCCGCGCCACGTCATCCCGTGGACAATAACGATAGTTGTGTAGTCCGTGCTGCCTACAGTCGGACCGGAATCTAGAACGACGCCCAAGAGAGGCGCTGTTGTTGGTGGAGCCTTGGCGCGCATGTCCGAGGGGCGAGGTGATCTTAGGCTTTTCGAGCTGTCAGAGTACTCGATACCATATGCGTAGCTATATGTACTCACCGCGAAGTGACAGTACGAAACCTCTGGAGATTGTTCAAGGCCCGGCTCGTACAGTTCTGCACGGACCTCGCCATCGTCGTCGGCGTAGCTCCTGAGATGGGAGGTGATTGCGTCCAAGAATCCCGACTTCCTGACGTCGAAACCCGTCGTGGATCCGCCGACTTTCTTCTTGCCTGCTTTGCCATACATCTCGTCGAGCACCGTCACCTCACCTCGACCGAACACGGCGGGCGGCCGCGAGTTCAACGACCAGATCAGAACGGGAGGACACATCGCAAAAGAGTATGAAGCTATGGGCAACCATAATGAGCGCAACGGGGAAATGCACAGATCTAGGAAACGCACTGAGGATTTTTGCGCCCATAATACATCGCCAACTGGTCGCGAGCGAGCCCCTGCAGATGTTTGGCTGCTCTTATAGCGTCTTGCATACATGAACGAGCTGGGCGTTTGAGGGGCGAGGAGAGACATCGAGAATAACGAATGTCGGAAGGGAGCGTCCTGAAGGGAAATGGGTGACGTTGTTGACCCGGTCGACCGGCATTGACTCACAGTGGACAAAATTTTCGACGTTGACGTATTAAAGCGGCTCGTGGGGAGGACGCTCGTACACTTCAGGCTCATCGAAGGTCACAAGCCGCACTCGCGTGGCGGATATGAATGTTTCTGTGGGTCCGCCTGAGAATCGAGGACACTCGATCGAGTCATAGCAGCTGCCCGCAGGTCGGCGCTCACTATCAGCAAGAGGATCCGGCGACGCAAGGAACAGGAAGCGAGCGTGCCATACGGATGCTATGTGCCTCCAAACGGGGTTCCGCCTGCTCAGCCGCGGTGGATTGAGATGACTATATGCGCTACTTGTGGAGAGCAACTGATACTAGACACGAAAAGTACGATGAGATTGGTGTGTTCCACGCCACTCCAGCGCGATATGCCCCGGCAAAGATGTCGCAGCCCTTGTGTGGAAAGATTTCCCTCGCCGAGTGCTTCCGTGCCATACGCCCAAAAATTCACGGCATACGCCAGCCTCAAGACTCAAGTACTCACCGTCTACCGCAATTACCATGCAGGTCTGACCAAGCACCCCTCGTCAGATCACGCGAAATCCTTTCCACCCGTATTGCATGCGACATGCAGCTTGTTAGGCGAGCGTAGATGTCTATGAAGATGAGCGACGAAAAGGTTGATGAGGACCGACTCCGACAGCCAGTCTCGACAGGGTGGCTGGAAGTCTGAGCTTGCGCCGGATGAGAGGGAGGGGTGAATGAAGCTCGCTTATACAGCGCAGTCAATGCAGGGGAGACGTGGGCGGCGTAGTAGACGTGCAGCATCGGAGGCGGCGACCAGTCACTGGAATCTCGGCGTCAAATCAACTAGCGCTTGGCGGAGATGAGCGGGACGCCGGCCCGATATATCTGCGCGGAGAGTCGAGACGGTCGGTCCATATCCGCCTTCTTCGTACTACCCCCTATCCAGAGCAAAGATGACTCGGGGTGGGAGCTAAAAGGTATGCTTGCCTCGTGGAATACTGCCGCTCATATGGGCAAGGAAGCGACCTTGCGAACATCGATGATGGGTGAGATACGGGCCAAGTATCTCTAGATCGAGTACACTTACTATAGCGACCCGGCTACCTTCGGCGGGCAGCAGACGCGACATCCTTCCTCGACCACCATGACCTACGTCCCGGAGACTCCTCAACTGAAAAAACTCCAGGACACGCTCACCGAGCAGCCGTCGTTCTGCAACGGCATCCTCGAGCTGCCTTCAGACCAGCTCGAGCTCTACTACGGTCGCGACAGCCCTCGGTGAGCTCGGTCTCTTCATGTCATCGCGCCGATCTAATCATCGTTCGCAGCTACGTCGACTTCGCCAAGTCTGCTCTTCAGCCGGATGCCGTCGCGCAGCTCGCGGCCGCCTGCCAGCCGGCGATGTTTGGCAGAGGCGACGAGACCGTCCTCGACGAGACGTACCGCAAGGCAGGCAAGATGGACGCCCACGACTTCGTCATGCGCTTCAACGTGGAAGAGACCGGTCTCATGCGTGCTATCCACGCCCACCTACTGCGGAGAGAACGAGAGGGACGCAATTCGATCCGTGCGGAGCTGTACAAGCTCAACGTGTACAGTACGTCGAGCTCCATTCTGCCTCGCTATCCCGCGTCTCTGATTCGTGCACAGGCGAGGGCCAGTTCTTCAAGGCGCACACGGATACTCCACGCTCCCAGGACATGTTCGGCTCGCTCGTGATCGTCTTCCCCACGCCCCACGAAGGCGGCACGCTCATCCTCCGCGAAGACGACAAGGAATGGGCGTTCGACTCTGCGACGCTCCTCGCTGGGCGCAACGATGCGATCGCCTACGTCGCCTTCTTCAGCGACGTTGAGCACGAGGTCGCCCCCGTGCTCTCCGGCCACCGCGTCACGGTGACGTACAACCTCTTCTACGCCCCTGCGGTCCCATCCCCACACGAGCCGGCTGGGCTCACCGCGCGTGCCCCGGGGTGCGTCGCCGTCGACGCCATCTCCGCAGCGCTCATCGCACTCCTCGACGACCCCGCGTTCATGGCACAAGGCGGTACGCTCGGGTTCGGGCTCCGACACAAGTACCCTCTTCCAAAGACGTGGAGTGCGGGGGACCCCGATCCGCTCGGGAGTCTCGCGGGCTGGCTCAAGGGCGCGGACTACGCGCTCTTCCGTGCGGCGGAGACAGTCGGTCTGACGCCGCGCTTGCGGCTCCTTGTGTACACAATCGAATGGTCGGGCTACCGGGGGCAGACTGTGGTGTTGTCGCGCATGCCGGACCTTGATGGCTGGATGGAGGACGAGCCGCTCTCTTCGCAGCTGGAGGGAACCATACTAAGGACGATGAAATTTGGGAAGGAGGCAATGGACGACGGGAGCGACGGCGAGGACGAGGACGAGGCCCACGTCAAGGGCCCGGAGATCGCGGTGCATTTCGTGACGGAGGCGTTTGGGCGGACCAAGATGCGGGCACCGCACGCGACGTATGGGAATGAGGCGTCGGTCGAGTACACTTATGCGTCGGTGTGCTTGCTGGTCACTGTCGGGGAGCCGGGGATGCGAGGAGCGATCGGAGAGGTTGCGATATAGTAAGTCGCTCCAGGCGTGAGGGAGTAGCAGCAGATAGCTAGGTCGTAAAGTAAAACAAAGCTAGTCACAGAAGTGATACATCGGGGTCGATCTGGACCCAGTCACCTCCTCAAACTCTTCTATCTTGACGAGCAGATAGAGCGTGCCATACACATAACTCGTTCCCGTGCGCCATGTACAGCGCCTTGGTCCCGTTCCAATCCTCCAGGTACGTCACCCTATGCACCGACACCGGGTCAACGAGCAATGAAACACAGTTAATGTGAGCCCTGAGGGGCACTCGGCGCGGGAACCTGAGTTTACGACTGCACTAATCAAAGTACACAGGGGTCCCCCTGGTCCCAGTCGCCTCATCTACCTTCCCAATCTTGATAAGCAGGCAGAGCGAGCCATACATGTACTGCAGCGACGCCTCGTTCCCGTACGCCATGTATAGCGCCTTCGTGCCATTCCATGCCTCCGTGTACGTCACCCAATGCACAGACTGTTCCCCCTCATTGTCGCGGCTGATGTACTTGTCATTCCAGTACCCCTCCTGGAAACCAAAGTTTGTGAGCTCCTTCGCGCAGAACTCGCTCTCCATGAGCGTCTCTGGGAGCGTTGTTTCCTCGTCCCAGCGCTTTCCGAACACGGGCACGCGCGGGAGCAAGAACGCGCCATCGTCGAGCGCGCCCAAGCCTTCTTCACGCACGACCAGGCGCACGACGGGCTTGAGCCCGAGCGTTTCCGCCGCGCGGAACAGCGCGTGGTCTGAGCCCTTGAGCGTCAGCGCGCCCTTGAGGAACGTCACGAGCGGGTCGTGCCCGCCGTCCTTGAGGTCCCACAGCTTCGGGAGTGGGTACTTGTGACGCAGGCCGAAGCCGAGCGTGGCGCCGGTGCAGAGGAACTCGGGGTCGTCCACGAGCGCGCGCAGTGCGGCCGCGATCATGTCCACGGAGGTGAACGCGGGCGCGAGCGAGCACAAGCCGGCGGGTGTGGGGAAGACTGGTTTGGCGTAGAAGAGGTTGTAGGTTACGGTGACGCGGTGGCCGGAGAGGAGCGGCGTGACCTCGTGCTCGACATCGCTGAAGAAGGCGGCGTACGCGATCGTGCACGGGTGGTCCTTGAGCAGGGCGCCGGAGTCTACGACGTGTTCCTTCTCCCAGTCGCGCAGAACAAGGGTCCCGCCTTCGTGCGGGGTGGGGAAGACGATGACGAGAGACCCGAACATTTCCGGGGAGTGCGGGGTATCCGCGTGCGCCTTAAAGAACTCGCCCTCGTCTGCAGATTTTCAGAACAATCAGAGGGTGCACAGCTGAACTAAGGAGAGTGCGCACTGTATATGTTCAGCTTGTAGAGCTCAGCGCGGATTGAAACCTCTTCTTGTCTTCCAGCCAGTAGAATAGCGTGAACGGTCCCTAGAAGCCCCGATTCTTGAAGGTCGAAGCGCATGAGGAAGTCGCTCGCGTCCATCTTGCGCGACTTGCGATACGTCTCGTCGAGGACAGTCTCATCGCCTCTGCCGAACATCGCGGGCTTGCAGGCCGCGGCGAGTTCAGTCACCGTCTCAGGGTGCTCTTGTGCATCGCTGAAGTCGATGAAGCTGATCGATCACTGTTAGCGAGTGCTCACAGTAGTAAGTACCCACAAGCACAAAGTACGCACTGATGCTGATGACGACCGTAGTACATCTCCAGCTGGTCACGAGGGAGGGAGATGGTACCGCTGCAGAAGGTCGGTTCCTCTTGCAGCGTTGCGCGAAGATGGGCAACCTTGGGGGTGATGGGGACAGGGGACATGGCGAAGGGCGTGACTGCCGATCGCACCGTCCTTCGGCGCTATATATGCGTTGGTCCCGCACGTGACGTCATTGCTGTAGATTCCTAAACGGTCAGTCCGGAGTCCCAGTCGAGCACGCTGACTCTGCCCCGCGAATCAACATCCCCTGGGCACAACACGCCATGGTCTGTACCATCAGCGCTCGTGCTCACTGTGAGTCACTGCAGCCAAAAAGGGACCAATTACCAACGAGGGCGTGGATGTCACAGTGCGGTCATCCCGGGGCGGGACGGTGTCGGAGGGAATGAAGCAGTTAGGACGTCTTCGCTTGCCGGTCATGCTGGGCGGGTAGATGTTGGCGAAAACAGAGGAGGAAAGTACTGGACATTGACACGTTGCCGAACCGTGGGAAGTGTCTGCGGCTTCTGCCGAGGAGCTGAGCGCCGTTTTTCGGCGGACAGCGTCCGACACACCTCGACATCACCCGACCAAACCGCACATCCCATGATCCGCAATAGCAGCTTTCCGCCTCCGTATGCAATGCTATCCCCGCCACGTTCCATCATGTTCAATAGCAAGCGACTAGACGTGCCACAAGGGAGAGCAAATATTCGCTTACGAAATTATCATTCATCTCAAGCCATTCACTCCAGATCGTGGTGATCTGTGTGCATCCGTACAAAGTCAGGGTCTAATTTAATACGGCTCCCATTCCGATCTGTCGTTTATTGATCCGAATGTGCACAGGTGAGGGCTGCTTCCCCGTGTTCGACGCGGATGCCTGACGAGGAACGCCCCGATTGGAATACTCCACGACGAGTAGTAATGGAGGGCATCCCAGAACTTCAGAAGAGGGTAACGACCGGACTGGCAGGTATCTTTTACGCCGTCCGTACACCCGTGCTAACTGCGTCACTACAGCTGATGTCAAACATACTGAGGCGTCGTCATACTCTGCGATACAACTGCTGCGGCCGCATCTGCTGGCGGCTTTCCATTCCACGAATACCCGAGGAGCACGGAACGCGGGAGGAGGGGCGGGACTTTCCGTCCCTGCTCCCCATCCCGCGTCCACCAGGCCAAGCTCCAATTCCCGCCCACTCCCATCCGCCGCAGCACTCCTCCGCCTTCGGATATCCTCCTCTCATAACATCCGACGCTGCTGCGCACCAGTCCTCCCTTTTCAAAATCGCATAAATACCCCCGCGTCGTCTCCGGTAAATATCAACATCCATCTTACGTTCTCTACCGTTCAATTCGCCACTATGCTCGCAGTCTCTTCCGTCCTTCTCTCTCTTGCGCTGAGTGCCTTCGCTGCACCTGCTCCAGATGCCCACGTCCGTCGCATCTCCACCCGCAACATAAAGTCTCTCAAGACCTCAGACGGCTCCTTTGACCACCAAAGGGCCATCCGCCAGGTTGCATACGACCACAAGTGAGTGCACGAGCGGAGGTCTCATGGGAATTTACCTCTGATCATGCGCCGTTTGCAGCAAATACCGGAGCAACCTGATCAGCTTGCACGATAACGTCGGTGCAGAAGCGTTCAAGGACGGTGCTCGGATCCTCCCGCCCGTCGAGCCCTTCGTCTCGCCTTCTGAACAGCAAGGCACAGAAACGTTGAACAACGAGCAAAACGAACTCTGGGCGGGAATCGTGGGCGTTGGCACCCCGCAGCAGAACTTCAACGTCGACTTCGACAGTAAGTTGCATCACGCGTGCTGCTCGTCGCCGCTTGCTCACTTTCCACCAGCTGGGTCCGCAGATCTATGGATCCCATCCGCCAACTGCACTACGACTGACTGCGCCCAGAAGGCGCAATACCATCCCGAACGATCTTCCACCAGCCAGCGTCACGACAACGAATTCGGCCGCATTCGCTACCAGGACGGATCCACTGCCTCTGGGTCTATCTTTACCGACACCGGTGCGCGCTCTCGCGTCATGGACAGTGAGATCACAATGCTGACGTATTGCGGGCACATGGCAGTCACTGTCGCGGGTATCTCAGTGAAGAACCAAGGCTTCGCCGCCGTCGACTCCATCTCCGACGAGCTCGCCCATCGCCCCATCGACGGCGTCATCGGCCTCGGCTACCCAGCCCTCGCAAAGATGGGCCAGACGCCGTTCATCAACAACGCCCGCGCCCAGGGCTCGATCAAGCACGCCGAGTTCGGCCTCAGGATCACCGACACCACCTCAGAGCTCGAGATCGGGTTCCAAAGCGGCGATAAATGCACCGACGACCCCGAGGTACACCCCGTCACCGGCGAGTCCGGGTACTGGCAGATCTCCAACGGGATGCTCGGCCGGGGCCTGCACGTGTACGCGCACGACTTCTCCGCGGTCATCGACTCGGGCACGACGCTCATCTACGGCCCGCCCGCGGACGTCGCGAAGTTCTACAAGTCGGTCGAGGGCGCGGAGCTCTGGGACGAGAGCAACGGGTTCTACTCGTTCCCGTGCGACGAAGCGCCGTCCGACGCGCACTTCCAATTCGACCAGGGGTGGAGGACGATCAGCGCCGAGAACTTCAACTTCGGGCAGATCGACGAGACGACGTGCATCGGGGCGATCGTGGGTCGGGACATGGGGCTTGGGAAGAAGACGTGGGTGCTCGGAGACAGCTTCCTGAAGAATGTGTATGCGGCATTCTCGTTCGAGACGAACGAGGTTTCGTTCTGTCGCCCCCGTGATTAGAAGTTTGGGTCGCGCATATGTTATCACAGCGCTGGACGCTGACATTTATATGAACATACTGTAAAATCAACCAATCGAGTTTGCATAGCACTATGACCGCAAGCTGCCTGATCGCTGGCTCTTCAACTTACTCTGGCGACGCCTCCTTACCGCGGTGACCCTCATATTGTCCGTGTGCCCCACTACCTTCGTTTTAAAGCGGACCGTGATTTACGCCTCCGCGACGCCGTCAGGGTCGTCCCACCGCCTCTCATCTCTACGCGCTCTCCCGACAGCGCTGCCAGCACTGCGATCGGCGAGCAAGCGCGGGTCGCGCGCTTTTCAGTCATGCGCCAGGAGCCTTGGGCGGCGCGCCTCGACCTTGTGGCGGAGTGCATAGTCCGCACCGTTCAGGGAGCACGAGAGACTCTCGAGAAAGTTGGGCGTACCTTCCAACGGCAGTGCACGTCTTCGCTGAGAGGGGCCCGAGAGCTTGTACCAGACAGAGTCCGGGACCGCGCGAGCTCGGATGGTGCCATCGCTCGGTGATACTAGTCATCTAGGGATGGAGTGGATGAGGCTAAAGGTAGACCAGAGGGGAGAGGCGTGACTTCATCCTGGACGTCGATAAGGAAGGAGACGTAGGCGATTGTCATGGATGTCGATGAGATTTCAAGTGCCGCAGAGTTCGAACGAGAGCCGCGTGTGAATTAGATCAAACAGTGTGGGTGACGTAACGCATGTCACAGGCCGTAACAGACATGAGAAAATGACAAAGACGCGTCACGTCCACGTGTCGGCGGTCGCTATGATGTCGGACCGCCCTTGCTTTCTTTCCCTGCCTCAGACTTTGCCGAGCGGCGAGCGACGCCTCCTTCTCCACACACGCTCTTAGGGCAGTAGGGGCGCAGGCGGCACATTGCGCGCTTGCGGCGCTTGTTCTTTTGTCTTCGTCACACAGAATACGTGAGCATACGTGACTGCCTATTGTTCCGCATCCTGTGTCTGGTGCCTCCAGCACACACATAAGTCCTGCTTGAGCCGTCTTACACAGGAACATGTGCTTGACAACAAGGTAAGCATAACGACCAGAATCCCTCTGCTCGAGCAATGATCAAATCTCTATTGCGCAGGACGGCACGGCCGTGCACAGGCACGCGTCGTTGTCCTCAATCAACAAAGCGCCGGGCTCACTCGTGCTCGTCCCAACTATAAGCGCGATCATCTTGTCCCCTCCCCCCTTCGACCCCCTCCCCTCCCCTACAGGTGCCCATAAAAGATGGCCGTCGGGCTATCTCCGTGGACCAAGATGTTCTCGCCATGGTGGTGGCCTCCTTCGCACCCACTCGAACACGGCACGTCAGTTCCGGCCGCACCGTCACGCCACTCGACATTCATGCCCATGTACGACGGATCCACCCTGGCCTCCTTTACCAAACAGTTTCTTCCGGACGTGTACAGGCACTACGGGATTGCGCTGCTCATCGCGAAGATGCTCGGTACTCGGTGGATCATCATGCGCATGGTCTCGCGCACTTTCGTCGCCCAGGTGCGCTCCGACTTCAGGTACGTCACTCGTCGTCTCCTCGGTTTCCGCGGCAAGATGAACATCTCCGGAACAGGCACACTTCCCCCTTCGTTTACACCCCCAACACGCTCGCATCATCACCATCCTTGGCCACCCCTTCTCCCCTGCGATGGCGTGTTACTAGTTTCGCCAAGGCCACTCCTCCTAGGTTGCAGTGGCTCACGGCTACACCGCACGCTTCTCTGATGGGAGCTCTTCGAATGGCCGGATTCGAGCCCCCGGGGATACCGCCGTCGCCTGTCCCCGAGGCCGAGTCGCTCTTGAACGCAGGCGAATGCGCAACCACCGGAAGTCGCTGTTCTGAAAACACGAACGGGCGATCACAAGAAGGCTTTGTCGGTGAGAGCGACGACGAACATCGTGCGGGGACACACGGCCGGCCGCACTCGAGACTCAGTAGGGACTCGCAACGCGTACCCATAGCCGACACCGATGTTCACGCTACCGATGTTGCGTCTCCTCTCGTTTCCCCCGTCTCGTTGATGTCTGCGTTCAAGACTGTGTCCTCGTCCGGATTTGCTTCGGACAAGGCGATGGGCTTTCCATCAAGCACAAGGGAGGCGCTTTCTGAACCAGAGCCGTTACCACCTCCTCCCGGTCTCCCACCACCCTCTGCTCCGGTCATCGATCTCGGGGATCCAGAGCCGAACATCGACTACCGGTCTATCTGGGATCCGTACAACCACGACCGGGAGAAGCGGAACGACATCGTCCTCCATCACCAGGACACGTACAGCATCCTCGGCACGCTGGGCGAAGGCGGGTTCGGACGCGTCTTCGCGGCGCGCAGGAACATCAACCAGGTCGTCGCCGTCAAGGTGACGCACAAATGGAAGCACTACAGGAAGGGTCAGGGCGACAGAGCGAGTCTGCTCAGGGAACGTGACTGCATGGCGCTCGCGGCGTTGAACAACGTTCCGTTCTGGGCGAAGCTGCTCGCTTCATGGGAGGACGCCCACAACGTTTACTTTGTTATGGTGAGTGACGAGCGACGAGTTAGAGCCGTCAGCTCACGTGTTTCCCAGGACGTGTGCCTCGGAACCTTGTCCGAACGTCTGACAGAGGTCAAGAGAAGGCCTCTGGACGCGCCGCGCATGTGCGCAGAGATGGTTAGCGCTCTCGACCCCTCTCTGGGTCTCCCGAATATTTACGTCGCTCACAGGTGCTCGCCGTGAGCTATCTCGAGAAGCACGAGATCATCCATTCCGACATCAAGCCCGAAAACTTCCTCGTCACGTCCCGCGAAGACCACCTCGTGCTGACGGACTTTGGCGTCGCGGACCGTCGCCCCTCAGCTTCCGACGTTCCGTTCGACGAATGGTACCTGGGCGGGCGGGCGGGAACCACGACGTACATGTCTCCAGAGACGTTGCTCCTAGAAGAGACTTACCACAGGTCGGACATATACTCGCTCGGCCTGGTCTTCCTGCAAGTGTTCCTGGGCTGGGTTACCCCCGTTCTCTACTTTGATCCGAAGGGATCATCCCCGCCGGGGTGGCCGGCAGCTGAGGACGTCTGGCGCGTGGCGGACTCGGTGGATCGGCAGATAATGCTCATGTCCGTGCCCTGGGTTCGGTCGTGGTCGATGATCCCCGAGAAGGCGCTGCCACGGACTTGCGCCGAATGGAAGTTGTGTGAGAAGGTGGGTGAGCGCTCCAGCCCTAGCGTGACGCCGGTCTGAAGCAGCAACCACACGCACAGATGCTCGACCGAAACCGTGCTGCGCGGCCCAGCGCGAGCGAGCTGCGGAGAGACGAGTTCTTCGGGGAGGCCTTCATGCTCGAGGTCTATAACGACGTGCGCATGGCGCACTACCGAGCTCAGAACGGTGAGCGAGCCCGCTCGGATCGTACACACACACAACGCTCACTGCCTACAGGTGACGTGGGGACCGCGTCCGCCGGGCGCGCGTCGATCGAGAAGATGAAGATCGGCCCTGACGACCGCGACCTCGGCTTCGGCAAGTGGCACCGCGGCGACGAGTACGAGTACGACGCGCACGCGGAGTTCAGGCACATCCGCGAGGGCAACCAGCGCCGAGTCTGGCTGCTCGCGGACCGCGAAGCGCGCGAGCAGAAGATGGCGGAGAACCGACGGCAGCTGGAGTGCACCAAGGAGACGGACTTCGTCGCGCCCTCGCCGCCGGTGCACCCCCCGACGCCCGAGATGTCGCTCGACGGGTTGGACAGGGTGATGCGGAGCGAATGCTCTCCCTCCCCGAAGTCTGACGCACCCACCGATCTGGAGTACCCAGTTTCCGAAGATGGTAGCGCGGTTGCGCAGCCCCCGGACGACGAGCCCATCGGTGTGGAAGAGTCTGCGACTACTCCTTCTATGGAAGACATCCACACGAGACTGGAAAGCAGCGGGACTCCTCCGGATCCCCTTCGACTCGGCCCAGTCTCGGTCGCTCAAGGTGCCACCGGTATCGATGAGTTGGCGCCTGAGCGTTCCCCGAAACTCGGATCTATTGTCGTCCATATCGCTCCTGGAGGACCGTATCCTGTAAAAGATCCAGGTCCAGACGAGGATGTCGAAGACCTCATCTGTTTGCCGCCTCTTGCATCTCTTCCGCGTATATGGAACTTGGAGCACTGATGACTCGGACTGTCGGACTGTGTTTGTGGGGACTTCCCTCGATGTTGTACCCCTGATTGTGTACCATATTTACCTGTTTTCTCTGTAGCCCATAGACGACTGTAATGATCTATCACGTAATGAAATGCATAGCGACGACTCGCGGCCCCGGTGTTGACGTTGAACGAACATTAAGTGCGAACTAGACAACTAATCCAGAGAGTATCTACAATAACACCTGCGCTACATAACACCATACCATGACATCTGAGTGGCGCGTGGTCTACTAGCTCTGCCCAGTCGCAGGCTGCGCGTTCGCCGGCCGCGTCGCTCGACTTGGGCTCGTCAGGGGCAGACTTGCTCGGGTCCACAACACGCTGCGCGGGCTTGGCCTTGGGCCCATTTGCCCGTGCGCGGATGCACGCCATGGTCGCCGAACAGTCCGAACTTGACGAGGATGCAGTAGTCGAGGCCCGGCGCCTGGTTGCCGCACACCATGTACACCGCGTTCGGTCAACGGGGGCGCGCACCTGGCACCTGTATTCACGCCAGTATCTCGATTATATGCAGTCATTCCTACGCTACCTTTCTCCAAGTAATCAGGATTGATATAAGGCCGATGAGTGCCACTGGAAAGCAAGCTCGTCTGGTTAAGCGGACGCGGACGCGGGATCGGGCTGGATCCCCATCGCCTGCACGGCCGGGGCCGGCTTGGGCGGCCGCTCGACCACCGCGCGCGGGCGCACCCCCCGGTCCTCCGCAGGCCCAATCTTGGCGAGGATGCATACGGACGCGTACCAGTAGTCAAGGCTCGCCTGGTTGCCGTACACGAGGAAAGCGGCGCTCGTCCCGTTCCACGCCTCCGTTGGCGTGATCCAGTTGATCTCGACGCGCCGGCGCTCGTCCTCGCCCCCGTCCTCGTCGTCCTCTTCGCCGTCGTCGCCGTAGCCGTCTAATTCTCCCCCACCATAAAAGCCCTCCTCGCCGGGCGGGCATTTGGGCGCGGGGCGGGGAGCGGCCCCGAAGAAGGTGTCCATGATGAGCTTCCCGCCGTTCTCGCGCCACATGAGCTGCTCCTCAAGCGACCGCTGCTCCGTGTAGTCGGTCGGGGTCACGACCATCTTCTTCAGGAGGATCTTGCGATCACCCCCGGAGACGACGTAGCGCAGCTGCGGCTCGAGGCCGACACCCTCGATCGCGAGCTTGAGTGCCGCGTCTCCGCCCTTCAGCCACCCGCGGAGAGACTCGAGGGGATCCGGTGCGCCCTTGACTGCCTTCCAGGCGCGCGGGAATGGGTACTTGTGGCGCAGGCCGAAGCCGATGATACCGCCTTTGGGCATGAACGCGCGGTCGGCGAGGAGCGCGTCGAACGAATCCGCGATGGCGTTCGGGTTCGCGAGGACAGGCGCGTCGACGGTGACGCCTTGAGGCTGGAGAGGCGAAGGGACCTCGCTCGTCCAGAAGAGGTTGTAGGTGACGGTGACGCGGTGTCCGGAGAGGACAGGGGCGACCTCGTGCTCGACGTCGCTGAAGAAGGCGACATACGCGAGGGCATCGGTGCGGCCGTCCAGGAGCGCGTTGGCGTCGAACGTCCACTCCTTGCCACCGTGGCGGAGGAAGAGGGCGCCGCCTCCATGCACGGTGGGGAAGCAGAGGACGAGGGAACCGACCATGTTGGTTCCCAAGGGGGTGTCTGCATGCGCCTTGAAGAATTCTCCTTCGCCTATCGGAGAGTGATCAGCAACGGCTAGGAGTGTGGGATCAGCCGCCGAACATACCGTAGACATTGAGCTTGTACAGCTCAGCGCGAATGATAGTCAGCTCCTTCACGCTTGCGAGAAGCGTGGCGTGGACGACGCGCAGAAGGCCAGACTCGGTCGCGTCAAACCGCATGAGGAAGTC
Source organism: Epithele typhae (assembly GCF_022376455.1). Lineage (NCBI taxonomy): Eukaryota > Fungi > Basidiomycota > Agaricomycetes > Polyporales > Epitheliaceae > Epithele > Epithele typhae. The sequence continues at coordinate 283,511 of NW_025954235.1, forward strand.
TTCCTTGTCCATCTTCCCAGCCTTGCGATAAGTTTCGTCCAGCACCGTCTCGTTGTTCCTACCGAACTTGGCAGGTTTACAGGCTGCTGCGAGCCCTGCCACTGTCTCCGGCTCGTCGACAGCTGTGGTGAAGTCCACGAACCTGTTCGGAAAGGTGGAGTCAGACAGAACTACGAAAACGTGGCACCAGATACCGACTTCGGGTTTTCCTTGCCATAATAGAGTTGCAGCTGCTCAGGAGGCAAGGCGAAGATGCCGCTGCAGAAGGGCGGTTTCTCCGCTAGCTTTGCGCGAAGGTTCAGCAGCGAAGCCGTTGCGGGGCGAATGGTTGGCTCGTAGTCCATGATGTCTGGGGGATAGGTGGTGGTGTTCGAGAATAGGGTTATGCGTGGGCGATTATATGAGGTGCTGCGGCGGCAGAAGCTTCGGAAGCAGGAGGTGGAGAAGGGGCCGGGCAAGAAGCGAGAGAACATCGAGGTGGACGAGATGGGCGGCCTCCGCGGTCGGATCTGGCACGTTGGGAAGCAGGACCTGGGAAAGCTGCGGACGCGGACGATGAAGGGTCTCAAGCCAGAGCGGGACGCAGTGCTCATCTATGACGAGGACGACGGCGGGGAAATGCGCCCTATGCGTTACCCTCAGTGGTTGTCTTCTAGATTTGGCTCGATCGCAGCTGACTCATAGGGGACCCCAGCTTGCTTGTCTTTGGAGTCCATAAGAACGCCGCTGACGGTGACCGTTTCCCACATAGAGTAGGGAGAGACGATTCGGCCAAGCAGGCAGTGCACGGATTGATTAAAAGAGCAGGACTCGGGCGCCCTACAGGGTGGCCCAGGCGCATCACGGCTTGTTACCACCTGTGACTGTTCATTGATCGTGACGTCACTTGCGCAATATTCCCGGCGGTACCGGCGCTTGGAGCCTTCGTCGTACTTGCATACTACAGCACGGCATCTTCTTCTTTCTGGATCTCTTCTCTCGTCGTGATCTTCAGCAAAATTCGAACACGTGTCAGTGCCGCTGCTCGTCTGCGTCAGGGTCAAGCTCCAAATGGCTATTGCGTGCAGTGTGAACTTCCGGCGGGGCCTTCACCTTCCGGGGCGAACAAACCTCTCTAGTGCCAGTAAAGTTCGATCGCTGTAAGTCGCGGTCGATTCCACAATGAATGAGCGCTCACGAGAACAATACAGGCAGGAGGGGTTCCACGAAACGCGTACGAGGCACGCTTTCCAGCGCCCCAACTTGCTCTGGACGACCCATATCAGCACACCCTTTCCTACGTCGCCAAAGCCGAAGAGGTGGGCGATGAGGCCTTGAGGCCTGAGGGACAGTCTGAACACGGGGAATGTATGGGTTTCGTGGCTCAGAGGGAAAATGGTTAGCTTGGTCTTCTCCCGCGTCCCTCCCGCGTCCCGCGACGATGAGCGATCATGTACAGGATATCTCTCGACGGCCACTTCGCACCACAGTTTATCCCCGCGCCGGCGTTCTCGCCACACAGCTGCTTGCAATGGTTCGCCTCCGCTTTCAACTTCCCCGAACAACCATCGCCTCGGAGGTCGACCCTACATCCATGAGGCAGTGCCCACTGTTTGTCGACCGGGCCCACGCCTCTCTTAGTCCCAGCGCGCCAGCCGCCATCTTCAAGCGCAACAGCGTCGTGTGCGAAGTCGCGACCCTCCTACCTCCTCGCCACTACGATAAAAGCCTCCTACCCCACCATCAGAAGATTTGGGTCGACACCGTCGCCAGTCTGAGTCTGCTTTCACGCTCCTCCCCTCACATCTATATCTGCGCAACCGTAGATCCTGCCTATTTCAACGCTATTGGCCCCTCGTAGCTGGTCTCTGAGTCTGTGGAGACCTCCGACGAACCCTACTGCGTACTCAGCCTACTTGTCACCCGCGTGGCGCGATCCCGAACTTGTAGAACTCCTCCGCGGCGTCATCCGCTCTCCAGCCACGGGGGACAGCCAGATGGTATCTGTATGCTCTCATTATCCCTTGCATACCGCTTTCTGGCGGCTGGACATGACTATCGCGGTCTGATCTTAGATATATGCCAGCACAGCGTACGATTGGTGTTGGCGGGTTGCGGGTGACGCATCGTAGGCGCAGTGGCAGACGTCGCGGCGCAGGGTTTCGAACATGGACGACAGGTTAAGTACACGCGTGGTACACTTCGGGCGAAAGTGGATTGAAGTCGGACCTGCTGCTTTCGATGGTCCCGGGGACTCCGCGGCTCAAGCGGCTTCAGGCCCCGCTCACGGGGCAGCCGTCGCTCTGCAGCGGCATCCTCGAGCTGCCTAAAGACAAGCTCGAACTCTACTACGGTTATGATAGCCCTCGGTGAGCTTCCTCCCTTCATATCATCGTGCTAATGTGCTAACTCCGCTACTCGGTCGAATGCCATCGCGCAGCTCGCGACCACCTGCCAGCCAGTGATGTTCGGGAGGGGCGACGAGACCGTCCTCGAAGAGACGTACCGCAAGGCAGGAAAGATGGATGCCCGCGACTTCGTCGTGTGCTTCGACATTCAAGCGTCTCCACGCGACTTTGCTAACAGGAAGACCAGAAGAAGTTTCTATTCGCGGCGGCGGGCGCATATCTGTACAAAATAAACGTCTACAGTGTGTATTAACCTCGACTTGCAACTTTTCGATAACTGACTAGGCGGAACAGCAAGTTCTTCACAGTACACGCAGACCCTCGCCGCGCAGTCCCACAAAATGCTCGGGTCTCTTCCATACCACGCACGAAGGTGGAACCCTCTTCCTCCACGACCGGGAGAAAGTCGTCTCCGGCGCGCTGCTCAAGGACTACCCGTGCACGGTCGCGTACCCCGCCTTCTTCAGCGACGTCGAGAATGAGGTCACACCCCTCCTCTCCGGACACCGAGTCAACATCACCTACAACCTCCGATCTCCCGCGCCCCGGCGTATGCGGACGCCGACGCGGTCGCGGTCGCGCTGGGGGTGATGATCGACGACCCGAAGTTTTCCCAATGGTGGGACGCTCGGCTTCACCCTCCGCCACATGTATCTGTTTTTGCTTATTCGCCCTCGGGTCCTCTGGTACGTCCCTGGCTATCTCGATCCTCGAAGGTTCCTCTTCGTCATTGAACCAAATCTCGTCATCCACGCTATCAGCCATGGCCACCATCTCAAACCCGGCGAGATGTGTGTGGGAGGCTGGGACGATCGCGCCCGGTCGCGCGACGACAAAGTTGGAATCGAGGTGCGCCTCACTTCACGCTTATGCCGGCCCGGGTTCTCTCTCATCTCGCGGTGGCCCACTCTCTCGGGCATGGCATCATGCTACATCAAGCCTCACACCTCACACCGGCTCCTCCTGAGGATCACGCGACCAGTACGTGCAGAAAGCAAGACTCACGCCACCGACTGGTTTGCCGCACACTGCGAGAGGAGACAAGTCCTGCAGGCGATCTGACCCGGTTAGACGGACCGGAGCGCGGGCACGAGCATCGCGTTGTGGGCGCAATCGAGTAGTACTTATCGCGGCGGGCGGAGTTCGGTGGTTCGGCGCGCATGTGGTCCGTACGTCTCTCCTCACGCTTGTCGCCCTGCGATAGCGGATCCTTTGCCCCTGAGTTCAACCCATGACCTCCAGGGCCCGGAAGTCGGAGCAATATATGTGGTGCGTTGGGGATGAGCTAACCTGCGTCTTCCTCAGAAGCCCCGCGGCGCCACGATGACATCGCCTTGATCACACAAGGTCCAAACTCCATCGAACAAACGTTCTGCGAGGACTCCTCATGGGCACATAGAGCTTTCGGGCGCTGCAAAAGACTATGCTGGGATGAGCAGCGCATCGGCCGGAGTTTCGCCCCGGCTCTTTGTGGGTCCACTGAAAGCGTTCTCTGCGTCCCAGAAGCATTCAACGTGTGCTCCCGTCACGGTCCCGGTGCGTGCGGGGCTTCCTTCGTCGGTGGCCGGAAAGGTTTTCGCTCATATACGTCGTTTGATCAGATATCATCCGCCCCGCCTGCAGCTTCTGCCCCGAGCCCCCCTCATCAACGCCGGCACGAGCACCTGTACGATCATGGCGAGCGATCCGTCTCCTACCCTAGTCTTGAACGTGACGGTGAACGTGTACGCGTTCGACACCGTCCTCGGCTACGTCACGCAAATGGAGCCGGCCGGGGACATCATCACCACCGCGACGTTGTGTCTTTTGCTCGGTGCGTTCCCTGCCGTGGTGCGCAATGCCGCATGCTCATCATACCTTCCTATACGCAGGAATACTGACAGTCTTGGCCTCTGCGGCACTCTATCTCCTGATGCAAGTGTCTGTCTACCCCTCGGGTACTACGGCGTACTGACGAGCTTCGTAGTCAAAAGGGTGTCGGCCGACTGGAGATAAAGATGCTCATTGCGTCCGTCACGACTTTGTATGCGTGCGCGTGGGCATACTGCGCCCTCACCGCGGCACGATATATCATCGACCGCAACATCATAGCCGCGTTCGCACGGAAGGTGTTCTCCACGGATAACACCCTCGTCACTGTTGAGTCCAGTGTTGTCTCAATCAAAAGGATCGACTTCGCAAGCACGATGATGTTCACTATCGCTGTACGTCGCGTGTCCTCAGATGGGGTTTTGTCCAAATTGACTGTCAGGCTGCGTAGATGATCATCAGCGATGCGGTCGTCTGGTGGCGTGCATGTGCAGTCTGGCCGGGGAATCGCATCGTCCTCGCACTCTGCGTCGTCTCCATTCTGGCTAGTTGTGGTCAGTCAGATCGGCGCGTGTTCATTGATATCTTGTCTGATCTCACCTTGGTAGCGATGGGACTTGCGTCTGTGGCTGTGTCTACACTCGTTCAAGACCAGGTGTTGTACTTCTTCGGAAACAACTACGGCACGGCCGCGGTCACTCTGTCCCTCGGGACGAACGTTGTTGCGACTTCGCTTATCGGATACAAAGCCTGGTCAGAATGTCTTATTAGTGCGTTTCTTTCAGCGCTAACGGAAAGAGAATCTTAAGGAAACATTGGCGCGCACTTCGCACACACCTTCGTGACGGCAAGTCGGCGCGGCGCGTCCTCAGAATCTTGGCGCTTCTCGTTGAGTCGGGAGCTGCCTACTCCATTCTCCTGGTACGACTCCGTGTCCTTCATTCGCCCCGACGCTCACCTAGTTCTTAGCTATTGATCTCGGTATGGCAAGGACATCAGTCGATGGTACAGGCGGGCAAGGCGACATACGCCCACTGGCCGTTATGGCTCGCGCTCGACTACCTCTTGACTGGCTGCCTGGCCCCCCTGATCGTATGTCACCCACCCCGGCGCAGTTGCGGATCGTCGCCACTGACACACTCCCGCAGGCGACGTACCCGATCCTCATCGTTGTCCTCGTCTCGCTCGACCTGTCGCTCCAGCACGGGCTCAATGCCACTCAGCCCCAACACAAGCTCGAGCACACCCCGTACTCGTCTCTCTCGCGCACGCCCCGGTCTCCGCCGCTGTTGCCTACGCTCGCGTCGAGCGACTTCGGAACGCTCAGAAGGGACTCGCTCATGAAGTTCGCGCAGGAGGAGATGGAGAACGTCGATGTGATCTGGATCAGGCGGCGATCCCACGAGGGAGACGGCCACGATGGCGGCGATGGCACCGTCGAGCACGAGGCGAGGGAAGTTTGAAAGGTGTGGTTGGTGTGTCGATATGCGCTTCAAGACCTTTGGACGCATGCATTTTATGTTGCGGGGCCGCTCGATCACGTCGTTCCAGAGGAGAGTAATAGAAATGATTGCGATTTTCTTCCCTCCGGAAAGACTGGGTGTTGGTGCGGCACCACTGTAGAGGTGAGTCGCCTAAGGCCATAGGTCTCGGAGGGGAAGTCGTGCGTCATCGTGCCGGCGAACGCCTGGAACTTTGGACGCTGTCTTTCTCTCCTCTAACCCTTACCCCAGTGCTTTGTAGAGCCCTGCGACCCCGCTTCTCCCTTCTTCATCTACCAGTATCAAGTTTCACGATCTGGCTACCCTCTATGAGTCTATAAAGCGCTGCAGGAGTCTTACAGACAACTGTGTTTCGGTGGTCTTCATTCCCTTTTCTCTTGGGATTCGAATTTTCCGTTGTAACCAAGGAGGGCCGATGACGTGACCACTTTCAGGAAGATAGACGGGAATAGATGAAAAATAGCTCCATGAGCGAGAGCGTATCGTCGAGAGCGAGCCGAAGCGGCTGACGAGAGCGTAGGTAGAGTCATTCATCGAGGCCTAGAAAGAAGGAAAATGTTTAGTTTGCCCCCTCCACCCCCTCCGTGGCGGCTCGTCGGGCCAGTGGTCATCGCACTCAATCCTCACCAATATCTGAAGTACGCGGTGCTTCTCAATATCCCGCAGGCGTTCGCCTGGATCTCCGCTTCGAAGTTGATCTTGCACACTGCACGCTTTGAGACAACATGCTACGTACCACTGCGGGATGCCGGCGAACTTCCTTGAGGGCGGGTCTTCGTGAAAGCAAGCGGGCGATGCATAGCAGAGAGACGAGATGGAGTACAAATGCCACCACGGAGGCGTTGCAAACTAGTAAAGTAAGCATGTGAGACGAACAGTCCAAACGGGCACACCAACCACGGCGCCCGGAACAACCCAAACAAAACTGAGAGCGGGGAAAGTGGAAGGACATAAATCGTGAAGACTGAATCGGAAGAGGGTCGCACGGCGAACGAAAGCGAAACAACAACCGCGGAAACAACAGCGCCCACCGCGCGCGTGGGCGTAATCACACCTGCAAAAAGTCCGTCGCGAGCGAGTCCGCGTCCCCACGGTGCCCCTTGGGCCGCTGCGGCGTCCACGAGATCGGGCTGCCGCTCAGTAGCGGCCGTGCCCCCGTAGGCGTCGCTCGCCCGCTTTGGTCGAACGAGTACGAAGTTGGGACCATGCTCCGCATTTCCACGCCCGACCCCCGCTTGCCCGCGTTCGCCGTCGCGGTGCTCCCGACATGCGAGTACACGGAGAGCGAGCCGGCGTGCGATGGGGAGCGCGCGCGCCCGGCGGCGCTCGTGGATGAGAGCGGCGAGACCACGGCGGCGAACATGTCAAAAACCCCGGGCGATTTTGAGCTGGGAGAGTGCAGGGAGGACGAGCTCTTGCCGGAGCTGGGCCCGGAGCCGGGCGAGATTAATGTGGCGGTCGCGGCTGTTGATGTGGCGGGGGCGTAGCCGGGATTGACGGAGGACTGGCCATAGCGGAAGGCGCGCTCGCGCTCTCGGCGGCGGTTGTAGGCGCGGCGGAGGAGGAGGTAAGCGACGAGGGCGAGAAGGAATAAGCCGATGAGCGCGCCGAAGGTGATGGCGAGCACCAACGGGAGTTTGGAGGATGGCGAGCGGGCCGCAACGGACGAGTTCCTATGCGGAACGTTGTGAGAACAAGCCCCGGCGGACAGTAGAGGTGGACGTACGGGTTTGCAGAGCCTGTGCGCGCGCCAGAGTTGGATGAACTGGAAAAGACATGAGGTCAGCGGCGGTTGTGCACCCGACGGGGCCGAAATGAATGAAGGAACATTGAGATCGCAGTGGCTAGTTCCGTAAGAGCAGGACCTGTGCGGCGATGCCGTACGCAGAAGAAACCAAGTGTGCGAGAAGAGCGTGATGGAGCAGAACAACGGACCACAACCCTCTCTAGCACGTATGCGGTTGATCCCACGGCGCAGCCGTACCACGCACGCTGCATGGGGGCCGCCACGAGCGCAGACTGTCACGGGGTGCTTGGTGCATGCAAGGGGTGGGATAGAGAGGGAACAAGGGGAAGGACGCACTCTGTCTCTGAAATCCAGGGCGGGGCCGAGGACGCGGTGCCTATCGTGGCCGTGGTGGTGCTGTTCCCAGGGCGCAAATGCAGCCGAGAGCACACGTAGACAACATGGAGTGTGTGAGCGTGCAAGAAAGGCTACGATAGATGGACATAACGCACCCCGCGGAAGAGGAGAACGTGATATAGTCGAGGTCAAACCACTTTCCCTGGCTGTTGTCACCAGAGATGATGGCGGTGATCTTGACAAGGTGTGTCGCGGCCGAGGTGGTGGAGAAGGTGTGCGCAAAGAGTTCCTCGCGGAACACGGTCTCGTCCGCGGAGGCGTCGAGGTTGACAACCGTCTCGTCGAATTGGACCGAGAACTTTGCCTATCGGGGCAGTCAGCGCAGAGCCCATCCGCTATAGAGGGTGCTTTGCGCATTGAATGTGAGGAGGACGTACATGTTGGGGGCCCTTGGAACCAAAGAGCGCAAACCCAAGCCCGCTGAACTGAATGGAGACTGAGGCGCCGTTTGCGGTGGCGACGTGGTACGTCTCCTCGAAGAACTGGTCGAGGTCCGGGTCGGTGGGCGACTGGACGGCCCAGCCGGTGGACGAGTACGCGAAGGAGGGGTCCGCGTCGTCGAGCGTGAAGTTCATAAGCTACGAGCGTGGCAGGGGCTACGGGAGAGAGCTGGGAGTGTGAAGATGCCTTGGACGGGGAGACAGAAGGTCGGGGGCGCTGTGCAGTTTGGTTCTTCGGATGATGATGATGGAATGGGATCGATTCAGCAGCAAAGCTGAAGGTTGCGCATGGAGACGGGGGCCGGTAAGGAGAGGCGGCGAGTTGGGGCGGTAAGGAGAGGACTGCACCCTTGCAGGGTCGGGAGGAGGAGGGAGGGCGGGGGGCGGAGGAGAGGAGGAGGGGAGGGTGGAGGACGCGGAAGAGTCGCGCGTTGGCGCGCGCAGAGGCGGGCTCGCAGTCTGTGATCAGGAACGCAGCTGGCGTCGGCAGTGGAGACTCCCACTTGCAGATCCCCCATCTCTGATCTACTCGTACCCGTCCATGTCTGGCGGTGGCCTCCGTAGGGCGTTCGGTGCTCGTCGTCGTTGTTGTCGTCGTCGCAATACAAAGTTCCGGGCCTGGTTCAGCAGGAGTCGAAACCGAAGCTGACGACCGGGCTCGGAGAGAGTGAGGAGGAGGATGAGGACGTGCGAAGGATGTCTGCGCCCGGTTCCTGGCCCTCGCGGCTCGCCCATGCACGAGCGCTGGGCGCGGGTCTACCGGTCCGTGAGAAATCTGATGCGCCGCGCCCCCAGCACCGCCAGGAGAGTTCTGGCAGACCTGCCGTCACTCGGTCGGCCAGCTTGTGGACGGGGCGGGGATGTGTGGACAGCAAAAGACGCCTTCAAACTACTTGTCGAAAGCGTTCGCAAGCAGGTGGAGATGAGATGAGTTTGCGAGTCTAGTGGGTGGGTGAGACGCGAGTTCAAAAATACAGAACGCCCCATTACAGCACCCCGGCGTTTCTCGTAGACCACGGCGCGAAGAGAGGTGTGTGTGCCTAGCAAGCATCACCGATAGGGAGACCTTTGTAGAGACAAGAGATCCACGGATGTATTCATACGCACGCCGTGATTGCGGTGCGCGAGAAGTCATGCCTTGTAATTACGCGCAACGTCCACCGCCAACGTACACGACTGGCAGAGTGACCTTTGTCGTATCTTCCCTCTGACGACGCGAACATGCTGGCACAACACCGTCCTGAGACCGCAAAGAACACAGTGCAACGTGGGGCGCGCGAGTGCGGCAGTGTTTGAATACGACAAAGGATAGAGAATCGATAACGTACATCCGTATGCGAACCAGCCAGAAACAACAATCATCCCCTTTTGCGATAACTTCCAGCCGGGCCAGGCCAGCGATGGACTACGACGGCCCTCCCGCTGCAGCCGGTGCAACCTTGTCGACCTTGTTCTCGATCTGCAGCAGCGCACACAGCGCCGCAGTCTGCGGGTTCGGGTAGTGCGGCGCTGGGAGCCCCCAAGACGACGTCAGCTTCATTTCTCATCCCCACCGACACACCACGTTCGGACGACGGAGGTGAAGGCACTTACGCTGCACCCTCGCCTGCGCGCCCTCGCTCCCCGGGCCCGGCGCGGTCCGCACGAACTGCTGCACATCCTCGACTCTGAGCGACCCGTCCGGCTTGCCCGCGAGGACGTGCTCGTGCACCCACGCGAGCTCGTGCGCGACCGCGGCGCGCGCCCCGGCCTCGTCGGGGTACTGCGCCTGTGCGCGCGTGAGGGACATGTGCGCGTTGAAGGCGCGGAGGATCGCGAGCCACTCAGGGTCAAAGGCGAGCGTGGGCGGGCCGGCGGGTGCGTCGACGTCGACAACCTGCGGTTGGGGACGAGCGAGGTGAGCGGGGCGAGGGAGGGAAGGGGAAGAGAAAGGGGACGCGAACCTCGAGGAACTGCCGTCGCGGGAGGCACTTGTCCAGCGCGAGGAACTGGGTGACGGTCGGCGCCGGCGGGGGTGGCGGCGGAGCCTCGACCTCCTCTTCCTCGTCTTCGAGTGTGATCTCGTCCGGGTTTACTCGTGTAGTGTCCTCTGTCGGAGGCGGCGGGTCTCTTGGAGCTGGCACGGCCTGTGCCTCGACATCGTCATCGTCATCGTCGACGTTGATCTCATCCGGGTTCGTCTTCTCCGCGCTCTTCTCCACGGGTGCCTGCCCATGTCCGTCCGCAGGCCCACCCCCGCCGGTGTGCACCACCGCGGCCTCGAAGCGGCAGTGGAGGTGCGCGGAGAACCACCAGTGCGGGCGAAGGGTGCGGAGGAGGCCCATCATCGGCGGCGAGCCGAGCGCGCCCTTTTCGATGTCGTCGCGGAAGTACGGCTTCCGGCGGAGGAGGCCGCGCGTGTCGCCGTGGTGCTCGATCCCCTGCGGCCAGTCGTGCGATAGGAAGACGGTGGGTGATGTGAGCTGTTGCGAGAGCGGGCGGGTGGGTATACATGCGAGAGCGGGCAAGAGGGCGACGTACGAGGGAGAGGCGGAGGACATTGAACTGGCGGATGTGGTATAAGCTCCGCATTGAGCCGTGGGTGTACGGGAGGCGCTCCGAGTACCCTGAAGAGGTGTATAGAAGGAAACACGATGAGGACTTGTTGTAAGTACGCACCTTGGTGGAAGTCCTGGGACTTGAAGATGCCCGACGCCCCTGCAATGCGCACCCCATTTACTTGGACACACCCCGCATGCCCAAGAAAGTAGATTTTCGGGGCGAGCCATCCACCGTGGTACCTTCCCCAAACGCCCATTGAGGGGAACCCGCAAAGCGGACAAGAAAGAGGACTCACAGCTCCCAGAAGTAGTTCGACGCCTCATGGTTTCCTCCAATGACCACCGTCAAGATCGGCGCGGCCGCCTCCCCGGAGTAGTACCTGCGGCGCCCGGATCAGTACCTTCCACGCTTGAGTTTGGGAGAGAGAGGAGGGTGGGCCCACCTACTTGGCGAAACCGCCGAGCTGCTTGTACTTGTCCGGCACGGCCATGCACTGGAGGTCGCGCAGGTTGCGGACCGCCTGGAAGTCACCGCATACGAGGAGGAGGTCGACCTTGTACCCGTTTTCCTGCTCGAGCGCGGCTATGCGGGCGTAGATAGCGTCGAGCTCGCCGTGGCAGCAGCCCTCGATTGCGATCTGGAGGACGCGGACTTGAGCGGGAGAGGTTCAATGCCCGAGCGAAGAACGGACCTTCATCGTTATCGCGGTGCGCGTGCGCGGTCGATATATGCGCTCTGAATGGGTCGGATGTCGGCAACGGTGCGCCTGTGAGTTGGATGCGAAGGGCTGCGATGGGCTGGTGGAGGGCGGAGAGAAAGAGGCGCGCGGAGGGGCGTGGACCAGGACTGGCGGAGGGCATGTTTTGTGGGCGTCTCTGCCCTTGCCCTCCTCCTCTTCCTGCCCAAAATTTATACACGCCCGGCCAGGTCTCAGACGGGATGCTGCGCACGATGTGAGTGCGGATTGGGCGTGTCTAAAGCGACAACTGACATGTGCTCGAGGTAGAAAACCAAAAAATGCACGCTCGAAACGAGCTCTGCAGGCCCGTGAGCCGAAGGAAGTCGAGGACCCACGGACGGTCATCTTCGTCAAGGGCACTCACGCCGGCGAGAAGGTGAACGCGGCCATGAAGGAGCTCGTCCGTACCCCTCTCTATATGCGCGCGATCGTTTTCTAAACACGGGGCGTGGATGGGCAGATGGCGCTGAAGCGGCCGCACGCGATCTCGTTCTCGAAGAAAAATGCGGTTCGACCGTTCGAAGACGCAGCGTCGCTCGAGTTCTGGAGCCAGAAGAACGACGCAAGCATGTTCGTGGTCGGGCAGAGCACGAAGAAGCGGCCGGACGGGCTCACGTTCGTGCGGATGTTCGACCATCGGGTGCTGGACATGTGCGAGGTCGGGGTCGAGGGCTGGAAGAGCATGAACGAGTTCAAGGTGCGCATCTCCTCTCGTCTTACATTCGCGCTCCAACAACCGGCGCAGACATCAAAAGCAACGCCGGGTCACAAGCCTCTGCTGCACTTCGCGTCGGAGCTTTTCGACACCCACCCCCGGTTCGTGCAGCTCAAGTCGATGCTCATGGACTTTTTCAACGGCGAGGTTGTCGACGGCCTGCATCTCGCCGGTATCGAACACGTCGTCAGTATCTCCCTCGGCCCCACGCCGCCCGGGCTGAACGCGGCGACGACCACCTTGCAGGCGTCCTCGTCGACCGCGCCTGCGCCTGAGACGCTGCCGAAGGTGCACATCCGGGCTTACACGATTCGGCTGCTCGCGTCTGGGACGCGGGTGCCGCGGGTGGAGCTGACACCGATGGGCCCGTCGCTGGACCTGACGCTGCGGCGGCACAAGGAGGCGGACGGGGAGCTGCTGAAGCAGGCGCTGCGGCGGCCGAAGCTGCAGAAGCAGGCGGTGGAGAAGGGGCTGGGCAAGAAGCGGAAGAACATCGAGGTGGATGAGATGGGCGACCTCCGCGGCCGGATCCACGTCGGGAAGCAGGACCTGGGCAAGCTGCAGACGCGAAAGATGAAGGGCCTAAAACCGGAGCGGGATGCGATGCTCGTCGACGACGAGGACGACGGCGGGGAGTTGGACGGGTCTGGGAGCGATGGCGACGGTGCGGGTGGGGGAGCGCGGCAACGGAAGCGTGTGCGGGCGGCGTAGGCGGCACACGAGGCAGGCGGGCGGGCGGGCAGCGGGCGGCGGGGCGGGCAGCGGGCGGCGGGGCGGGCAGGGGCGGGCAGGGGCAGGGACGGCGGGGTTTAGCTTACGTAAGGATGTATCAGCTGAACGGAAGATGTTTCGCTGTCGGTGTTCGTGACCGCGCCCCCGACGACGGCCTCGGTCTGCTCTCTGCAGAGGACGTCCATCTCACTTTCCGTCCCTCTCTCCCCGCCGCGCCCACTCCCCTCGTCGCGCCGCCAGCCGCTGACAGAACCCCCTTGTCGCCCACACGGCCTCCCCCACGCTCGTTTTCCCAGCCCACGATGAGCACGTCCACCAGCACTATTCCCTTGGACACGTACGCATGCTCATTCTGCTCCAGGTTTCCTCACCTCACTCCTTCCACCCCCCCTCGACAGCACGTCGTCTACCACCACGTGAGTCTCTTCTTCCAAATCTCATCTCCACCCGGCGCCGACTGTTCCCCAGCATAGACACGAGTACCACACTTAACACGGAGACCACCACCACGGGCACAACGTCCACGGCCACAACCTCCTCGACCACAAGCCCCGCGACGACGACGACGACGGCGACGACGGCGACGACCGGGACCGATACCACGGCGACTACAGGCACCACAGGCACCACCACCGCCACCACCACATCCTCCTCTACCACATCGACGCTCCCCACCACCACTACCTCCTTGTCTACCATCACCTCCGCGTCTTTGGCTACAACCACCAACAGCAATGGCCAAGTCGTCACTCAAACTGTTGTCACGACCTTCACCAGTTCCTCGACGGGGACCAGTCCCACCCAGAGCTCGGCCGATTCTCACAGCAACTCCAAAGGGTACGTCGCCGCCGTCTCGTCGCCTCTCCCGCGTTTTCGCCGTCTTTCTTCCCCTTCAATCCCTCCGCATCCCATTATGATGTTTTTGCGTCCACGTGCCGACAGGCCATGCGATCGTGCTCTCGTCCCAATCTGTCGCTCTCCCACCAGCTGCTTCCGTGCGTATTGCGAGCGAGCGAGCCAAGTACTCGTCTACGGCCGCTTCCTTGTCTCGCTCTTTCACTTTGTATTGTTTCTCGGCGGGCGGGCCGGTTTCCCTAGTTTCAGGCTGGGTTTCCCGCTGTTTTCCTTGCGCTGCAGCCACATTGTCGACTGCTCCTGATCGTCTTTCATCTTCATCTGGCATCCTGCATTCCGGCTAGGCACAGAACGGTGGAATCTTTGTTCATCAATCGCCGTATGGACCAGGAGTCTGTGTTCTCATGCACGCTCGCCCTGGCCGCCCCCTTCTCGGCATCTCGCCTGACCTGCGAAGTCCTTTCGCTATCGTTCACACGTCGTCTCCCTGCGCTCCGCCTTGGTTACAACCCTGCTAAAGTGGCCCTACAGCTTCTTCAGCAACACTGGCGCGGTCGCCGGTGTTTTCACCGTCGTCGGTCTCGTCGCGCTCATCATCCTCATTGCATTCGCCACCAATGCCGTCCGTCGCCGTCGCGCGAAGAAGCTCGACCGCGAGATCGCAGAGGCCGCAGCCGAGGCAGCTCACGCCCCTGGCTTCAACGACGATGACTACTACCCCGACGACCGCCGCCCGCCCCCGGCGGAGATGCGCTCCATGACCACCGGGTACTCGGACACCACCCACGGCACGTACGCTCAGCCTCCGATGAGCTACTCGGGCGAGAGCTACAATATGGCCGACATGTCCCAGTACGATTACGGCCCTGCAGCCTCCGCCGCTGGCGTGGGCGCGGCGGGCGCGGCGGGCATTGGCGCCATGGGCCTCAACCGCGCGAAAAGCACCACGCAGCCATACAACGCTTTTGCGGGCCCGAACCCCTACGAGGACCCGAACGGACCCGCGGCGTACGCAAACGCAGCCCCAGGCTTCCGTGGTCAAGGCGGCAACGGGACTGATCTCGACATCCTCCACGCTGCCGGACTTGGCGGAGGTGCCGCCGCGGGCTACGCCGCCGCACACCAGCAGTACGGCCAGAGCGCCCACGGCGGCGCACTTGGACGCAACCCCAGCCTCGGGCCCTCGCAGGCGACATCGTCTTCCGAGTACTCGCAGCCATTGTACAACCCATACGGTCCCGCGTCGCCCCCGCCGCAAGCGAACGTGAACGCGAACTACAACCCGTTCGCGAACCCGCAGGGATACCCGACCCCGTCCGCGTCGCCGCCAACGAGCTACCCCCACGCCCCGTCGTCTCCGCCCACTGACGATCCCTACGGCGGTTATGAAGATGCCAGCCCGCCGACACACGCGCACGACAAGGCGCCGTCGCCTCAGCCTGAGCGGCTGCTTGGTGGGAACTTTGCTAGTCCACCTGCGAGCTCGGAGGGCCACGGATATGTGGAGGATGACGATAGATATGAGCCGAGGAGGGTGCTGAAGGTGCGTTCCCTGCGACCCACTGCTCTAACTTTGTGCTGACGACAACTCTGCAGGTCGCGAATGAGTGAACACCTCGTTCTCGCCTCAAATCTGGATGATGCTCGTACCACTGTAACGCGCCTCCGCTTCTCCCCGCACCCTCGCGCCCGAGTCCGCACCGCAGCGCACGCATCCATCCGTCCTGTCGTTGACTCGTCCCCCCGCTGTTCGCTTACTACTACTATTTATACCCGCCTACGCACGCCGCTACGGCCGCCACCCTGTAATCCTACCCTCTGCCACGACGAGCCATGCGGCGTGAGCAGGGAACGCAGGACGGACGTGTGGGGCGGGCATTTGCGACACTTAGCTTATCAATACGTATCACCCCACCGTCCTTCCGATCCCTCTCCCCCACCTACCTGCCGTCTCCCGCCTCCCACATTCTGACCCGTGAACTGACCTGTCGCCGTCACCACCGCTTCGCTCGATGTAGCTGTACATCCCTCAACCATGTACATGTATTCGAGCCCTGTCCCGTGTCCCGTCCCCACCTGCCCGCGTCTCATTCGCACGCGGCACTCGTGCACGACGGCTCCCACACGTGCTGACTTCCGTGGTCGTGCGGGCGGGATAGAGAGGGGGTTTTTCTAGGGGTATGAGGGTAAGAACTAGAGGAGGGATAGAACTAGCGCCCATCTGCACAGTGCGCGAACCATCGCGCACATGCACGGTGGTGCTTTGAACAGCATAGTTGCCATGTGCGCGATGGTTCGCGCACATCTGTAGACAGTGTCTGCGATCCATCGCGCACATGGAGCATAGTTGTAATGTGCGCGAACCATCGCGCACATGGTGGAATGTAGGGTGTAATGTGCACGATGGTTCGCGCACATGATGAAGTGTGGTTGTAATGTGCGCGAACCATCGCACACATGTAACATGGGTGTTTGCACAGCATAGTTGTCATCTGCACGATGGTTCGCGCACATCATCGTAGACAGTGTCTCACATGTCTGCGATCCATCGCGCACATGATGGACTATAGGGTATAATGTGAGCGATGAATCGCACTGTGTCATGTACGTAATGGGAGCAAGTCCCCCAGCAAGAGGGATCTTTTATACAAATTCCTCACAGGTAGATGCAAGCCAGTATGGCTTAGTCGCTTAGGTGGCTGGGTGTCTCTGTTGTGATCGATGGTTCGAATCCTAAACACAACACCCGACGTGGGTTGATTCCATACACCACTGCGATTGTTGCCTTGTGTACCAAGGCAACAGTCGCAGTGATGCATGGAATTGGCTCGCGTCACATCGACAATGTCATTTTTCCCCGGTGTGCCTCGCTTCGTGCACATAAGCCAGTATGGCTCGGGGGCTTAGGTCACTTGTTGTCTGTGTTGTGGTGATTCACGGTTTCAATCAATCCCACACACTGCAAGTCCACTCAAATCTCCAGCTCAATGCCAGCTTGGTAGGAAGCAATATATCTATAGGGCTGCATATTTATTAGTCCTCTTCGTCTTCCTCATCTGACCCCTCTTCCATCTCCCAGTCTGGGTCGGAGAGGGAATCGGAGACCACGTGCTCCTCGTCAGTGCCTTCGCCGTCGGAGGACCCCACATCGTCTTCACTCTGCTCCGGAGTGCTGGTGTCGGGTGGCCAGATTGTTCTTCTTGCGAGCCTGACTTCGAGCTCTTGTACCGCTCCGGTGAGCGGGTTGGTGAGTGAGCCTCTACGAAATGCTACGGAAGTGGTTCAGATGTAGACACTGGCTGTGGGCTGTGGTACTCACGGCCGTTCAAAACGCTAGCCTCGGTGACGTTGACGATGCCGTTGCCGAGGATATAGCCTTTGAGATGGACATGTCTGTTTTCGACAAAGATGGAGCGAGTTTCCTGAAAGATGTTAGTCGGTGGGAGAAGAGGAAGGTGAGTAACGGGAGGGGTGACCTCGTTCAAATCAGAGATGTCGAGTAAAATGGGGTCAGGAAAGGGCCAAGATTGGCTGATGGTGGCCGTTTTTGCGACGAGATCGGACTACGGAGAAAATCCGAGTGTGAGGGAATGAGATTATTATAAAATCCTATGAACCGAGAGTACTTACGGCTCTGACTACGCAAGTGACCTCAATGTCGTAGGCGGCGTAATCCAAGAACTGGGAGGCCATGGATGGTCGAGGTATGAAGGAAAGATGGGTGGACTGGTTGGGGAGTGGAGGCCAACTTATGTATACGCAGTGGGGGGCACGGGATTGGCCGTTGAGAAAGAACGGCGATAAAAAGAAATGCGCACGGACCTGGGCATGTCGAGAGGGGATTGGTTGTAAAGACTGGAACATTAGTACTTGACTTAGGAAGTGGACTCAATGTGCGCGATGGATCGCATGCATGAGATTTAATCTGCGCGACGGATCGCGGAGGTGGCTGGTTATGTGCGCGATGGATCGCGGACATGGAGTTCAATGCCCGCGACGGATCGCGGGCATGAAGTTCAATGTGCGCGACGGATCGCGGGCATGGAGTGCAATGTGCGCGACGGATCGCGGACATGGAGTGCAATGTGCGCGACGGATCGCGGACATGGAGTTCAATGTGCGCGACGGATCGCGGACATAAGGTGCTATGTGTTCATCCGTGCACGTGCCAACCAGTGGCTTCTTACGCCCGCGATCCATCGCGCACATGACGAGCTCCATCTTCCGTGTCATGTGGCGCAACATCACGCTTCGGAGATCTTCTCCTTATAGTAATATCATTCGTGAGCATCGTCAGGCAGATCATCGATGGATGCCCCTTAAGTAACCCGTCCGCGGACACGCGTCTCCCTGCCTCTCACCGTCATCCCTGGACACCGAGAAGCACCCCACGATTCGTTTTTTTCACATCTATACTCACAAAACAACGCAAAAATGCCCCCCAAGAAGGTGCGTCTAAAGCTTTCGCTCGATTAGAACATTACGGACTGACGTACGACAGCTTCAGAAGCAGCAAGCGACGGAGTCCCAGGTGAGCGCGGTCCGGAAGGTGATGTTGGTGAGTAGTCATTTTGACGGTCGGGTCTCGCGCATAGGATGGCGCCTCAACAGCGTCGGGAAGTGGGACGAAGAAGAGGACCCCCAAGGAGCCCAAGGAGCCTTCCCAGGCGAAGAAGGTCAAGGCCGAGGTCGAGGTCGCAGTCGCCGGTCGGATGTTGGAGCTCTCGAAGAAGCCGAGCACGTCCGTCGTGGCCACCAGGAAGACGGGATCCATCCAGACGGACGCAAAACTGGAGTCCGACTCGGCCCAGCAGGCCGAGGCCGACAACGCCTTTCTCGGCTTCGGGCGAGTCGATTTCTGTAGCGACGAGAAGATGCTCTGGACGTCGGGGTCGATGAACAACCGCGCGCTCAACGCCGTTCACGTCGGCAACATCGCAGAGAACCTCGTGCTCGAGGGGGTCCTGGACGACGACCCCACTCGCATGTTGATCTTCGAGATCTACCCGGAGCACCTCGACAAGGACGTTGTGTTGGCGAAGACGGCGGACGACCCCGCCAACTTTCCGCTCGTCAAGCTGAGCGAGCAGGGCAAGAACTTCTCGCATCTCTTACTGGCGGGAAACCATCGTCTGCACGCGCTCCTGGATCGGCAGAAGAAGGACGCGGTGATCCTCAAGGCACAGCTCCATCGCTTGAAGGAGCTGGAGATTTCGGTCGGTCTGACGGAAGAAGGCCAGACGACGCTGCCGCAACTCCCGGACCATGAGCCGATCGCGGACTTGAAGCGGGAGATCGCGGCCACGGAGGACCGGATCGAGCACATGCGGTTCTGGCGGTGCAAGTTTTATCACTCTGGTGAGCAAGGGTGGGTAGCTCGGAGGGCGACTTTGGCTGACGGTGGATGCAGGCAAGCTCACCGATCTGGGGCGTCGTCACCTCGCGCGGAACATCACGCAGCACATCCGCGTTCAGACCGGGTGGGAAGCGTTCAACGCGAACGTCGCGGTGCTGCGGGACGCGGTCATGTCGGGACGGTGACGGCGGAGCCCGGGTCGGGCAAGTTGTGGGAGGAGCAACTCAAGAAGCTCCCGAACAAGCTCGACCACAACAACCAGTACGGGCCGCTGATTCGTGGTCAGGTGTCTGCGAAGTTCTGCCTGGAGCTCGCGCTGTGGCCGTACCTTCAGAACGACGACAACTTGGACCCGAAGGAGCTGAAAAAGTACTTCAAGTCGGCGTCGGAGGCGAGTGGGGTGCTGCCGAACGGACAGGTGCGTTTGGATGGTCGAGCGTAGTCCTCGCGATTGACGGACGTTTTGCAGTTCGTGCTGGAGCTGTTGCACCGGTCGACGTCGCAGCTGAGCTTCCTCGCGTCACCGTCGAACGTGATCGCCGGGAGCAGCGCGCACATCGTTGCGATGGAGTACGTGGACACGTTCGCGGCGTTCCGGAAGGCGACGGAGGACGTGCAGGTGACGCGGAACGGCGGCGAGGAGCAGCCGTACCACAAGATCAAGGAGCACGAGGCCCTGCACGCCGCGCGCGAGAAGTGGGTGAAGCTGTCGAACATGAGCGCGGTCGGGGTAAAGACGCCTCAGCGATGCGTGTTCCCGAACGAGCTGTTCGAGGAGATCGACGAGGTGTTCGTTTCGACGCTGCACCCGTTCATCCTCGCGCGGCACGCGATGGGCTCGATGCAGAGCTCTGGATGGCGTGAGGGCTTGAAGAACTACTGGCGGGGAGTGACCAGGGTGGGGAAGAAGTACTGGCGGCGCGCGTTGGACCGTGCGATGATGGAGGCGGAGGCGGAAAGCGAGGAACAGACGAAAAAGAAGAAGGGCAAGGGTAAGCAGGCGGACACTGACATGGCGACAGGCACGGGAGAGGCGACGCGTGCGACGCTCGCCGTCGCGGCACTGAAGGGGGTGAGGGAGAAGATTGACATACTCCACTACATGCAGATGGCGGGGGCGGAGCTCGCGTTGCCTTTGCCGACGAAGACGTTCATGACGGACGTGTTCAAGTTCGCCGGGAAGATCGAGCAATGCACGAGTCTGGTGAGTCGTGATTATGATTGATATGTCCGCGATGGATCGCGGGGGTGGGATCCTCGTGCACCCACGTATAATAGATATCGCATGTGCGCGACCGATCGCGCACATTCGGAAGCCCAGGGAATGTGCGCGACCGATCGTGCACATGCCATATGCCGGGTCAATGTCCAAGTGCGCGAATGATCGCGCACTTGATCACAGCAAGTGCCATAATCACCCGCCTCGTCCACGTCCTCGGACCAAGTGCGCGAATGATCGCGCACTTGGACATTGACCTGGCATATGGCATGTGCGCGATCGGTCGCGCACATTCAGACCGGACGAGGATGGACCTTGAGCGAAAGCGACTGGTCACACACGTGCATTGGGAATGAGTGCGCGAATCATCGCGCACTTGACTATCGTCACCCCTCGCTGCGCTGCGTGCCAAGTGTCCACTCATGTTGATCACTTGTAGGTGGCTCGCACAATCAATCCCACTCTCGACTATCTCTTGTTCAGGACGGTCGAGAACAGCCACGACCACTTTGGCGAAATCCGTCACTGGGCCACCAACTGCGAGGACCACGAAAGGTGCGAGTGCGTGTGGCAGTTGGTAAGTCGGACGTCCGTATCCACCGTCGACTTCGTTAACGCTGTCTGTCTTAGTTCCTGGTCTGGTTCCTCGACCACGGCGAGCAGCTGTGCGCCCTGGAGGTCATGTGCAAGGCCGGCGATCTCGAGCTCGTCCGCTACATGTCTCGTTCGTCCCTCAAGACGCTGAGCGAAGTCGGCTTAGCTGTCCTTGCTGACCACGGCATCAACGAGTCCCACGCCCCGCTTCAAACCGTCCTGAACCGCAACGAGAGCTTCCGCCAGACCGTCCGCAATCTGTACGCCGCCACCAACACCGCCATCCATGTCGACGCGTCAAGCGGGTCCGGAAAGGGCAAGAAGAAGGACATCGCGAGGCCGACGCTCGACAAAGTCGACGAGCCCATCAGGCGTATCGTCGCCGACCTCAGCATCAGCGACCTGCCCCCGAGCCTCGTCAAACTACTACCTCCTCTCCGCACGACGCCTAAGTGGCGGCACAACTGGTCCCGTCCCTCACAAAACGACAAGCAGACGATGCCGATGGGCATCGCGATGGAGATGGCCCTGTCCTGGGAGGCCATCAAACGCTTCGTCGTGCTGCCCTTCTACTCCCCCCTCGGCAAGGAAGTCTTCTCCAGCTTCGCGCGGTTCTGGGCAACACACTCCACCGCTCGCCACCGTCCCAACCACGTCCTGGTGCCCGGCAAGATCTTGCAGACGTGGTCGTGGTTTGCATTCGAGTGGGAGGACGGGCTGTCGGTACAGGAGAAGGCGACGCCCGAGCTTCAGGACCTCGTCAGGGTGCTCGGCGAATCGGTGGAGGCGTACAAGCTCAACCCGTTGCTGGCGTACTTCCGTGGGGCCCTCGTGAGGCAGCACAACCTCGCCGAGGGCTTCAAGGCCATTCGCGAGCTGACGAAATGCATCGCCTTCCACAAGGACGTCTTTTTGCAAACCGACGAGAAGAATGGCTTCGTCATGAAGCCATCCTATCTGGGCGAGGTCGAAGAGCAGACGGTCGCGCCGATCATCGACTGGCTCCAACAGGTGAGAACGTTTGGTCGAAGGACGAGGCGAACAACTGACGCGACGAACTGCACAGGCCATGATCTGGAACGTCAACCGGCAGAGCGTTCGCCAGTCGGACTACGAGAGCATGTGGGTGTCCCCCAAGGACCGCCCGCACGAGTACGTTGCGCCGACGATCCTCGCATACCCAAAGGCAGCGGACATCTTCGCGTTCTCCAGCCTCGCGGACTACTCGACGAGGTTCAACCGCGAATTCATCGAAGACGGCGATCGTCGAAAACTCAAGGTCGAGCAATACGTCGAGGACAAGCTCCGAGACTTTGACGTCCGGGCGCATCAAAAGGCCCTCGACGCTGAGAAAGCCGCTGTCGTCCTTGCAGCCATGAACGCGGGGACGTCGTCTAGGATGGAGCAAGAGGAGGACGTGCCGCAGTTCGCGAGGCAGGACCAGGACGTGACGATGAAGGAGGTTTCGGACGATGCGACGAAGGGCGGCGGGGCTGAGGACGGGGGACGTGCCGCTGCAGAGGCCCAGTTCCGTAAAGAAGCCGAGGCCAAATTCAAGTACCCGCAGGACCTTCTCGGCATCGGCATGGACGGCGAAAACTTGTCGTACGCGGCCTTCCCTCCTGCCAAGAAGGAGGTGAAGAGGAAGAACAAGGCGGCACACGAGGAGCTGATGCGCAAGCAGCGGTCGCCGAGTCGCCGAGTGCTTCCGTACTTTGGCAGGGCTCCTGACTTTGACACTCACCTCAGCGAAATGCGGGCCAGCTTTGCGGCGCGTGACGAGGACGTTGAAGATGAGGAAGAGGAGGAAGAGGAAAACCTGGCTCGCATCATCGCCCGTGCCGACCAGGACTCGTCGTCCGAGGACGGCTCCGAGCACAGTTCCAAGGTGGGCACGACGTCGGCCCGTGGCCGTGTCGCCCCGCGTGTCAATCCACCCCGTCGCGACGACAACATGGACGTTGTACCGAGTGCCGAAGGGTCCGGGCCTTCAACGACTTCCTCACAAACAACGGACGGCGGGCCCACGTCGACATCTGAAGTGGAGGACATCACAATCTCCAACGCCGGACACGACGCCGATCCGGGTGAGTGGCATTGACCGAGTGCTTTCGGGTGCGCGATGGATCGCGTGCATATGAACCCCTTCGCCTGGGAACTGATGTGCGCGATCCATCGCGTGCATATGAACCCCTACCTCTGTTCCAATGTGCGCGATCCATCGCACGCAATGGGTTCGTCGCCCGAGCCCTCGTCCGCAATGTGCGCGATGGATCGCGGACATATGAACGCCCCGCCAGAGTTCCAATGTGCGCGATCCATCGCACGCATTGATATCCTTGCACGGACTAGTCGTCCGCAATGTGCGCGATGGATCGCGGACATATGAACGCCCCGCCAGAGTTCCAATGTGCGCGATCCATCGCACACATTGCGGACGACTAGTCCGTGCAACGATATCAATGCGTGCGATGGATCGCGCACATTGGAACTCTGGCGGGGCGTTCATATGTCCGCGATCCATCGCGCACTTTCAATCTCTCTATCGTTGTCGCATCAGCGCTGACATCCGCAACATACACAGACGCTGAGGAGGTTACTCCGAAGAGCAAGAAGACTCGCGTTCGCTCTGGTAAACGCCTCGCCGACCAGGTCGACCGTACGCTCATAGCCGTCTTGTCCTTTGCGCCCTTCGTTCATGATCCCTCTTTTTCGCAGTCAATCCCGACGGTTCCCCCAAACGGCCACAGAAGAAGAAGGCTCGACCCAGCCACGATGGCAGCCGCGCCGGAAGCGAGGACGGTCAGGCTTCTTCTGGCAGCCTTTCTCTCTCCGGGCTCTCTGCTTCCCTCCCCGAACCCACTCAGCCCAAGCCGCGGCCCAAGCCGAAGCCTCGCGCCAAGCACAGCATCTCCCGCACCGAGCCAGCCCCTCGAGCCAGTTCTTCGAAGTCAGCCCATCGCGATCGTGGACCCACTGCTTCGAGGACCTCGTCGCGTGTCCAGAGCAAGCCTCCAAGTTCCACCCGCGCGGCCTCCCAAAAGTGGCCTCCGTCCGCCTTCCAGGACGACGACGACGACGACGACGAAGGGAGCGGTCCCGCTCCGAGCGTCGAGGTGTAGATCGGACTGGTTTCCCTCGCCTTCTTCGTCGTCGCCTTTCGTCGTCGTCTTGCTCCTCATCGCCGCCGCCCCATTGCGCTTGTTGTCTCGTTGGCTCCCGTCACGTCTCGCATGTCTCGCCCCTCGCCTCATCTCGCCATCCTCGTGCCGTATGGACACTTGTATATTAATACCCCCTCCGCTCCTCGCTCCTGCTCCCGCTCCCGCTCCCACTCACGCGCACGGACGCCTCTCGTCGTACCTCGTCTCCCTCCCGCCCTCCCCACGTCCTTCGGGATGTTTCATGTATTACCTATCTTTTGGACTCTACCTGTGGACAGTGGCGGCGAACGTACTCACATGCTCCCCCCGACTGCTTTATGATGTTGTATGATTATGTAGTCACTCGCCCTGGTGGTAAAGTGTATGAATAATGTTGATGACACCGTCCGTGTGACCGGCAAGAAGCACTCAAGTGATTGGCTTCCTGAGCACTGCCTCCGCTAACTCAATCAGGTCGGCGCCGAATCTGTCGCAGTACCCAATCAGCGACGCAGAGTCTTGGTGGGTGGCTATTACGTCGGCTATGTCCCCCGTGATGAAATCAAAATTGGTTCAACCAGACTAGCCCTAACCTTCACCCCCTACAACGCTCTCTGTCGCATCTCACTTTTTCACTCTGCCCTCACTCGTGCTCATCACGTTAAACCGCTTCTTTCCCTCTCTCAATTTCACAATGTCAATCTCCGAGGCCATCGAAGACACGGGCTCCTTCGAGCACGCAGACGTCTACAACCGGTAAGCACCGGATTTATTTTATGACGCGTCAAAGGCCCCTCCTCAAATCAACCATTGGGCTAGGAGTGAAGCCGGACTGGAGGGTGCTGGAGTCAGGGCCCTCAAGGATGCCCCCGAGATGTCCAGTGTTCACGCCTCCGGGCAGGGCCTGAGCGACGTGCCACCGACGCTCGAGTCCGACGGTAGCGTGACGCAGGCAGATGTCACTGCGTCTGTGATTCGTCGGTCGTTGATGAAGCACGCGCACGACGCCGAGGAAGAGTTCAAGCTCATTCCTGTCACCCCCATCGCGTTGTCGAAGCTGAAGCATTATTGCGAGAACAACAAGGTCGCCGAAGCGTTGCAGGTCATGCAAGAGAAGCACTACATCGAGGTGGACCCCACAATGTACGTCGGAGCCAGCGACCCGAGCATCGTCGTGGACGTTATAGAGGTGAGTCTCTTTCTGTTATTTGAAGCATGTGGAACACGTCGCTGAGAAGGGCAGACACGGTGGGACGCGGAGATCCGGATACCGCGGGCGGCAGGATTCGGGGTGGTGCTGCCCCATCCAGAGCACGCGAATGAGGCCGCCTTCGGGCAGTGGCGAGTGAACATGCGAGTGAACGAGCCGACGTTCGCGTTCCGTGGCTCTCGTGAGAGCTTCCCATTCGACCCCACTGGACGGCTTGTGTACTTTGGGAAGACAGGGGGAAACGCGGACGTGTTCATCGGATGGATTCCTGAGGCCATCCTAGAGCCGAACCACAAGTGGCCAGAACATGGCAAGCTGCCGACGAGTCCGTCGAGGACGCTGGCTCGAGCGACGCAGGCGATGACGATCCACTTTCTTCGTGAGTGCAGATACCGTGACATCGACTGCACGACGTCGTATCCGGACTTGAACAACGACCGTCTGTTCAAGATGACAAGTAACCTTTTGTGAGTACTCGCTCGGTTCCGTCTCGTTGAATTGAGATCCCGCATGTTAGGGTTAGACTGCTTGGGCGCGACTCATCGTGGAATGAATGTGCGCGACTCATCGCGCACATGTACATCGAGCAGACTTGCATGTCCGCGATGAGTCGCGCATATTCAAGTGGGGTAGCCAGCTTGTACGCAATGAGTCGCGCGTATGCAAGTATGCTCGACGTACATGTGCGCGATGAGTCGCGCACATTCGGATCGCTGAGTATGGGATCTGATATTGTACGCGATGTTAATGTGCGCGACTCATCGCGCACTGCATGGCTCCTAGGTTATGGTGTATTCTCTTTTTCTGCTCTCTGTTGCTAGGTCCCCTCTGAACTCGGCATTATTATTTACAGCAAGGCGACCGGCAACACGCTGTCGATGACTCAGGAAGAGGTCGCCGATTTCAGCCAGGCCATTCGAGACGGTTTTCAGGAATGGTACGACGATGCGCCACAGGAATACAAGGACATTCCCGAGATGCAGCACGCCTTTCCCGGGGCGATCTTCATCCAGTACGGCCAAGACTACCCTTTCGTTGTCAACCCTCGGGAGCATCCGGAAAGGCAGTGGTTACAGCACTACAACGTCGAGGAGTTTTACTCAATGGGCTTCGCCATCACGTCGCATCTTCAGTGAGTGCACAAGTTCCGCGAATGAATAATTCTAATGTTCGATGCTTTCTCCTAGGGCGGGCTTGATTGAAAGTGAAACTCCTCGCAACGTCGACCGGTTGAGGCGAATGAACCTGTACACTACACCTGATCCGCGTACGAGGGAGAAGATCGACGACATCGCTAACTACCCGCTAGTGGACGAGGAGCATGACGAACGGGAGATCCGGGTGTACAACGAGGAGGGCTTTCGGGTGAGGCGTCATGACATCCAAGTGGGGCCTGTCGGCCCTGCGCTGCTCGCGAACGTGAAGACGTCGAAGAAACTTTTCGAAGGTGCGATGGATCGCCTCGTTCATTAATCCCCGGGTGTGCTAAGGTCGGACTCGCGCAGCTCCTGAGCTTAACGTCTTTGAAATGGACGACGAAGACGATCCTATGGAAGGTCTACCGTTCGACTACAAGGCCAGCTACGACGCTTACCCGCTCGGGTTCACCCATTGGTTGGGACAATGGCAATCCGACGGGTTCACGTACGGTCTACGAAGGAAGGTCGAGGAGATCATCGAGAAGGTGTCTGAGGGCGATGAGCCTGCCGTTATCACCGGCCGCTCGCAAGGGTACAACACCGCGATCCACCGTGCCCGGTCCAGCGCGGAGACTCACATGGCGCAGCGTGGTCTCATGACGGCGGTCAGCAGTGGGGCGTGGGCGATTTCGCCAAAGGCGAAGCAATCAGCGCAAGATCTGTTGGACCTCGTCACGATGAGAAGCCCAGGAGAGTGGATAGACAGCCAGCTGGGGAGCACGAACCCGACGTCGTGGCGGTGGGAACAAAACTTTACCGTCGTTTTCTCCCGTCTGAAGATGACTATCGACGACGGCGCCAAGTTGTTCCTACATCTCTTTCGTCGACTGGCCAAGGCGGTCACTCACCCTGTGGCGCTAGATCCGATGGTGGAAAGTCTCGTCGCGATCAAGGACAACGTGAGCACCGTCTTTCTAGCAACTGATGATCGGTCAATGACGTTCTTATCAGAACTGGCCGAAATTGCTCAAGTGGACGACGTTCCCTCTTCGGTGCTGGATCAAGGCAGTATTCGAGGCCCACATTCATCCCCATCTGACGTCGACGCGGCCGAGCCACCCTCATCCCGTCTGGGTGGAGGTGATCGCGATCCTTGATCGTCTGTTCAACTACGCGTATACCGGTGCGGCGAGGGTCCTCTGCGGGGGCGCAATGAAGCAAATATTCGCGACGCCGTCCGTGAAAGACTTTGGATTTCCGATGCTCAACGACGACATCGTGTACGTCAATCGGCGTAAACCAGCGATGGACGTTAAGATGTGGCCAGTCGACAACAAGGGCAGGTGCCCCCTGACGGTCTCTCAAAAAGCGATCCAGTTTGCGTACGGCGTCGAAACTGCTGCGGTGAGTGACATTGCCCAAGCTTTCTGGCATTAGGTCGTGTGCCAACGGTCAAGTGCGCGATGGATCGCGCACTTGACCATGAGCCCTTTGCATGTGTGCGATGGATCGCGCACTTGACCATGAGCCCTTTGCATGTGTGCGATGGATCGCGCACATTTACATCCTTGTCACATGTGCGCGATAGATCGCGCACATGCAACGGGCTCAAGGTCAAGTGCGCGATCTATCGCGCACTTGACCATGTGCCCGTCCTATGGCATCTGCGCGACTGGTCGCGCACATTTGGTCCCAGTCAACGATGAACCTTTTGCGAGTTACTGACACCCCGTTATCCGTCAGTCGTACATGCTTCATTTTCGTGTGATCATGTCCAGCGAACACCCCCACTGGCTCTCCAAGCAGATTCCTGGGGTTTCAAAATTTCCACGGGTCGCCTTCATCGCTGAGCTCATACACGAGGCCTTGGTCGTCGACAATGTCGAGTACGTCTACACGGTGATCGGGAAGCAACTGGACCGGGTCATCTGCGACCCCACTCATCTTCATTATGAGGCCGCGGTGGCGAGGCGCAAATGGCTGAAGGTCTGGCACACCGCACCGATGCCCCTCTCCTACGGTCACGAAGAGATCAACCACGTTGCGCTCATGCGAGTGCTCAGCACCGATGGTGAGGTCAACGCAACTGGACTGCCGGAGGCCGCTTCGCCGATGTGGTCCATGGAACGCTTCGCCATGGAGCTCGTAAAGCAGGCTTCCTCGGAGCACCGCCGCTTCAAAGCCCCTGTCCGCAAGTCCGGTTCTCTCGGTCCCGTCCTCCGTATTGGCGTCCACTACGCGCGTGCCTTGTTGCACAAAGAAGACTTCACCGAAGTCGACAAAATCATTCGCAACATGCTCGTCAAAGTCTTCACCGCCCGACGCCTCTCCTTCATCCCCAACGAGCCCCCTCGGCACAGCACCCTCCCCTGCCCCCAGAACGTCTCCCCTTACGCCTGGACTTACCTCGGTGATTCGCCCACCAAGGAAGAAGAGCGCTCCACTCAGGCCCTGACCCACGAGGAACGTATCACGAGGCACCTGAAGAAGACCAGCCAGCAACGCGCCCTCGAGAATCTGACTTCCCCTTGGGACATGAGGAAGTTGACCCTCATCGACCTCGTCACTGTCCTCGGTCGACGCGTCCCCCCCACAGAGTTCACGCCCGAAACCACCGATATCGGTAAGAACGAGGACACGCGCATTCGACAGGTCTACACCTGGGCGGATGAATACGTCAAGCTCCACTTCCACGAATGGCGCATCCAGCTCGCCTTCATCTGCGCGTTCATCCTCAAGAAGATGACGCCGAAGCTCTTCTGGCCGAAGGACTACAAGAAGCTCAAATTCGGTAGTCACAACTACGGGGACTGGCAGGCCGTCGAGAAGAAGTTCCGCACGCTCGATTGGATCGAAAACGGCAACTCCAAAGGAAACAGGGGGATGGTCACGGAGGGGTTGATCTTCACCCAGGCGATGGTGTCTATCGTCGCTTACATCGTGCCGGACAGCCCTCTGCACAAGTTCATGAAAGAGGACGACAGATGGCACTCCGGGCAATGGACGTTGAGGCACGGTAAGATTCGACCCCCTTGCCTTCGTCGACCTTTCGCTGATGTGTCTCGAAGGCTCGAAGGCGCTTTGTTTCCAGAATTGGATACGACTGGGAATCTTCCAGTGCTCTGGGAATCGGGTTGCGCCGAACAGCTCGCCACGCTGGGGCGAATCGTACTGCGTGCACGACCAGATGGTTAGGTTAGGCAGGAGTAGACGCGCCCGAACGGAGCCGACGAAGGAGGCGGAGTGAGGAGTGCGGCTACGGGTGAAGAGAGTGCTCGAAAGGAGGCAAGATCTGGGGGTTTCCCCTCCAGAGACCTTTCGACTTTATGCAGTCTCATCAGGCCTGTTATTTCGAGTAAGTCAATGATGTACTTATACGGGCGAATCTGAGCAACTTTTATGGCTCTACTGACCGTAATACACGGCTCATGATTCGCTGCTATTCTTGTGTCTCGTAGTCAGCATGTCCGACCGGGGAATGTATACGCCGACCGGGGATTGACTCAGCTATTTCCAATTGATAGATTGGCAATTGGTTATAAATAGCCGCTTCTGGAATGTCCTAGAACATGACGTCAGTGATCACCTGATATGATGTTTAGGTTAGGTTAGGTTAGGTTAGGTTAGGTTAGGTTAGGTTAGGTTAGGTTAGGTTAGGTTAGGTTAGGTTAGGTTAGGTTA